>NW_026781889.1:1507500-1907933 GCF_031769215.1 Ylistrum balloti
CAAGTTTTTTTCGGGGAATATGGTGATTTTCTCTTTTTTTTTTCAGCATATTTTCCTTTTGAAACTGTGCATGTGTGTTTATGAATAGCTTCTTGTTGAAACTGTCTCTTTTTCAGTGTAATTTCTTGTCGAAACTGCATCTTTTTCAGTATTGACCTGCCTCTGTATCACAAACACTAAGGAAATTTTCCCCTCCTACATCCATGTTGTCAAGATCCACAGAACTTTTTTTACGTTTTAGATATTCCTCCATGGCCTTTATCAAACGCTGTGGATTTTTCTTAGCATTAGACTCAAGAGCTGAAAAATAATTGCAAAAATTTCAGAGTTAGTAAAAAAAATATTGTTTATTTGTAACAAGCATTTGACATGTATCCTTTCTGATAACCAAGAAAATAGTAATATTTAACAAGATTGGAGTACATCTCTAATAGCAGTTTGGTGTCACATTTGTTATTGAGGGAGGGAGTAGGGGTGGGGTAATTATGTACAATGTACCATCTGCCTTAACAAAAGCCACATCTGTACTTTATACAAAGTAACCTCTAGCATCAAGGGGACAATATCTGCCAAGAGAGGATGACTATCAGAGAGTGGAACTGACAAAATGGAAGACCCCCATATGGAGGAACAGCAGAAAAGATGACCACCAGACTGAGGAACATACAGAGAGGACGATGACCAGACAGGGGAATGGACAGAGAGGAGGACGACCAGACAGAGGAACGGACATAGAGGATGACGACCAGACAGAGGAACGGACAGAGAGGACAAGGACCAGACAGAGGAATGGACAGAGAGGACGACGGACAGACAGAGGAACGGACAGAGAGGACAAGGACAAGACAGAGGAATCAACAGAGAGGACGACTGCCAGACATAGGAAGAGACAGAGAGGACAATGACCAGACAGAGGAATGGACAGAGAGGATGACGACCAGACAGAGGAAGAGACAGAGAGGACAAGGACCAGACACAGGAACAGACAGAGAGATCAAGGACCAGACACAGGAACAGACAGAGAGGACAAGGACCAGAGAGGGGAACAGAGAGAGAGAACAATGACCAGATAGAGGATCAGACAGAGAGGACAATGACCAGACAGAGAGGACGATGACTAGACAGAGGAACAGACAGAGAGGACAACGACAAGACAGAGTTACAGACAGAGGAACAGACAGAGAGGATGATGACTAGACAGAAGAACAGACAGAGAGGACAATGACCAGACAGAGGAACAGACAGAAAGGAAGATGACTAGACAGAGGAACGGACAGAGAGGACAACGACCAGACAAAGGAAGTGACAGAGAGGACAACAACCAGACAGGAACAGACAGGGAGGACAACGACCAGACAGAGGAACAGACAGAGAGGATGATGACTAGACAGAAGAACAGACAGAGAGGACAATGACCAGACAGCGCTACAGACAGAGGAACAGACAGAAAGGACAACGACCAAACAGAGCTACAGACAGAGGAACAGACAGAGAGAATGATGACTAGACAGAAGAACAAACAGAGAGGACAATGACCAGACAGCGCTACAGACAGAGGAACAGACAGAAAGGACAACGACCAGACAGAGCTACAGACAGAGGAACAGACAGAGAGGATGACAGACAGAAGAGGACAGAGAGGACAATGACCAGACAGAGCTACAGACAGAGGAACAAACAGAAAGGAGGACAGATACAGACAGAGGAACAGACAGAGAGGATGATGATAGACAGAAGACAGAGAGAACAAACAGAAGAGGACAGACAGAGGAAGGACCAGACAGAGCTACAGACAGAGGAACAGACAGAGAGGAGGATGACTAGACAGATGAACAGACAGAGAGGACAAGGACCAGACAGAGAATGGACAGAGGAACAGACAGAGGAACAGGACAGAGAGGACAGATGACTACAGACAGAGAGGACAACGACTAGACAGAGACAGAGAGAACAAGACAGAGAGGACAGAGAGGATGACTAGACAGAAGAAAGGACAGAGAGGACAAGGACCAGACAGAGGAATGGACAGAGAGGATGATGACCAGACAGAGAAATGGACAGAGAGGACAATGACCAGACAGGAATGGACAGAGAGGACAACGACTAGACAGAGTAACGGACAGAGAGGACAAGGACCAGACAGAGGAATGGACAGAGAGGACGATGACCAGACAGAGAAAAGGACAGAGAGGACAAGGACCAGACAGAGGAATGGACAGAGAAGATGACGACCAGACAGAGTAACGGACAGAGAGGACAAGGACCAGACGACGGCCAGACATAGGAAGAGACAGAGAGGACAATGACCAGACAGAGGAATGGACAGAGAGGACAAGGACCAGACAGAGCTACAGACAGAGGAACAGACAGAGAGGATAGAGACAGAAGACAGACAGAGAGGACAACGACCAGGCAGAGGAACAGACAGAGAGAGACAGAGAGGAATGACCAGACAGGAACAGACAGAGAGGACAACGACCAGCAGAGGAACAGACAGAGAGAAACAATGACCAGACAGGAATGGACAGAGAGGACAACGAATAGACTGAGTAACGGACAGAGAGGACAAGGACCAGACAGAGGAATGGACAGAGAGGACGACGACCAGACAGAGGAACGGACAGAGAGGAGAAGGACCAGACAGAGGAATCGACAGAGAGGACGACGACCAGACAGAGTAACGGACAGAGAGGACAAGGACCAGACAGAGGAATGGACAGATAGGATGACGACCAGACAGAGGAAGAGACAGAGAGGACGACGGCCAGACATAGGAAGAGACAGAGAGGACAATGACCAGACAGAGGAATGGACAGAGAGGATGACGACCAGACAGAGGAAGAGACAGAGAGGACAAGGACCAGACAGAGCTACAGACAGAGGAACAGACAGAGAGGATGATGACTAGACAGAAGAACAGACAGAGAGGACAATGACCAGACAGAGCTACAGACTGAGGAACAAACAGAAAGGACAACGACCAGACAGAGCCACAGACAGAGGAACAGACAGAGAGGATGATGACTAGACAGAAGAACAGACAGAGAGGACAACGACCAGGCAGAGGAACAGACAGAGAGAAACAATGACCAGACAGGAATGGACAGAGAGGACAACGACTAGACTGAGTAACGGACAGAGAGGACAAGGACCAGACAGAGGAATGGACAGAGAGGATGATGACCAGACAGAGAAATGGACAGAGAGGACAAGGACCAGACAGAGGAATGGACAGAGAGGACGACGACCAGACATAGGAAGAGACAGAGAGGACAATGACCAGACAGAGGAATGGACAGAGAGGACAAGGACCAGACAGAGGAATGGACAGAGAGGACGACGACCAGACACAGGAACAGACAGAGAGATCAAGGACCAGACACAGGAACAGACAGAGAGGACAAGGACCAGAGAGGGGAACAGAGAGAGAGAACAATGACCAGATAGAGGATCAGACAGAGAGGACAATGACCAGACAGTGAGGACGATGACAGAAGAACAGACAGAGAGGACAATGAACAGACAGCGCTACAGACAGAGGAACAGACAGAAAGGACAACGACCAGACAGAGCTACAGACAGAGGAACAGACAGAGAGGATGATGACTAGACAGAAGAACAGACAGAGAGGACAATGACCAGACAGCGCTACAGACAGAGGAACAGACAGAAAGGACAACGACCAGACAGAGCTACAGACAGAGGAACAGACAGAGAGGATGATGACTAGACAGAAGAACAGACAGAGAGGACAATGACCAGACAGAGCTACAGACAGAGAACAGACAGAAAGGACGACCAGGACAGAGGAACAGACAGAGAGACAGACAATGACAGACATGGACAGAGAGGACAACGACAGAGAGGACAGAGAGGACAAGGACAGACAGAGGAAGACAGAGAGGACAATGACCAGACAGAGAAGGAAGGACAGAGAGGACAAGGACAGACAGAGACAGAGAGGACAGAGAAGACAGAGGAAGGACAGGAACAGACAGAGAGGACAAGGACCAGAGAGGGGAACAGAGAGAGAGAACAATGACCAGATAGAGGATCAGACAGAGAGGACAATGACCAGGCAGAGGAACAGACAGAGAGAAACAATGACCAGACAGGAAAAGACAGAGAGGACGACGACTAAACAGAGTAATGGACAGAGAGGACAAGGACCCGCCTGAGGAATGGTGAGAGTGGACGACTACCTGTCAGTGGAACGGACAGAGAGGAGAAGGACCAGACAGAGGAATCGACAGAGAGGACGACGACAGACAGAGTAACGGACAGAGAGGACAAGGACCAGACAGAGGAATGGACAGAGAGGATGACAGACAGACAGAGGAAGAGACAGAGAGAGACGGCCAGACATAGGAAGAGACAGAGAGGACAATGACCAGACAGAGGAATGGACAGAGAGGATGACGACCAGACAGAGGAAGAGACAGAGAGGACAACGACCAGACAGAGCTACAGACAGAGGAACAGACAGAGAGGATGATGACTAGACAGAAGAACAGACAGAGAGGACAATGACCAGACAGAGCTACAGACTGAGGAACAAACAGACAGGACAACGACCAGACAGAGCCACAGACAGAGGAACAGACAGAGAGGATGATGACTAGACAGAAGAACAGACAGAGAGGACAACGACCAGGCAGAGGAACAGACAGAGAGAAACAATGACCAGACAGGAATGGACAGAGAGGACAACGACTAGACTGAGTAACGGACAGAGAGGACAAGGACCAGACAGAGGAATGGACAGAGAGGATGATGACCAGACAGAGAAATGGACAGAGAGGACAAGGACCAGACAGAGGAATGGACAGAGAGGACAACGACCAGACATAGGAAGAGACAGAGAGGACAATGACCAGACAGAGGAATGGACAGAGAGGACAAGGACCAGACAGAGGAATGGACAGAGAGGACGAGAGAGGAACAGACAGAGAGATCAAGGACCAGACACAGGAACAGACAGAGAGGACAAGGACCAGAGAGGGGAACAGAGAGAGATGGACAGAGAGGACAGACAGAGAGGACAAGACAGAGGAAGACAGTGAGGACGATGACAGACAGAGGAACAGACAGAGAGGACAACGACAGACAGAGCTACAGACAGAGAGGACAACGACCAGACAGAGGAACAGACAGAGAGGATGATGACTAGACAGAAGAACAGACAGAGAGGACAAAGACCAGACAGAGATACAGACAGAGGAACAGACAGAAAAGGACAACAACCAGACAGAGCTACAGACAGAGGAACAGACAGCGAGAATGATGACAAGACAGAAGTTACAGACAGGGAGGACAACGACCAGACAGAGGAACAGACAGAGAGGACAATGACCAGACAGAGCTACAGACAGAGGAACAGACAGAGAGGATGATGACCAGACAGAAGAACAGACAGAGAGGACAATGACCAGACAGAGAGACTGAGACAGAAGGACAATGACCAGACAGAGTAATGGACAGAGGGGACAAGGACCAGACAGAGGAATGGACAGAGAGGACGACGGCCAGACAGAGGAACAGACAGAGAGAAACAATGACCAGACAGGAATGGACAGAGAGGACAACGACTAGACTGAGTAACGGACAGAGAGGACAAGGACCAGACAGAGGAATGGACAGAGAGGACAACGACCAGACATAGGAAGAGACAGAGAGGACAATGACCAGACAGAGGAATGGACAGAGAGGACAAGGACCAGACAGAGGAATGGACAGAGAGGACGACGACCAGACACAGGAACAGACAGAGAGATCAAGGACCAGACACAGGAACAGACAGAGAGGACAAGGACCAGAGAGGGGAACAGAGAGAGAGAACAATGACCAGATAGAGGATCAGACAGAGAGGACAATGACCAGACAGTGAGGACGATGACTAGACAGAGGAACAGACAGAGAGGACAACGACAAGACAGAGTTACAGACAGGGAGGACAACGACCAGACAGAGGAACAGACAGAGAGGATGATGACTAGACAGAAGAACAGACAGAGAGGACAATGAACAGACAGCGCTACAGACAGAGGAACAGACAGAAAGGACAACAACCAGACAGAGCTACAGACAGAGGAACAGACAGAGAGAATGATGACTAGACAGAAGAACAAACAGAGAGGACAATGACCAGACAGCGCTACAGACAGAGGAACAGACAGAAAGGACAATGACCAGACAGAGCTACAGACAGAGGAACAGACAGAGAGGATGATGACTAGACAGAAGAACAGACAGAGAGGACAATGACCAGACAGAGCTACAGACTGAGGAACAAACAGAAAGGACAACGACCAGACAGAGCTACAGACACAGGAACAGACAGAGAGGATGATGACTAGACAGAAGAACAGACAGAGAGGACAACGACCAGGCAGAGGAACAGACAGAGAGAAACAATGACCAGACAGGAATGGACAGAGAGGACAACGACTAGACAGAGTAACGGACAGAGAGGACAAGGACCAGACAGAGGAATGGACAGAGAGGATGATGACCAGACAGAGAAATGGACAGAGAGGACAAGGACCAGACAGAGGAATGGACAGAGAGGACGACGACCAGACAGAGTAACGGACAGAGAGGACAAGGACCAGACAAAGGAACTGACAGAGAGGACAACAACCAGATAGAGGGACAGACAGAGGACAACGACCAGGCAGAGGAACAGACAGAGAGAAACAATGACCAGACAGGAACAGACAGAGAGGACGACGACTAAACAGAGTAATGGACAGAGAGGACAAGGACCAGACAGAGGAATGGACAGAGAGGACGACGACCAGACAGAGGAACGGACAGAGAGGAGAAGGACCAGACAGAGGAATCGACAGAGAGGACGAGGACGAGAAACAGGAACAGACAGAGAGAACAATGACCAGAGAGAGGAACAGACAGAGAGGACAATGACCAGACAGAGAGGACGATGACTAGACAGAGGAACAGACAGAGAGGACAACGACCAGACAGAGTTACAGACAGAGGAACAGACAGAGAGGATGATGACTAGACAGAAGAACAGACAGAGAGGACAATGACCAGACAGAGGAACAGACAGAAAGGAAGATGACTAGACAGAGGTACGGACAGAGAGAAACAATGACCAGACAGGAATGGACAGAGAGGACAACGACTAGACAGAGTAACGGACAGAGAGGACAAGGACCAGACAGAGGAATGGACAGAGAGGATGATGACCAGACAGAGAAATGGACAGAGAGGACAAGGACCAGACAGAGGAATGGACAGAGAGGACGACGACCAGACAGAGTAACGGACAGAGAGGACAAGGACCAGACAAAGGAACTGACAGAGAGGACAACAACCAGATAGAGGGACAGACAGAGGACAACGACCAGGCAGAGGAACAGACAGAGAGAAACAATGACCAGACAGGAACAGACAGAGAGGACGACGACTAAACAGAGTAATGGACAGAGGGGACAAGGACCAGACAGAGGAATGGACAGAGAGGACGACGGCCAGACAGAGGAACGGACAGAGAGGACAAGGACCAGACAGAGGAATCAACAGAGAGGACAAGGACCAGACACAGGAACAGACAGAGAGAACAATGACCAGATAGAGGATCAGACAGAGAGGACAATGACCAGACAGAGAGGACGATGACTAGACAGAGGAACAGACAGAGAGGACAACGACAAGACAGAGTTACAGACAGAGGAACAGACAGAGAGGATGATGACTAGACAGAAGAACAGACAGAGAGGACAATGACCAGACAGAGGAACAGACAGAAAGGAAGATGACTAGACAGAGGTACGGACAGAGAGAAACAATGACCAGACAGGAATGGACAGAGAGGACAACGACTAGACAGAGTAACGGACGGAGAGGACAAGGACCAGACAGAGGAATGGACAGAGAGGATGATGACCAGACAGAGAAATGGACAGAGAGGACAAGGACGAAACAGAGGAATGGACAGAGAGGACGACGACCAGACAGAGTAACGGACAGAGAGGACAAGGACCAGACAAAGGAACTGACAGAGAGGACAACAACCAGATAGAGGGACAGACAGAGGACAACGACCAGGCAGAGGAACAGACAGAGAGAAACAATGACCAGACAGGAACAGACAGAGAGGACGACGACAAAACAGAGTAATGGACAGAGGGGACAAGGACCAGACAGAGGAATGGACAGAGAGGACGACGGCCAGACAGAGGAACGGACAGAGAGGACAAGGACCAGACAGAGGAATCAACAGAGAGGACAAGGACGAGACACAGGAACAGACAGAGAGAACAATGACCAGATAGAGGATCAGACAGAGAGGACAATGACCAGACAGAGAGGACGATGACTAGACAGAGGAACAGACAGAGAGGACAACGACAAGACAGAGTTACAGACAGAGGAACAGACAGAGAGGATGATGACTAGACAGAAGAACAGACAGAGAGGACAATGACCAGACAGAGGAACAGACAGAAAGGAAGATGACTAGACAGAGGTACGGACAGAGAGAAACAATGACCAGACAGGAATGGACAGAGAGGACAACGACTAGACAGAGTAACGGACAGAGAGGACAAGGACCAGACAGAGGAATGGACAGAGAGGATGATGACCAGACAGAGAAATGGACAGAGAGGACAAGGACCAAACAGAGGAATGGACAGAGAGGACGACGACCAGACAGAGTAACGGACAGAGAGGACAAGGACCAGACAAAGGAACTGACAGAGAGGACAACAACCAGATAGCGGGACAGACAGAGGACAACGACCAGGCAGAGGAACAGACAGAGAGAAACAATGACCAGACAGGAACAGACAGAGAGGACGACGACAAAACAGAGGAATGGACAGAGAGGACGACGGCCAGACAGAGGAACGGACAGAGAGGACAAGGACCAGACAGAGGAATCAACAGAGAGGACAAGGACCAGACACAGGAACAGACAGAGAGAACAATGACCAGATAGAGGATCAGACAGAGAGGACAATGACCAGACAGAGAGGACGATGACTAGACAGAGGAACAGACAGAGAGGACGACGACCAGACAGAGTAACGGACAGAGAGGACAAGGACCAGACAGAGGAATGGACAGAGAGGACGACGGCCAGACAGAGGAACGGACAGAGAGGACAAGGACCAGACAGAGGAATCAACAGAGAGGATGACGACCAGACATAGGAAGAGACAAAGAGGACAATGACCAGACAGAGGAATGGACAGAGAGGACGACGACCAGACAGAGGAAGAGACAGAGAGGACAAGGACCAGACACAGGAACAGACAGAGAGGACAAGGACCAGACACAGGAACAGACAGAGAGGACAAGGACCAGAGAGGGGAACAGAGAGAGAGAACAATGACCAGATAGAGGATCAGACAGAGAGGACAATGACCAGACAGAGAGGACGATGACTAGACAGAGGAACAGACAGAGAGGACAACGACAAGACAGAGTTACAGACAGAGGAACAGACAGAGAGGATGATGACTAGACAGAAGAACATACAGAGAGGACAATGACCAGACAGAGGAACAGACAGAAAGGAAGATGACTAGACAGAGGTACGGACAGAGAGGACAACGACCAGACAAAGGAAGTGACAGAGAGGACAACAACCAGATAGAGGGACAGACAGAGGAACAGACAGAAAGGACAACGACCAGACAAAGGAACTGACAGAGAGGACAACAACCAGATAAAGGGACAGACAGAGGACAACGACCAGGCAGAGGAACAGACAGAGAGAAACAATGACCAGACAGGAACAGACAGCGAGGACGACCAGACAGGGGAATGGACAGGGAGGACGATGATCAGATAGAGGAACAGACAGGGAGGATGAAGACAAGACATGGGAATAGAAAGGGAGGAAGACAACTAGACAGGGGAAGGGACAGGGAAGACGACGACAAGACAGAGGAACAGACAGGGAGGACAACGACCAGACAGAGGAACAGACAGAGAGGATGATGACTAGACAGAAGAACAGACAGAGAGGACAATGACCAGACAGCGCTACAGACAGAGGAACAGACAGAAAGGACAACGACCAGACAGAGCTACAGACAGAGGAACAGACAGAGAGGATGATGACAAGACAGAAGAACAGACAGAGAGGACAATGACCAGACAGCGCTACAGACAGAGGAACAGACAGAAAGGACAATGACCAGACAGAGCTACAGACAGAGGAACAGACAGAGAGGATGATGACTAGACAGAAGAACAGACAGAGAGGACAATGACCAGACAGAGCTACAGACAGAGGAACAGACAGAAAGGACAACGACCAGACAGAGCTACAGACACAGGAACAGACAGAGAGGATGATGACTAGACAGAAGAACAGACAGAGAGGACAACGACCAGACAGAGCTACAGACAGAGGAACAGACAGAGAGGATGATGACTAGACAGAAGAACAGACAGAGAGGACAATGACCAGACAGAAAGGACGAGGACCAGACAGGGATCGGACAAGGAGAATATCAACCAGACAGAGGAACAGACAGAGAGGATGATGACTAGACAGAAGAACAGACAGAGAGGACAACGACCAGACAGAGCTACAGACAGAGGAACAGACAGAGAGGATGATGACTAGACAGAAGAACAGACAGAGAGGACAATGACCAGACAGAATGGAAGAGGACCAGACAGGGATCGGACAAGGAGAATATCAACCAGACAGAGGAACAGACAGATCAGAAAACAACTAGACAGAGGAACAGACAGAGAGGACAACAACCAGATAGAGGGACAGACAGAGGACAACGACCAGGCAGAGGAACAGACAGAGAGAAACAATGACCAGACAGGAACAGACAGCGAGGACGACCAGACAGGGGAATGGACAGGAAGGACGATGACCAGATAGAGGAACAGACAGGGAGGATGAAGACAAGACATGGGAATAGAAAGGGAGGAAGACAACTAGACAGGGGAAGGGACAGGGAAGACGACGACAAGACAGAGGAACAGACAGGGAGGACAACGACCAGACAGAGGAACAGACAGAGAGGATGATGACTAGACAGAGGAACAGACAGAGAGGACAATGACCAGACAGAGCTACAGACAGAGGAACAAACAGAAAGGACAATGACCAGACAGAGCTACAGACAGAGGAACAGACAGAGAGGATGATGACTAGACAGGGGAACAGACAGAAAGGACAATGACCAGATAGAGCTACAGACAGAGGAACAGACAGAGAGGATGATGACTAGACAGGGGAACAGACAGAAAGGACAATGACCAGACAGCGCTACAGACAGAGGAACAGACAGAGAGGATGATGACTAGACAGGGGAACAGACAGAAATGACAATGACCAGATAGAGCAACAGACAGGGAGGACATCAACCAGGAAGAGGAACAGACAGAGAGAATGACGACAGATAGGGGTAGAGACAGGGAAGACGATTTTACAGTTTCCTTGATAAAAAAAGCAAATTGATTTAAACAGACAAACACAGTTTAGTTTATCATTGCTTTACGTCCCATTAACAGCCAGGGTAATTTAAAGACATGCCAGGTTTAGCTGGTGGAGGAAAGCTGAAGTTTCCAGAGAAAAACCACCATCCAACGACCAGTACCTAACGAGGCCAAAACCACTCGGTCACTGCAGCCCAACAGACACAGTCATTCAGACCATGTCTAAAACTTTCACTACAAGTACAAGGTCTTATATATGTTACACAACCTACATTTGATAACATGTCCAGAATCTGTGATTGTCATTCCCTGAGATTTCCAGGTCTGATACAGATCCAGATATAAAGCAGCATAGAAATCATTGATCACATCTAAAACTTCTTGTCGCTTATTGCATTCCCTACAAGCAAAATAAAGAATTATTTATACACAGTAACAATATCAAATACATGTAGTTAATTATAATCCCCCTGCAATAAGCCCTAGGGAGCCAAATACATTACTTCTCCCTAAAGCAAATGGAGGAGGGCTTATTGCAAAGATTAGCAGTTTTTTTTACTTGAAATATTTTACTAAAATATTATTGTTTCTGTATGTTATTGATATAGAGATTATTGAAAATGTTCAAGTCCACCAATGCACTTATTTGTAATTGTTAAAAAATTTATACTGTGCTAAAATTTTATTGCACAAAACAGGGTAAAACAGTGCCATAGAACAATGAAATTGTAAATAATGGTTCAATTTCATTGGACAGCAATAAGGCAGATGTGGACTTCAGTGTTCAATAAACAATTAAATTTTAAGAGTCCTTTTCATCTTTATTACTGAAAATGACGGGCCAAATAATGTAAAATTTAAGTATTTCAAAAAGATCTATCAATCCCATAAAAACTTTGAGTACAGGGCTAAGGCAAGTAAATTTATCACAGGATTCAGCAGTCTCTTTTTTGATTGACAATTATTTTGACAGAGAATTACATAATCCAATCTTTCAACAATTAATAGATTTTGTTTCTGCCAGTCAAGTTATACTGTCAAATGACTCATTTTCACGAGCACTTAATTTCAGTATTTCATGGGAGATTAGAATGCATAAAAAATAATTGCTTTGAAACAGTTTCAATCACAGGTACAGGAGGCCCTTTACATATAAACTTGGGCTTATGTTTCTAGTTGACCTATGAATGATTGCTGTTTAATACACCTCATAAACTAGTAATAATCTCATATATAAATGAAAATTTACACAAGTCAACAATGCCACAAAATTGTTTTACTTACTTTAAAATAAACCAGTCCTATATATCTTGATTTATTACTGTAAATCATGAAAATAAATCACCACGAAAAGTTGTTACACATTAAAAAAAACAAAATTAAGTTGACGAGAAGATGATTTGGTTTAAAGTACTGAATCCTCCCCTCCCTTCATCTTAAATGCTATATACTTACAAAACAAAAATAACCATTACTTTCATTTTCTTTACACTCATTTTTCATTGCTGTTAGGATTTGTTATTTTAGGGGCAATTATTTATCAGGTTGAAACAGTTCAGCTGGTACAGAATATAATCCATGACAAACACACTGGAACTGGCTCTAATGAATCAGCAGAGATCAAAAATGTTAATTTTCTGGAGTTTTTTTCAGTCATTTAAATAGTAATAACCTTGAAATCTTACAAAATGTATTTATGTATTTTCACAGCTATCTCAATAGCTGATATGTTATCAGCTATTGAGCACTGATATGTTAGGTTGGGGTAAATCTGATATGTTAGGTTGGGGTAAATCTGAACGACACATGTACGTATGTTATGAAAGGACCAATCCAAAATTTTCTTTCTTATTGCACATGAAGTGAAAAATGAAAAAAAAAATGCTTTATTTGTTTTTTCAACAACGTACTAATTAAAGTTCACTTGTCTCCATTTAAAAGTCTGTATAATCAAGTCATTCTCAATGCTCCCCCTTTAAGTTATGCTATCTGGTATGTGGAAAGAAGGGTAGTAATTCTAGCAGATCAGAATGCAAACATCCATACTTATTAAGGCAGTCTTCCCGAAGTGCCTGTATAGCTATCCTTGACATGTTGATCCCCATGACACAGAATGGAAAATTCTGAAATAAAAGGACATGAAGTTAACAGTTTTACATTAAATTAAAGAACTCATCTACAAGTCAATTTGGCCAATTCTGGTATTTTCCTAATATCTGGATCTCTCTTTCATAGCAATCAAACTTCTACTCTAAAATCAAAACAGCTTCAGAGAAAAATTGGAATTGAATTCTGAAAGCAAAGTATGGCCCAAAAACACCTTTTAAATGTGAGAAGAAATACATGTATATAAAATGAAATAATATTAAAATGAGGACATAAGACATATCTAAGTCCATGTTTAAATCAAAAGTATTAGAATATAGGTTCACACTGATCTTACTTGTGTGGGATGGAGAGAAAGTTTGTAAATGTCTTGAGCCAGAGACTGTCGTTTGGGATTTCTCAATAAATTGACCAGATTTAGTAAACCAAGTATGCCCGTCCCACGTAGATCAGTAGAAGGGTCGTTACCTAAAATGAAACATCATCACAAAACTTATATAAACAATATCTGGGATGTTCACCTGTAAAATTTGGCAGTGACTGGTGATGTTGAATAATGCCCTGATGGTTCGATGGATTCAGCACTTGTATTTACCTTCATACTTATTTCTATTTACATATTTTAAAAACAAGCATAAAACATGTCTTATATGATGATACAGTCAAACCTCTCTTGAAAAGCAATCATATAGAACAAATCTGCCTTAGTTAAAGGATGATGCTTATAAAGGCAGGTGTGCTAATTGATAAAGGTCAGTGGAGTATAATGAAGATCTGCCTATAAAGCAGTATATAACAAATACCTGTTGATAAAAGCTACTGGCTTGAGGTTCCAAAGCAACACAATTCATAGTAACTGAACATCTATAAAAAGGTCACTTGCTTATAAAGACCACTATTTCTGCTTTTCCCTGACCTTAAATGACAGGTTTGACTTATATAGGTATATCTAGATACATCATCCATGCAAATGGTAATGAATCATTTGTGATTGCTGTGATTATATCACAGTATGGCATTGTCAGCCCTCTACGTGTCAAACTTCCAAATGGCTGTATGTTTGCCATTTCATTTATCACAGAAGTCTAGATAACAAGCATATACAAATATCTATTTAAGCCAATAGAATCCTCCATTCATTGAGGAAGATCCATCTATTGCCTATTGAGAAACAGCAGTAGTAAACATTCATTCAATATTTAAGATGACAGCCACTTTTGTAGATATGAATAAATGGATGGCAAAAGATCTTTAGAACAGCCCATCATCTGATAATGGTTGGTTAGGAACAATGAAAATTGAACAAAATATTTCCTCCTTAAAAATCTACAAACAATGCTGTATTGATTAATACACAGCCATGTAGTAACCAAAATCATAAAAATATGAAGTGCTATCAAATAAAGAATATTATTGACCTTGAAATCCAACTTCCTCCCAGTGTGGCCCAAACCTTCCACAATCAAACCGCGATCCAGTCAGACATCTATAGATGGTTTGGAGGGCACGAGTGTGAACAAGGGTACTGTTGTCTAGTTGGGCTACAAAGTTAATTGACCATTAGTACACCATAATTCATATACCATAATTATGCACCAATAAGCCCTGTCTGAAGATAAGCCCACCCAAAAATATATTGCTGCAAGTAAAATCATGATCAAAAGCTATTTCATTGTTCTATAAAAAGCCCATTCGCTGCTTTAATAGTAAAAAAATATATGTCTGCCCCTTTGCTTATCAAAAGATAAATAATGTATGTACCGTAGTAACTGTATACATATTTATTATAGCGTTAATCTTATCTTAGTTCTTTTTACACATAATATAATACACTAAAACATGACTGTGATTATTGTAGTTTGTGTATGTCATTAATACATTAATACATTATTGCAAATGCATCAATATGTCACTGCACTAATTTGTGCAAAATTAACAAAATTGTGCTTAAATTTGAAAATATGGTTGCCCAAAAACAAGCATGTTCAAACAAATAATCTGACTCAAAGTGTAAATAAAGTTTTGTAGTACAGTGAAAAGATGAAGTCCACACAGTTACATTCCACATTTATACTCCAGAGTTACATTCCAGTTACATTCCACATTTATACTCCACAGTTACATTCCACATTTATACTCCACAGTTACATTCCACATTTATACTCCACAGTTACATTCCACATTTATACTCCACAGTTACATTCCAGTTTCATTCCACAGTTACATTCCACATTTATACTCCACAGTTACATTCCACATTTATACTCCACAGTTACATTCACAGTTACATTCCACAGTTACATTCCACAGTTACATTCCACAGTTTCATTCACATTTATACTCCTCAGTTACATTCCACAGTTTCATTCCACAGTTACATTCCACATTTATACTCCACAGTTACATTCCACATTTATACTCCACAGTTACATTCACAGTTACATTCCACAGTTACATTCCAGAGTTACATTCCACAGTTTCATTCACATTTATACTCCACAGTTACATTCCACATTTATACTCCACAGTTACATTCCACATTTATACTCCACAGTTACATTCCACATTTATACTCCACAGTTACATTCCACATTTATACTCCACAGTTACATTCCAGTTTCATTCCAGTTACATTCCACATTTATACTCCAGTTACATTCCACAGTTTCATTCCACAGTTACATTCCACATTTATACTCCACAGTTACATTCCACATTTATACTCCACAGTTACATTCCACATTTATACTCCACAGTTACATTCCAGTTTCATTCCACAGTTACATTCCACATTTATACTCCACAGTTACATTCACAGTTACATTTCACAGTTACATTCCACAGTTACATTCAACAGTTTCATTCACATTTATACTCCACAGTTACATTCCACATTTATACTCCAGTTACATTCCACAGTTACATTCCACATTTATACTCCACAGTTACATTCCACAGTTACATTCCACATTTATACTCCACAGTTACATTCCACAGTTACATTCCACATTTATACTCCACAGTTACATTCCAGTTACATTCCACATTTATACTCCACAGTTACATTCACAGTTTCATTCCACAGTTACATTCCACAGTTACATTCCACAGTTACATTCCAGTTTCATTCCACATTTATACTCCACAGTTACATTCACCGTTACATTCCACATTTATACTCCACAGTTACATTCACAGTTACATTCCACATTTATACTCCACAGTTACATTCCACAGTTACATTCCACTGTTACATTCCAAAGTTACATTCCAGTTTCATTCCACATTTATACTCCACAGTTACATTCCACAGTTACATTCCACATTTATACTCCACAGTTACATTCACAGTTACATTCCACAGTTACATTCCACAGTTTCATTCCACAGTTACATTCCACATTTATACTCCACAGTTACATTCCACAGTTACATTCCACATTTATACTCCACAGTTACATTCCAGTTACATTCCACATTTATACTCCACAGTTACATTCCACAGTTCATTCCACAGTTACATTCCACAGTTTCATTCCACAGTTACATTCCACATTTATACTCCACAGTTACATTCCACATTTATACTCCACAGTTACATTCCAGTTACATTCCACATTTATACTCCACAGTTACATTCCACAGTTACATTCCACATTTATACTCCACAGTTACATTCCACATTTATACTCCACAGTTACATTCCAAAGTTACATTCCAGTTTCGTTCCACATTTATACTCCACAGTTACATTCCACAGTTACATTCCACAGTTACATTCCAGTTATATTCACAGTTACATTCCACAGTTACATTCCACAGTTTCATTCCACAGTTACATTCCACATTTATACTCCACAGTTACATTCCACAGTTACATTCCACATTTATACTCCACAGTTACATTCCAGTTACATTCCACATTTATACTCCACAGTTACATTCCACAGTTACATTCCACAGTTACATTCCATAGTTTCATTCCAAAGTTACATTCCACATTTATACTCCACAGTTTCATTCCACAGTTACATTCCACAGTTTCATTCCACAGTTACATTCCACATTTATACTCCACAGTTACATTCCACATTTATACTCCACAGTTACATTCCAGTTACATTCCACAGTTACATTCCAAAGTTTCATTCCACATTTATACTCCACAGTTACATTCCACAGTTACATTCACAGTTACATTCCACAGTTACATTCCACAGTTTCATTCCACAGTTACATTCCACATTTATACTCCACAGTTACATTCCACATTCATACTCCACAGTTACATTCCACAGTTACATTCCACATTTATACTCCACAGTTACATTCCACAGTTACATTCCACATTTATACTCCACAGTTACATTCCACAGTTACATTCCACATTTATACTCCACAGTTACATTCCACAGTTACATTCCACATTTATACTCCACAGTTACATTCCACAGTTACATTCCACAGTTACATTCCACAGTTACATTCACAGTTACATTCCACAGTTACATTCCACAGTTTCATTCCACAGTTACATTCCACATTTAAACTCCACAGTTACATTCCACATTTATACTCCAGTTACATTCCAGTTACATTCCACATTTATACTCCACATTTACATTCCACATTTATACTCCACAGTTACATTCCACAGTTACATTCCACAGATTCATTCCACAGTTACATTTCACATTTATACTCCACAGTAACATTCCACATTTATACTCCAGTTACATTCCACAGTTTCATTCCACAGTTACATTCCACATTTATACTCCACAGTTACATTCCACAGTTACATTCCAGTTTCATTCCACATTTATACTCCACAGTTACATTCACAGTTACATTCCACATTTATACTCCACAGTTACATTCCACAGTTACATTCCACATTTATACTCCACAGTTACATTCCACAGTTACATTCCAGTTACATTCCACATTTATACTCCACAGTTACATTCCACAGTTACATTCCACAGTTTCATTCCACAGTTACATTCCACATTTATACTCCACAGTTACATTCCACATTTATACTCCACAGTTACATTCCACAGTTACATTCCACATTTATACTCCACAGTTACATTCCACATTTATACTCCACAGTTACATTCCAAAGTTACATTCCAGTTTCATTCCACATTTATACTCCACAGTTACATTCCACAGTTACATTCCACAGTTACATTCCAGTTACATTCACAGTTACATTCCACAGTTACATTCCACAGTTTCATTCCACAGTTACATTCCACATTTATACTCCAGTTACATTCCACAGTTACATTCCACATTTATACTCCACAGTTACATTCCAGTTACATTCCACATTTATACTCCACAGTTACATTCCACAGTTACATTCCACAGTTACATTCCACAGTTTCATTCCACAGTTACATTCCACATTTATACTCCACAGTTTCATTCCACAGTTACATTCCACAGTTACATTCCACAGTTTCATTCCACAGTTACATTCCACATTTATACTCCACAGTTACATTCCACATTTATACTCCACAGTTACATTCCAGTTACATTCCACAGTTACATTCCACAGTTACATTCACAGTTACATTCCACAGTTACATTCCACAGTTTCATTCCACAGTTACATTCCACATTTATACTCCACAGTTACATTCCACATTTATACTCCACAGTTACATTCCACATTTATACTCCACAGTTACATTCCACAGTTACATTCCACATTTATACTCCACAGTTACATTCCACAGTTACATTCCACATTTATACTCCACAGTTACATTCCACAGTTACATTCCACATTTATACTCCACAGTTACATTCCACAGTTACATTCCAGTTACATTCCACAGTTACATTCACAGTCACATTCCACAGTTACATTCCACAGTTTCATTCCACAGTTACATTCCACATTTAAACTCCACAGTTACATTCCACATTTATACTCCAGTTACATTCCACAGTTACACTCCACATTTATACTCCACAGTTACATTCCACAGTTACATTCCACATTTATACTCCACATTTACATTCCACATTTATACTCCAGTTACATTCCACAGTTACATTCCACAGATTCATTCCACATTTATACTCCACAGTTGCATTCCACATTTATACTCCAGTTACATTCCACAGTTTCATTCCACAGTTACATTCCACATTTATACTCCACAGTTGCATTCCACATTTATACTCCACAGTTACATTCCACATTTATACTCCAGTTACATTCCACAGTTTCATTCCACAGTTACATTCCACATTTATACTCCACAGTTACATTTCACATTTATACTCCACAGTAACATTCCACATTTATACTCCAGTTACATTCCACAGTTTCATTCCACAGTTACATTCCACATTTATACTCCACAGTTGCATTCCACATTTATACTCCACAGTTACATTCCACATTTATACTCCACAGTTACATTCCACATTTATTCTCCACAGTTACATCCACAGTTTCATTCACCAGTTACATTCCACAGTTACATCCACAGTTTCATTCACCAGTTACAGTGTGTTATTTCAAACCTGAATGCATGATAATAAAATATATCAATAACAGACAAATTCAATTGTTTTCCTCACATTTTCCAAGAATACAATCCATGTAACCTATAATAAAATCTGTATGAATAGCACTTGTTCTTATATAGCATACATAAAACAATTTTCTCACTTTTTATTAATCGTTTGTTATCAAAATTCTTTTCCTTTTTTAGAAAGTAAAGTCAGGATCCTTTGGAATGGAATAATTTTGCATATTTGAAGGCCTCAACCTCAGAAAATAAGATACTGACTTGCAGCTAAACAGAAGATGAATTCCTTTTCTTTCAGCAGGTTTCTATTCAGTTTTGGGGGTCCAAACAAAATGTGTTTTAGAGCTGAAAACCCACGTCTGTTTACAGTTTGGCGGATATGTTTCTGAAAACAGAATAAAGTATATATAAACAATATGTAACTACTCCTTCAGACCCAGTGAGCTATAAAACAACAAGAAAATACCATCATGTCAACATAATCATAATGCATACTCAACTTCAAGAAAACTCGGGCAATATATGAACGAAAGCAAGATTAACATGTAGACTCAAAACTGATTATCAATGGAAATGAAATTGTGACAATAACAATATTTACATAATCTTTCAATGTAAAATGTGTTGTGTTTTTTTTCAATACTTCAATCAATATTTCATTGTACCAGAACATTTATACAAACATTAGTGCCGGGGTTGGGACCTACAATTCAGCTTCCATACAAATATGTTCTCATGCAAAAGGGCAGGTGACCTTTTTATGTCCATGCTGGTGCTTGACCTACCATTGCACTAGAGTAATCCATTGGTCTAAGAGTTTCCTCCAGCTCAAAATAAGACATAAGAGGTGTCATCTTGGCTCCTCTGGGACCTGTAATTGAACAACCATGTAGGATCCACATTTTGCTGGAGGAAGTATATTATTATTATGACATTCTTAACGCCTGTCAACACATAAAAGGTCATTAGGGCCTGTCAACACATAAAAGGTCATTAGGGCCATCAACCAGTAAAACACACAGTGACCCAAAAAAGAAATAACATCAAACAAACTAAAACATAAAAGACAAATACTAGAAATCTTAAATGGGTATATTATCACAAAAGAGTGAAATTGTATGTCATAGTCTATTATATAGACCAACATCTTTCAGGTAACCTAGAATTTTACAAATCTTAACAGTTTCAAAATGGGTCTTTAGATTTGTAATGTTACGATAAAAAGTTTCTCGAGTAGACAGAAGGTCAATGCAGACCAATAAAAAATATTTAATGGTGAATGACTCATCACATCCTATGCAGAGTATTATCTTCGCCTTTCAACATACATGAATGTGTAAGGTTTGCATGGACCATCCGAAGACGGGGAAGGACAACTTCGTCTCGATGGCTGTCTCTATAGCAAGGAGACCATTCACCAAAGATAGGTTTTACGGAGTGCAATTTATTGGAGTACATATCTATAATGTACAATACTACAGTGGCTTAATATGGACTTTCCTTCCCTATCCTTCAGTATTCTGTGCTTTAACTATAAAACCCAAACACTCAATTCTTATCCATTAAAACAATAGGATTATTTTTTATATAATTTCTTCTTTAATAATAACTTTTTCACTACTTCTCCATCAATCCATACATAAGAAATGATTATCCTCAATGACACTGCTACTGGCTTGTCAAACCAAAGGTTACAGTCTCTCACAAAGAATTACCTCCATCACTTATGCCTTTTCTCCAAATGAAATATTCAGCTTGAAAACATTATTAGTGAACTGATTCTCTCCCCTTTGATACTGATGTAAACCCAGGACCAGCAGCGATCATTTTACTTAATAGAACATACGTCTGTTTTTTCCACCATTCCCTTGGTCCCTATGTGGATGTCACTGTACTATCATTAACATTGTTTTGCTTTCCATTTCTATTGTTCCTGAATGTCAGTGGTAGATAATTCTGACACTGATGTGGATAACTGTGGTTGTCTACACAAGCCGAATAAATAACAAATCAGAATTAATTTTTTCAATCAAAATGTGAACATTGATAATAACAAGAATAATAAATCGACACAATAGTAAAGAATTTTTATTAAAATGTGCTCTGAAATTATAAAAAAGTGAATCCATACCTTTGGTGTGATCTGTGAAACCTGGAAAATGAAACCACTTATAATGTGAAAATGAAAATGTAGAACTGTAAGTCACAGGCTGAATATAAATAAACTTGTTCCCACAGACAAACAAGAGGCCCAAGGGGCCTTAACGGTCACCTGAGGAATATATGTCAATAATCTGGGGATTTTAAAATGTTGCAAAAATGTAACAACACTTGTGCAGGACCATGTGTAAAACATCTGTACCAAGTTTGAACATGACCCACCCAATGGTTCTTGAGAGGAAGTCCATAATGTCTTAGCCAAACAGAGGCCAGGGTGGCCATCTTGGATTTTGAATCGCCCCAAAAAGTTAAAACACTTGCCAGGACCTTGTGTAGAACATTCGTATCATGTTTCCCCTTTTTCCCCCTCCTGGGGCCCCTATTGGGGCCATGCCCTTTTTCTTTGCAAACTTGAAGCGGCTTCCCATGGGGATGCTTTGTGCCAAGTTTGGTCAAAATCCATCTACTGGTTCTTGAGAAGTAGTCATTTAATGACGGTTTTTACATATGGCTCCTTTTATACCCCTTATGGGCCCCAAAGAGGACATAATCACTTTTTTCAACATAATTTCATATATCCTTCACTAAGGGATGCTTTCTACCAAATTTGGTTGAAATCATTCAAAGTTGAATTTTTTACCCTTTTGAGCGCCCCCTCGTGGGGCCGGTTTTGACCCAATTTTTTTTCATTCGCAAACTTTGTAGACCATGCCATAAGGACCCTAAATATCAAATATGAACTTAATCTGACATTTGGTACATGAGAAGAAAATTTTTAAAGATTTACCTAATTTTACCCCCTTTTTCCCCCTCCTGAGGTCCCTAATGGGGCCACACCCTTTTTCTTCGCAAACTTGAAGCAGCTTCCCATGGGGATGCTTTGTGCCAAGTTTGGTCAAAATCTATGCTGTGGTTCTTGAGAAGAAGTCGAATATGTGAAAATTAACGACGCATGACGACAGACAAATCATGATGGCAATAGGTTACCATGAGCCTTCGGCTCAGGCGACCTAAAAAAACAAAAAACAAAAAAAAACAATAGATAAATATAAAAAAAAAAAAATGTGAAAAAGGTCTTGGAAATGCATGTGCCTCTACTCCTCAAACTTTCCTATAAAGTCTGGTAAATGTATGTTAAGCTTAAAACACATTGAATTTGAATTAAGTAAATAACAGATTGACGGATAGCAGGTACTAACTACATGCATGGTACTGATCCTTTGTGTTACAGCTTGGATAATTAGAGAGTTTACAGCCATCATTGTGTTGAACATATGTCCATTCATAGACAAAATGTCACTAAACTCTCACATAACTCTAAAGAAAAAAAATCAAAACCCCTATATAGAAGTACAGTCCCTGAGCACTGGGCATGTTGGTAGGTTATTTCAATACAAAAACCGTATTGTCAAACTAAAGTTGTAGTTTTGAAATTTATTTTGGAAAGATAACATGTTTATAGTAAGGTAGTATACAATCCTAAATGATTGTGAGAAAAACAGTTAAAAAAATATTACTACTTAAATACTAAAACCACAAAATATAAACGGGTGGAGGCACAATGTCCCTCAATGTATAAATTGTTGCATTCTTGACAAAACTACTGTGGATATGACTGTATATATGAGACCTCACTGGGGTAATCCAAATAATATCACTAATAGGAATGGTTCCAACACAGAAGTTTCTTCTTTTCATCCAGATTTAATGACAGTGTTGTTGACATGTTGAAACATATAAACAACACTGTCGTTGAATCTGGATAAAAAGAAGAAGGTTCCATGTTGAACTCATTCCTATTAGTGATAAAATCACAAAAGATAAACTAAACAGATATCAACACAAGTTTTGAAAGTTTGTTTGCTGGATCAAGGTTTAACATCCCCACAGCAGCTATATGGGGATGGGTTCCCTGGGGGACACTGGCAGAATGGGTTCCCGTCCTGGGGGACACTGGCAGAATCTTAAAAATATGGATAATGTTTTTACCATTTCATGAAGATCAATTCTTGCAAAAAGTGCTATATTTTAATTTTGCAGTTATTTTTCTTCTCTCATCAGTCCTTTCTTTTTATTTGAATTACCTGCTTCAATGGTTTGAACATTTTCCCATTCATTCTGAGCCTGCGAATGTTCTGAGGGAACTGTATTTTGCTTTGATTGAGCCATGTGGTTTTGCTGTAAAGAAAAAAAAAAAAAAAAAAAACCTATGTATCAATACATGAATAAAACATGTTTTCCTGAAGGAATAAAGTATCACAGAATGTTAGATTTTATCATGGTACCATTAATTGGTAAACAAAAACTGAGCCAAAGTGTAAACAATATGCTAAATCTATCAAACATGGATAATAGAATAATTCTGATGTCCCATCAACTTTCCTATGTCGGTTTGGAGTCAACTCCAGACCAATACAAAATGTTGATAGAGTATCAGAATAATCTCCTACAGCTCTACTTTCTTTCTCATATTTTGCAACATTAACAAATCTGTGAAAGTTAACACAAATTAAAACAGAACAATATAAACTTATAGTATGTTCTACAAAATTTAATCACCATGAATAGTTGTAATACAGAAAGCAAAAGTTTGTAGCTGTTCATTTTATTGCCTTTTTCACATCAGTTAGGAGGGATTATTCTTTGTCATCAGAGTAAAATTGATGAAGATAAGACCAAATGAAAATGGCTTGCATACTGACAAAACAACATCTTTAGAAATAAAGAAAATGCAGTAATTACAATGGAATTTATTATTCCTTATTCTTTTTTTTTCTTTTTTCTCTCTTTTTTTCCCCCTTTCCATGTCGAGCTAAATATATTCTTCCAGAATATTTCTCACCTCCTCTTCATCCTTTATGAGATCTGTTCCAATTGCCACAGAAATATTTTCAGCCTCTGGAGCCTTAGATACCAGTGTTAAATTGGATGTCAGTGAGGCCTGCTTAAAACTAATCGGGAAGCTGCCTGAAGTAAAGCATTCCTTGTTGACCTCTTCAACTTGGGTCTTGACCTCTAACCCCTGACTTGGATCTGGTGTGGTATTGTTAACTTTTTGGGCAATGGTAGCTGATGGGACAGAGGCAGATTGTATCAAAGTGGAGGTATAGGTAGGGAGCAGTGATGCCGCTGGTAGAGGAGGGGCTGGAGCTTTGAATTTTTTACTTGGTGACTGAGGATTTTCTGTCACATCTGTTGTTGATTTGGCTGCAGAAGGTAATTCAAAGTCAAATTCTGATCCAGAGGAGTCATCTTCCTCTCTATGTTTCATTAAGTCTGCCAAAGAAATATTTTCTGTCTCATCTGGCTGTTTGAAAAGCAATCAAACAAGAAAATTAATGTGATATATACAAATAAAAATACTGTTGAAAAAATATTTCTGACTAGAATCATCAGTTTAGTAAAGCATTTCAAAATTCACAAAAAACAGTTAAGTGTTAAGCAAAGAGTAATAACCTCATTACATGAAGTTTTAAAACCTTGTGTTAAATATTGCTCAAGGCTGGACTTATGGTCAGTTACCAACATCCTGGGTCATTTTTTTTCTTTTGCTCTATCATAGGAACATATTTATTCGTAACATAAAGGAGTTTTAATGTTATATGAGATTTTTATAATTGTTTAGTTTTGTGAGCCTTGGTAAGCAAAACGTTAAACTTTGAGATGAGTTTAACTAAAGAATTGAAATAAAAGCTATTTTATGACTCTGTTTGTAATCTAACTTAGAAAAGTAACATTCTGATGTCTGAATATGGAAGACAAAATCAAACTGAGGCAGTCTTTTTGCTGCCCCATTTTCAACTTATGACGTAATGTCATGGTTCATATTCAGAATTATGACAAAACAGTCAATTTCTGAATTATGTAATCAATGAAAACCATACAGAGTATAGTACACTAAAGACATATGCAAAAATATTACATGGGTGGAAATTCACTAAATAACACACCAACTATTTCATGAATGTATGTATGTATGTATTAATGAGATAGATTTAAAGATATACCTGAAACAAAGTCATTCTGTTGAAATTAACAACAGAAATAAACAAGTAAATAAAAAGATTTTCCTTCTTACTTGTATGTATTATATATTGACTTACTGGTTTTTCTTTAATTTCAATACTATCAACTGATATCATCTCATTCTGTTGCATTATATCCAGTTTCTCCAGATTTAATGTTGGAATACACATTTCTCCAGTAGAATGAGGTTCAATGGTAGTTTCAGACACTGAAATTACTGCTTCCTGATCAGGAACAACATCCGGTGTAGAAACATTATTAGTGATGTCATCATCGAGAGGTATTATGTTCAAATCGGAAAAGTCTTGTACAGTAAGTATTTCTTTAGTGTCTGTTTCAATAAGATCTGAGGTCAACTGAAGTTCAATGCCATCCTCATTAGTGATGTTTTCACCTGTGAAGCAGTTCTCAAGGCAATCGTCTGAACCTTCAGTATTGGGGAGATCACCCCCTTTAATTTCTGCTATGGAACTTAACAGTTTATTTTCTCCATCAGATAGCACTAATATATCTTCTGAACATACAGGTATTGATTCATTGGGTTGACTTTCTACATCAAAATCTGCAGAGTTGTCAATTTTCAATTCAAATTCAAAACGCTGATCACCATGATCCTGTATAGCTAAGCCTTCTATTACTGAACTGCCAAGAGGATCTTCGCATTTCTACAAACAGAAAAAAACCCAGATCTGTTAAATAAATAAAATTTACATCGATAACCCATGTAAACCAACAGCAAACAAGGCACAAAGTTAAGTTTTAAATTCAGGTCCAGACACAATTAACACTTATTATGTAAGGAGATATTGTAGTATGTCCAGTTTAAAGAGGATATTTCTTGGATAACCACTGAATATCATTGTATTCCCAAATATGACAGAATATCTATATAGTCCATCATATGTGAAATCATAAGAAAAAAAGGAATATCAATATGTAAGAATTTCTTACAAATGATGGTTTTCATTTACTTGTAATATGCCCGTCCCCTGACTTTTGAGTTATAAAAAAGATTGTAATGATAATGTCGTTTTCCTGAGATAAATTGGGTATATTATGAGATCATAATCACTTTAGGGTGTGGATATTTTGCTGTAATTAAAACATGTGCACATGGGATGGAGATGATGGTTTGCAGAGATGGGATGTGAGTACACATATGGAGGTTTGGGGTTCACAGACAGTAGATAGAGACTGAAGACACTCTTGGAAAAAATATTGCCGTCTTTATATTACAGGAAAACTCCAATTTTTTCCTCCTAATTTTAGTTAAAACTCAAAAATAAAACTTACTTACAATTTTAAAAATGGTAACTATAAAAATTCAATGATTGTCTTCAAGAATTAGTTTGTTAAAAAGATCTAATATATTTTTTCTGTTGATTGAAACACAGAACACGTGCACACTCTACAAATGTAATTATGAAACTTTGCAAGTGAGCAAAAAATGATAATTTATTATTATTTATAAGGTGAAAAATTCCATGTAATTTCCCGAACGCATATGAAATACATTAGTATTTACATGATGGCGAGTATGAAAGTTAAATATGTATATACCTAGTCACTTATATGTATTTGTATTATAACATTTGGCATACGGTGCTGAAATCACCATAATTTGATACACATGAACATTTTTTCTGTATTTAGCTATCGGCATAACTTACAGAGGTAGCCATTTTCAAACAAATCCTAGTCAATCAGGGTACTTTAAAAGCTTGTAATATTTTCCGATCAAATGCATTGTGATCCAAACGTTTTGAAGACCTGTTTTTAAGATTAAAAAAAAAACCAAGATGGCACTACAAGCATGGGGACGAGTGTGGTCAGCTGCAAAACGATTATGTCTTCCAGCTGTATTTGCAGAATCACATATATCTGCATTGCGAACAACGAGTTGCACGTGTAAGCTTTAAATATCTTATTGCCATTGAAATAAAGTAACTGCATGTGATCATATTAAGATTAGTCCTGAATAGGAAGGTCACACACTAAATCATCTCTTGGGGGCTCTCACTCTTTTTGACCTGCGCGTTATCACTCTGTTAAAACATACGTTCATTTTTGGCACTTAATTCTTGGGGAATTTTACCCCCAATTCATAATAATAGAATATTCCCAATTTGTTTCAGCTTCTCTCATATCATTGAGGGTCTAGCTAACATTTTCAGCTTCTCTCATATCGTTGAGGGTCTAGCTGGTGGTGAATATTCTATTTATAATGCTGTTTTCTAGGGCCACTTGCAGAGTCTAGTAGCTTCTCTGGTATCGTCCAGGGTCCAGTAACTTCTCTGTAGGGACTCTTAATCTAGCTCCGAAACAGCTCAGAGTCTTATTTTAAGTTATAATTTTCTAGTAGTTAATAGTGATTATGAATAGAGTGAGTAGCCCCTGTTACGCCAAACCGTAGCTTGTCTATTTTCTTTAGTGTAATAAACATTTAACTGTTCTCGTGCGTTCTTGTTGTATATAAAATGATAATTTAATATTGTTATTAAATTATAGTTTATATACAATAAGTTCTCCTTGCTAGCTGACATAGCAATTTTCAATTAAGATTTTCATTATGTATTAGTGTTAGTGATTTTCCTTGCCCTGCAGGCATTATAATTTTGTTTATTTATGTATGCTAATGAGTTCTGGTTGATGCTAATTAATTGACCAATCAGCGTTCTTGGGGAGGATGCCCTGTTAGGGATCTGAAGGCCCTGCAGCATATAGTTTTTGAGTTTTTGGTGGAGGCATTTGTTTGTGAAATTTGTGCATTCCCACCCACCGTCCCCGGCTACACCATTGGTTTTATTTTATACTCATGTATTTTTTGTTTTAGTTTCATGTGCAACAGTTATAAGATAACCATATTTTTATGTATAATGGGCTACTCACTCTATTTTAACTTAAGGATCTTCTGCATTTATCAGTTTCTTATTAATATTTGTTGTTACCTGTGTGTTATCACTCTGTTAAACATGCATTCATTTTTTGGCACTTAATTCTTGGGGAATTTTACCCCCAATTCATAATAATAGAATATTCCCAATTTGTTTCAGCTTCTCTCATATCGTTGAGGGTCTAGCTGGTGGTGAATATTCTATTTATAATGCTGTTTTCTAGGGCCACTTGCAGAGTCTAGTAGCTTCTCTGGTATCGTCCAGGGTCTAGTAACTTCTCTGTAGGGACTCTTAATCTAGCTCCGAAACAGCTCAGAGTCTTATTTTAAGTTATAATTTTCTAGTAGTTAATAGTGATTATGAATAGAGTGAGTAGCCCCTGTTACGC
Organism: Ylistrum balloti; assembly: GCF_031769215.1. NCBI lineage: Eukaryota > Metazoa > Mollusca > Bivalvia > Pectinida > Pectinidae > Ylistrum > Ylistrum balloti. The sequence continues at coordinate 1,537,080 of NW_026781889.1, forward strand.
CAAACTGTAGCTTGTCTATTTTCTTTAGTGTAATAAACATTTAACTGTTCTTGTGCGTTCTTGTTGTATATAAATTAAGATTAGTCCTGAATAGGAAGGTCACACACTCAATCGAATGAGAATGTCTGCTTCAAATTCAAATAATTTTGTTTTCAGAAGTTGAACTGTCCACCATACTCACACACAACGAGATTTTATTATTCAGAAAAGATATTAATTTGTAAATTAAATCGAGTATGATGTTTATTTGTTATATTTATGTGCGATGTACACATCTGTGTGCCTAAAAAATTGTAATAAAACTTTTTTGTAGGCTACCAGCCGATCATATTCAGGAAATATTGTGACACTGGGGATGATTCTATGAAAACACCAAAGGTGTCATCTGAGGAGTCCGAGTTGACGCTGAAAGCCAGATATGAACGAAGAAATGGACCAGTCCTTCCTTACAACTTGTCAAATAGACGTCATTACCGTCGAAGAACAGTATTTTCAGCTAGAGATGTTGAAAATTTACTCACACAATTGGAACATAAACAGCCTTTTGATAATGATAGTGTGAGTAGAGTTATAATACTTTGAGAAGTGTCCCCCTTTTCATCATCAGTGAATTTCCTTTCACAGTAGTCTTCCTGATCAAAAATACATGTACATAATTATGTGTTTAGATAAGTCATTACAAAATGAGATGTTTGTTAAATTATTTTACATTAAATACAAATTTTTACTATGAAAGAACTCTGTTTTGATATGTCTGTGTGTGATATATAACCTTGGTTTTACATCATGGATGAGTCGTTGATCAGCAGTATAATGGATAGTTGGCTTATAATCAGTTTCAGGAAAATGGTTCAGTTTCATATTAGTGTTAAAATTTTTCTGGTCTCTGTGGTGAAATAATACCTACAGGTAAATTTTCTCATACAATTTTTGTAGACAGTGTACTTCAGCATTTTCCGGTGTTCTGATTGGATAAGATATTTTCACATGCTGGTTGATTTATGTTATTTGATCTCCATGTTTTTAAACTTAGAATAGTGAACGATTGTTATGGACTCCGAAATATCATATTTTGTCTACAAGGATAATTTATGATATTCTAACTGAGTCATTTTATTTTTTAAAAAAGTTTAAAATTTCTTTAGAAAGTAACACAATTCGTGATTGTCAAGCATTTGTAAGACTATTTTGTATAAGATATTAGCTATATTACTGTAGATATGTGCAAATGTAATATAAATTTAAGCATCTTTCATATTGGTCAAGATTTGTTTTCCTTCAGTCAATATTTTTTTCAACCAGATTGATATAACACCATATTGACCAAAGTCAGAATTCCATAGCTGAGTTTCTGCAGGGCCTTGAAGTTACCAAGTGTTTTTATTTTTTGCTGATATTGTCTTTAGTGGTTAAGCAGGTGCAATTTTTCCTTCCTTATTTTCTTCTTCGAGAATTCCATTAAAGTCAAGGTCAAAGTCACTGGTTCTATTGATAGAAAACTGTATGATGAAACTAATTTTAGGTGAAGAGATATCATACTGTACAGATGCATTTATCTTTAGATTTTGTGTCGCTCAATCTCAGAACAAGATTTTGATGTCTTTAAAAGTATCAGCTGTTAGATTCGTTCAGAGGAAATTCTGATGGTTAAGTTTATTATCATGTACATTTTGTTTCATGTTTTTTTACTTTGTTGATTATTTTTTCAGCCTGTAAAAATGAAAGTTGACCCATTTGAACCAGAGCAGCGAAAGTGTATACTCTGTAAAGCCAATGTTCCAGTGGACTACAAGGTAGGCACTTTAACTGCATACATACTTTATGTGACATTACTTTAACTGGATTGATTAAGATTTTTATGATCATGTTGTCAGTGAAGCAGAAAATATTTACTCTTCTGGAGCACCAGAAGTCTCTGTGTAAATTTCTCTTTTGTTCATACTGTGCCCTTGTTTTATAGAATGTAATTTTCGATTGTGAGTCGTTGACATGTTGATACTTTTTATCCATTTTTACATCTACATATGGATACAGTGTATATATATCTTATATTCATCAACCACAATTTTATTTCGCCTCCTTCAAGTATGGTTTTCCATGTTTGTGGATTTTTTAAAACTTTTTATACTGTGTAATTGTATTTATCATCAAAATGGCAAATTTTTCAATGTATATAATCCAGTTCTGAATCATTTGTCCTCCAATCCAGTTAGCACTAATCAAGTTGTTCCACTATCCAGTTGCCAGTTTTTATGGCCTAATCAGAGGACAGGATTAATTGGAATTTTTATTTAAGTCACCCAGACTCATCAATAATCTTGGAGAGGCTGAAAATCAACAAGTGGAAAAATTTTCTGAGTTATCTGTCTCTCTCACAATTTTGTCATTTTGTTTTACTTGGTAACTCTAGTATAGGTAGACTGAAATCTAACAACTTTCTTCCTTTCACAGAATGTTCGCCTGTTAAGTCAGTTTGTGTCCCCCTACACTGGACGTATTTTTGGGAGGCACCAGACAGGATTGTGTGTTCACATGCAGAAGATAGTCTCTACTTCTATCATCAGAGCGCAACATGCTGGTTAGTACACCACTTAAGGAATCTTTTTAGCCCACCATCTAATGATGGTGGGCTATTCAATTTATGTTACATCCGTCTATCTGTCCATCATTATATGGTGGGCTATTCAATTCACCCTACATCCATCAGTCTGTCCATCATTAGATGGTGGGATATTCAATTCACTCTACATCTGTCTGTCTGTTCATCTGTAACCAATTTTTAGCCCATCACCAGTGGTCGGTACAAAAACAAATTTTGTTATTGATATTTCTTGAAAAGGGCATAATGGATCTTTCTTTAATTTTATATGTAGGTACCCCTTGGTCTGTAGTTGTGATTTTGGGTCTGATCATAAAAACAAAATGGCTGAAAGACGGCCATCTTGGATTTTGCTTAGTGAAGTTGGTTATTGGTATTTCTTGAAAAGCATGGGATGGATCTTTCTTAAATTTTGTATGTATGTTTCACTTGGTCTCGTTACGGCGGTTTCATTTTGTGACAGATCAGAGAAACAAAATGGCTGACAGACAGTCATCTTGGATTTTGCCTAGTAAAGTTTGTTATTGCTACTTTTAACTCACCAAAGGGCCAAGTGAGCTTATGCTGTAGTGCAGCATCTTTCCATTGTCCGACATCAACATTTTTATTTAAACAACTTCTTCTCTATAATTGATGGACTAAATTTTTTTATATTTGGCTGGTTTAATCCTAGGATTAAGTCCAACAAAGTTTTCGAAAAAAATGAACTTGACATATATTCAAGGTCACAGGGGTCAGATTTGTTAAAACACGATATTTGGCTGGTAAGCTTCGTTTGCAAAAATTAATGACTTCAACCTCTTTTCATGGTCAGAGGTCAGATTTCTTCAAACCTTTAAATGAAACTTCTCCTCATGAACTAAAAGGCCTTGAGGCATGATAATTTGCTAGTATGTTCCTAGGATGAAGCTCAACAAAGTTTGCGAAAAGAAATGAATTATGGGCCTTGACATATTATTAAGGTCACAGAGGTAAAATTTGTTAAAACATTTAAACAACTTCTTCTCATAAACTTTAAGGCCTAGAGGCAAGATATTTGGCTGGTATGTTCCTAGGATGCAGCCCAACAATGGTTGCCAAAAGTGACCTTGACTTATATTTAAGGTTGCAGGTGTCAACTTCGCTGGTATAACAGATGAGCACTGCAGGCCCATTGGGCCTCTTGTTTCATAAATACTTCATGGATCTTTCTCTAGTTTCATATGTAGTTTTCCCTTAGTCCCCATTTGATTTTGAGACTGATCAGAAAAACAAAATGACTGATAGGCAACTGTTTTGGATTTGGCAGTTAAAGATTATCATCACTATTTCTGCAAAGGAATGTTCAAATTTCGTATCATTAAGAAGGGAAGAGAAAATAAGGGAAAACATCTGACTTTTAAAGAGCAAAGATCAAACAATGGTGATCTCTTGTTACAATCAGTTCATCAATATTTTTGTCGGGGCTTTATTTTCATTCTTTTCATGGGTACTCTTACTCTTAAAGAATACATATTATCTAAGTGTTAATGGATTTTATTAGTACTAATTATCCACAAAATCATTGCCAATGAATATAAATATTTATGGAAATTTGAAATTTGAGCCCCCACCAAAAAATTTGATTTTACAGGAGATAATTGAAAAGGCTATGATTGCTTGGTAGTGCATTGTTTAATGTAACCTCAGGTGAGAAAATGAGAAATAGACCTCTCCGTGCTAATATGGTTGTGTGGCCTTTGGTAAGGCACTTTAACCTTATTACTCTAGATGGCTTGTAATGGGCCTCCCGTATGTTATTCAAGGGGACTCTGGCCATTGAGACAATGAACCCAGCAACCTAACAAATACTCAATAACCTCCATTGTAGTTGTAGTTGTTATTTTTTCTCAGATCACTAGCATGAATGATTAATCATTTTCAACACACTGATGTCTTTTATTGCGTAATTTTATTAGATTTTAATGTACATGTTGATCAGGTTCTAACCTTTCTTGTTTGTTTATTAAACAGGGACAGACTTGCTCATTGTATAAGTATTTTGCTTTGTGACAAGATTTGGCTAAGCCTTTCAAGGCCTGTATAAATATTTGAAGGTCTGAATAGTTTTGAAATTAAAAGTGCCACAAACCTGTTTGTCCACATGAATGAACATTCCTAGCGTGTGAACATTAGTCATTTGTTACCAGTCAGAAAGTGACGTTAATGTAAAAAAAAGTTTCTCTTGTTTCAGGTTTTATGCCAAGAATGCATAAAGAGAGAGCATTCATACATGATCCAAAACTGTATGACATTTTTGCCAGACAGAGAAAAAGAAGATTAAGTGATGTCAAGATTTCTAAATAAAAATAGGTAATTTGACAGTGTGAGCAGAACCTGAATTATCAATGCATTTTGAAATACATAAATGAAATGATTGAGTACAGTCAATAACATAGAATTGCTGATCCAGAAGTTTGTGTCAATATACTAGCTCTGGACTGTATATGATGTACGGACAGTAAGGAATATCTGTAATAAATTCATACCAATAAATGTTCTTGTATTATTTATTGTACCCACCTGCTGTTGGAAGCTTGTGACTGGTGTTTTATTATGTCACCTTTCTTTTCTTCCCTATTTACATATCTTGAAGAAACTCTTGCATATACATGTATATTATTTCAAATAATAGTGTATGATTTCAAGACTTTTCTTCCCATGTCACATCCAGGTAAGTTATTTTACTTAAGATAATTCTATACACGACTAAAGGTCTTAATGCAAGGAAATAGAATAAGCTTCCATTGTATGAATGTATTTCTAATTATTTGAAAATAAAGGTTAAATGTCAAAATTTTTAAAATATCTGAAATAATTGAAAGAATTGACAAATAAAAATACTGAGAACAAAATTGATTTTGAACAGTGATGACACGTGATACAGATCTCCCTATGCTAGTTAGTTCCTTAGTCACCATTTTCATTATGTCGCCTACATGTCTGTGTATCAAAGTCTTAAGCTTTACAAAAGCAAATTTAGAATAAATTTATGATTCAAAGTTCTATGATGGAAGGTTGGAGGTACATACCGGTAGTGCAACCAAATTTACTGAAAAAACAATAAAGACAATTTTCAGTTTGATCTTTTTATGTAACTGTGAACAAAGGGACAGACGAGTCCTTCTTCATACTGTGAATTCATATATAACTTTCAATGCAAGTTTGAGTCAACAAAGTTGAGGTATATACAATAAGTAGAACATGTCATTTGAAGATACAGTGCAGCTAATTCAGTTGTTGATATTATCAGTAACTCAAATTGTCTCTAAATGTGGTCCTACTTAATGAAAATAGCAGCGAGGGTATTTCCATTCACTCAAGTAAGGGTACAGCAAAACAGGACAGATAATTCCATCAAATTCAAATATGGGTTGAAAGGATAGCAGGAGGGTTAACTCCATTTATTCTACAAGTAGTGGAAATTCAAGGAAGGGTTTCTACAGTCACTCCATTTGGGGAAAGGAGATAGCACAAGGGGTCAGTTCATAATAAGTGCAAAGACTTGCTGAAGAGACGAGACCATTTACTCTAAAAGAAGTGATCAGGATACAGAGAAGAGTTTTCCCATTCAGAGGAGGAGGAGAAGGGCAGGGAGGGAGAGTGAGGAGACGAGCAATAGCAGGAAGCTCCCATGTATTTATAGGAGGGGGAAGGGGGGGGGGCAGTAATAATAATATAGTAACAAGTATTTAGAGGATTAGAGGAGGTCAAAGTATTAAGAGATAACTGAAAGTCACAAGTTTAGAGAAGCGAAGCCAAAAGCATAAAGTCATAAGTCTAGGGTGAGCAATAGCAAACATTTAGAGGAGGGCAAGACTAGCAGTAGGCCACAGTTTTTGAAGGCAATAGCAGCAGGCCACAAATTTTGAGGAGGGCAATAGCAGTAGGCCACAAAATTAGAGGAGGGCAATAGCAGTAGGCCACAAAATTAGATGTGATCGCTTCTTCGATGGTTGCATAGATGTACACATGGTATGTGTCACACATAATTTTTCTTAAATGCAGTAAGGGGGAAATTATGCTTCCTTTTGGTTTATTTTTCAAATTTTTTTATGGATTCAAATTCGTTGGAAGAAAAGATTAGATATGGTATATAAGACAAATACTGTTAATGTTCTTAATTTGGCGCAATGAAATTTTTGGCGCTTAATCCCTTTTTTTGGCAAATTAGACCAATGATGAATTCACAAGATCACATTCATTGCTATATGAACAATATACCAGAAACTGCGATTAGGGCAGTCATATTATAGCGCAATACTTTCAGCGCAAAAAAGGCGCTTCAGATTACTGCTAAAATATATTGGTTTTCAGTATTTGAGGTTAGGTATTGTAAAATGTTTCTTGAAATTTAGCTGCACTATATAAACATACCTGGTTTTTTTCAAATTCTTTTCTAAAATGTAATGATTTCTATTCAACAATAACCAAACATGGAGTTTTATCAGAATAAACTTTTTAACAATGATATATATAAAAATGATATTTTCTATGAATGAATTTCTGGCATAAATATAATACTTGACAAATTAGGACCAGCTGTATCATCAAAAACTCTCTATATACATAATACACAATCACATGGTATGTTTCATACAGGAGGTTTGGATTGTCTTTCATGCATACATACATAATAATAAACTTCTTGGTGGTAAAATAATATACAAACCGTATATGCAACAAATCTGATAAAAACACAAAGGAGATTCAATATTGTACGGACACATTTAATTATGATTACAAGAACATTTCTAGTCATACAAACATTTGAGTGACAGAACTAGTAACAATATCAAACTAATGGATATTGTGACATTTTGTTTTTGTTATGTTGCAATCAGATGTGTAAATATGACTTTTGTTACATGATCCAAATGTTAATTTGACAGTAATAAATACAAGACCATATTTGGTTGTAAGCCCACCCATGTATACTGTCAGACCTGTCTATAAAGGCCAAAGGAATACAGAAGGATGAGCTTTACAGATAGCCTTTATACGAACGTTCAGTTTCTTTGATTAGTATCACTGTAGAGATTATGTTCAGGTGGTCTTTATAGGCAGTTACATGTATTTGTTATAATCAGATGACTCGGTGGCCCTTTATTCAGGTGGGTTTTACACACTGCCTGTTTGTTTTTTTAGAAAGAAATGTGTTATAATCAGGAGCCTTTATAGACAAGTACATGTATTTCATATAATCAGGTAACCTTTATACACAGATGTTTGTAATATTCAGTTGGTCTTTGTAGACATGTACATGCATTTGTGATACTCTGGTTTTCATGAAGTCAGTTTAAATATTTTTATGAGCAAATGGTCTTTGAAGACAGGTGTTTGTTATATTAATTTGACTTGTATTAAGGTCATCTTCAGAGACTGGTATATATATATGTCATATTCAGGTGGCCTTAATAGACAGGTAGTCTTAAAGGCAGGTTTGACTGTATTACTGTTCAGAAGAATCGACAACAAATTGTATTACATATTCAAAAACATGAAAACAAAAACATATTTTGTTGAATTGTACTATTATTTGCATACTGCATAGCAGACATACGTGAAATTCAAAACTTTAATTGATTTTGACTATGATTAATTATCTTTTTGATGTTTGTTAAAAAATGAAGTATAAAAATTTTTTTTTAAAATGAGCGCATACTTTTGAGACAACAACATACAAGGAGGTATTCCTAAACATGAACGTGTTTTGTGTTACTATTTTAATCCTGAAAAAAATATCATTCAATAAATCAAAGAAAATAGGAAAAACGGTTTTTAAGAAAGAAAATGATTTTTTTATATACATTTATTAGCATTTTATCACAATATGTTACTTTCAAATGTGTCAAAATGTTTTCATCTTCAATTTTGAATAACCATCATACATCTGCTAATTGTCAATTGTCCAGTTTAAGTAAAACATTTTGCTATGTCAATGTCTAGCCATATTTTCTATTTAGTAGAAAAGTCTGCAACAAGACCAGAAAAGTCAAACTTCATAAAGAATTGATGTGTAGTTTCTTTATCAAGTTTATACTAAAAATGCTCTGTTTTCATTGTTTCCCTTAATATCACAATTCTCTTTTTATCATGTTTCCCTCAGGGATTGACATTAAGAGAACTGTACTGTTAATGTAATAATTTCAGCAATAGTTTATTTCAGGCTGGACTCATGATTAATTAATTTGAAGCACTAGTCTATGCACTGTTACATTAGGGTTAACAAATATGTATATGACAACAGTCCATCCCACCTGTAGACATTTTCAGATGTTCAATGTCATACATGCAAAAATCTGGGATATCACCAACGGTAACCATTTTCTAGCAGATTTTACATTACTTTAATTATAAATACATATATTAACTTAGGGTTACACAAACATTTTTTGTGCAAATTTTGATTGTGCTAATATCCAACTCTCAATCTACCATGAAATCATTAATACTTCTAATGGGGGATTTATTCAGGTAATGCTGATGTTGCTTTACATAAGAAATTTGATCAAACACCCCTCATTTTATCTAGTTATACCTCTGAGCATTATATAAATATGCGTGTATATGTCCTGCAATAAGTCTAGGGAACCAAGATATCATTGGGGAGTGGTAACATGATCACAACTCAAAGGAACAATATTTGATGGCATTTTTGCAGAACTGAAAACAGATATAGGTGGGTTCTTCACAAATTTAGGCCTCTCAAATAACTTGGGAAGATAAATCTATGTTACAATGCACCTGTTAACATTACATTTATTGTATCATTACTCAAAATCAAATAGTAACTTCATGTAAAACATTCAGTGTACATGTTTCATTTTAATACACATCTGTATATCTTGAATATCAATATATTTTTTGACAGAGAATTTCTTACAAACAACATTTCATAAATAACAAAAACTGACATGTTATAAAGAAGTTTTCATAAATTTACTGCAATTTTAACTTCTGCCCATTTTGCTGTTTTGCTCATAAAGCAAAATTTAAATGGAGGTCAGATTTTAACTGAAAGTTGAAATACATGTTACTGTCCTCTTAGTCCAAATTTATTTCAGGTGAAAAAAAAAAAAATTTTGATGTGAGGAGGAAAAATTACCAAGGGCAAGCTGACTCTGAATCTACATATTACAGTACATGTTCTTGAAAATACTGTGATTGTTCTCTGAACAGCCTGTAGATTAGTTACAGTAATTAAGGGTTACAGCAGATTCTATACCTCATGGAAGGAGGACTTCATTTTATAACTGGTGTATCAACAGCAGAGTCCCTACATGTCCATACTACTACACCAATATTTAACTTTTTTTTCATAAATCTGTAAAGTGATGACACTGTTATCTGTTTAATACTTCAATTAAGCACCATATGATAAAGTGTTTATATAACACAGCAATTTATTCATAAACAAAGTCTGGAATTTCTAGGTTGGGGGTGACACTTCGCCAGAACACCGACATCCATTGGTGAAACTATACCTGGTAACGAAAAACTTGTTGCCAACCAACAGAGAGGTTGCTAGTGGAGGATAATTACTAATCATAGCTTGTTCACAAGAAACTTTATCAACATATTGTCTGAACCTGATCTCTTTGCTCACAGGTGAATATCACAATAACAAAAAAAAAAAAAATCAGAAATACCTGATTTGGTAATGTGGGTGCGAAATAACAGAGAAGTCAAAGGGAGACAACTCTGTCCCATCCTAGAAAAAAATAAATACATTCTTCATTATCATCTATAAATATACACAAGGGAAACTTCTATTTAAGTTGTTGTATCTTTACTGTTTTGATCTTAAAAATCAAATTCTGTGTATATATAGTTTTCACCTTATACATATACAAACAAAAAATGTATGAAGAAATTTCTAGTTAAACAACTGAATATATTGTACAAATATGAACTTCCATGTAAACATGTAACCTCAAAATCTGTACAACAGATCTACGTTGAGTGTTTAGGACATAATATACATTATAGCTAGCTCACATAACATATTCATCACTTCAAATGTGAGAAAATAACCTCCCATTTCTCACTTTCAACTTCACTATAACAAAATGTGAATTTTACTTTCATACCAACACCAACTTCACATGTATCACACGTAAACTTCAATATATATATGTATTGTTAATGATGTGATGACTCAATATTTCAATAACATATATTACACAAAAATCAAAAATATTTCTTTGGCATAAAGTACTCTTGGTCAACAAGTAACAGTTAGCAAAAGTATATTCTACATGTATGTGGCTCAACGAGCCAAAAAATAATATGTAAACAAGTAAAATTGTTAATACAATAAACAATAATATATCAAGCAAATTAATGATTTCTATTCAAACCTCCGGAGAAACTTTACTATATGTAACACTCATCTTTTTAGGGTGCTTTAATTAAAACTCAGGTTGATGAAAAATGAAAATTACACACAAACTTATCAAAGTTGTAACTTATCTGTATATAACTTTGTAATATTTGAGACATTTGAGCTTCAAGATCAACCACATATATGATAATTTTACCAAATAAATGTTTGGCCTTTTGACACAATACAGATATATTCCACTATATTAACCAATCAAAATAAAGGCAAACATTAAACATTTAGTAAAAATTTGAAATTGATGAAAAAACATCTAAATGAAAGGATTTTAGAGTTTGTTATTGTGAAATCATTTTCATTGGGCACAACTTTTGTCGGGTTTGTTTCTTTTTTCTTTTTTTTTTATTTTGGAAAGAAAATTTTGTTACTTGAAGTCTCGCCTTTTTTGGATAAATACAGTCCAATAAATCCTCTCCTCTGATTCATGAAGAGTAGCCATGGAAAGAATGAAAATAAATCTCCCATGAAAATGAATGAGTTCACATTAATTGAAGAAAAAAGATAAAATGATGGCACAATGCAAAAAATAAAGATGGAGTGCTTATGTAGATATGAATAAAAGAATCAACAAAAACGTCAAAAAATCTGTGATATTTTCAATTTACAATGTGAACAAAATTCAAACTTACCATTATTTGACCACATAATTATTTACTCTAGATAATCTTATAAAAACCACACCTTCATACAGTCATTATTTTATTTACCATAATAAAGGTGTTAATTATGTGGGTTTTTTTTAAATGTCTGAAGACTGTAGTGTACAGACAAGGTGACTTTTATCAAATGGGTTCATTAACATTATTAATATACTGTAGCACATATTGAATCATAAATATAAAAAAAATAAACTTATAAAGCAATTATCACAAAAAATATTAAAAACAAAAACAAGATTCAACTATTCAAATATTGGGCTGATTTAACCTGTTTGTGAGGAGATTGTGTGACAGTTCTAATGATGGAAGGCGATCATCACTATCTATATAGCTAGCAAACATTTCATGTTGATGTCACAATCATCAATAGTTTGTTGAATAGATCCCATCAGAGATTAATAGAAAAGGATCACTGGATTTGTAAGAAATCACAAAATTTCCTCTGCTAGCCAATAATTGTAATAATTCTCGAGATCTCCTCAGCAAGCTACTTGTTCAAAAATTTCTCAAGATGTCTTCAGTTGGTCTGACTTATTTTATATTGGTTTGGAGTCAATGAACATTGATTCCAGACTGACAGAAAAAGTCCATAGCTTAAGTAGATCTAAAGATGTCCTCAGCTAGCTACTAAATATTGTAATATATTTCAAGATGTACTTGTCCTCAGCTAGCTATTAGCTATAGCTATAGTAAATCACAAGATCTCTCCAATTAGCTACTAATTGTAGTAGATCTAAATCTCCTCAGCTAGCTGCTACTTATCGTAGATCAAAAAGATCTCCTCAGCTACCTACTACTTGTAGTAGATCAAAAAGATCTCCTCAGCTACCTACTACTTGTAGTAGATCAAAAAGATCTCCTCAGCTACCTACTACTGGTAGTAGATTTGAAGATCTCCTCAGCTAGCTGCTCCCTGTAACAAATCACAACATCTCACCAAGCCTTTAGTTGTATATCTTAAAGTACTCATCATAGTAGATTTAGAGATGCTCTGAGTAAATAGTTGGTATGGAAGGGGCAAATAATTCTCATCATCTGGCCACAAAAGACAATCCCGACATCAGCTAGTTACAATACATGATCCAGACATCAGTTAGTTACAACAGATGATCCTGACATCAGCTAGTTACAATACATGATCCAGACATCAACTAGTTACAACAGATGATCCAGACTTCAGCTAGTTACAATAGTTGATCCAGACATCAGCTAGTTGCAATAGATGATCCAGACATCAGCTAGTCACAACAGATGATCCAGACATCAATTAGTCACAATAGATGAACAAGACATCAGCTAGTTACAACAGATGATCCAGACATCAGCTAGTTACAATAGAGGATCCAGACATCAGCTAGTTACAATAGATGCTCCTGACATCAGCTAGTCACAACAGATGATCCAGATATCAGCTAGTTACAATAGATGATCCAGACATCAGCTAGTTACAACAGATGATCCAGACATCAGCTAGTTACAATAGTTGATCCAGACATCAGCTAGTTACAATAGAGGATCCAGACATCAGCTAGTTACAACAGATGATCCTGACATCAGCTAGTTACAATAGATGATCCCAACATCAACTAGTCACAATAGATGATCCCGACATCAACTAGTTACTATAGATGATCCAGACATCAGCTAGTTACAATAGATGCTCCTGACATCAGCTAGTCACAACAGATGATCCAGACATCAGCTAGTTACAACAGATGATCCAGACATCAGCTAGTCACAACAGATGATCCCGACATCAACTAGTTTCAACAGATGATCCTGACATCAGCAAGTTACAATAGAGGATCCAGACATCAGCAAGTTACAATAGAGGATCCCGACATCAGCTAGTTACAATAGATGATCCCGACATCAACTAGTTACAATAGATGATCCCGACAGCATCTAGTTACAATCGATGATCCAGACATCAGCTTGTCATAATAGATGAGCAAGACATCCTCTGCAATAACAACTATCAGTTCCTGTTTCTAAAATCACAAGAACTTAACTAGGAGAGAGAAGTGGAGCACTTGGCGGACATGGGAAGGAAAAGTCAAATGAATTGGGGGTGACCATACAATTTGGTTGATTGGAGAATTCTCTGTCTGGACACTGAGCAAAGTTAAACCCTGGATGAGACCCAGAGTGAATTCCGTCTTCATGACACACTGAATCTGAGCTGCCTATTGAGGATGCAGAGGAAGCAGACGTTGCTCCTGAGGATGATGGAGTCACGGAAGAATCACTGGATAAACATATCACACCTAATTCACCTTCATAGGTCTTTAACTGTCGCATGAAGTTTAGATTTGGCGAAATCACACTGCGGCGAGACTGTACGTGTTCAAACGCTACTTCGAGTCCAATTTTGGCGGTGAACATGAGGTAGGCGAGACAAATGGTTGCGGAGCGACTTATGCCGGCATGACAGTGTACCAGCACTTTTCCTGACTGCTCCTTAATTGTATCTGTAACACGAAAGAATATGGCTGAAATAATCATTATCTTTTTTTTTGTAATTTTTTAATAATTTAAAAAAAAACTACTTAAGGAAAATATAAGTCTCTTATCATATGACTGAAATAAGCATAATTCTAACAGTACATGTACCACTTTGTGATGAAACTGAAACAAAAAAAAATTCTGATGTTTGACTATTAAAAAGTTTTGCTCAAAATATTTCAAATGCAGTAATGTTTGATTTTGTGAAACTAATATTTTGTTTTAATCCTCCAATAAGCCTAGGTGACCAACACATGGTATCCTAACTAGTGTATTTTAGTGAGATTAATACATGAAAATGACATATTATTTAATGACACTTGTGTAAATCTGAATGAAGATATATATATATAGGTGGACTTATTTCCAGGCATGGGATTATTGGTGGATAAGTACAATCCACTCTCGCACACAGTACTTACCTATAAAAGTAATGCTTCTTGTAAACCATGCTGCAAGGTCTGCAGTATCATTGTCATCAATTGGAATGTTCATATAAGTAAACTTCTCCTCAAAATGGTTCCTACAGGATGTTGACACATTGATGAGAGAAGTAATTCCAAGCCTCTCCAATAGTTCAAGTTGTGATGCATGCTGGGAGTTGCCGAGATAGAGATATGGTAGAATCTCCACAGGTTCCCCCTGACAACCAAAGAGAAAAGCAATCCACGTGTTATACATAATAGAATAATAATTTCAATTTTGTCCAGAAAATGAAAAAAAAAATCAAAAAAAATAAAACAGAATAATCCCTTTGGCTGATGAAAGCGAAGGCCTTTTATATGGAGCAAAACACCATCTTTAGTTGTTGTATGAAAAATGTTGATTCAAGTATCAAAATATGTCAACCACAGGAGTTTAATATTGGAACTCTGAATTAATGCACATCCCTCCCAAAAATCGGTAGAACATGTACTACACTATTATAAGTACCTGTACAAGTGCCATCTTTGATGAAGGTGCACAAGGGTTAACACAAAGCGTCTGTCGACAAATGGCTCCCTGGATGTCACAAAGGTGAGGATAACTGGAACTGAACTCAACAAATCCACCTGTAACATGTAATACACAATTTATAATAAAATTTGTATATAAATAAATTCCAACAGTTTCTGCCCAATTTGTGTCCATCCTTCCCAACTTTATGGAAATTCCACGGGGGGGACGAGGGACAGCATTTAGCATGAGTTCAAAATTTTACGGCTCAGAATTACGTGTAAGCATTTACAGGTCTGGAATATCTCTTAATGGCTGTTTCACACATTGTCAGTATAATGTGACCAGGTGGGGTGTCCAGCTGATTGCCTTTGGCAGTATTCTTCACTATGGTAACATTATAATGTTGGTTTTAGTTCTGCACTCACTATATCACAGACACCAGGTATCTCAGCATACTACAGGGCTCTCACACCCCATTTTGAGACTGGGGCCTGGGGCCCTTAGAATTGGGAAAAATAATGGTGTTTTCGTAAATTGGGAAAAAAAGATACTTTTTTGCATTGGGAATGGGGGCGAATATCGGTCCCAAGTCTGGCAGATCGAGAGCCCTTTACCAAAAATACATGCACTCTCCTCGTATACATTAAGAGGCTGCCCTCAAGTGGCTGTTGTTGAAGTAACTGGAAAAACATTGACAGGTTTAAAAAAATGAAAAACCTTAAGCCTATTCACAAACTAAAAACCAATAAGTGATAAAATCAAAACTCAAATGAGATTATGATCACTTTATAGAAGATTTATTGTTATTTTTAATATGTCTAAAATTGGTGCCAATATTCACCAACAAGTTGTCTCCCTTTAATTGAAAATCAGTAAAATCCCATTCCATATCTTAAAATTATTCATCTTTAATTTATTCACTATTTCAGGATCTCTGACTATCAACTTGCAGCTATCATGTACAAGTACATGTATGTACACTGTAGGAAGTGACCATCCCGGTTTCCATATACATACATGAGGGTATTTGTTTTATGATACATAGTAAATAGATATTTTATATACATATGTAGTAAATACACTGTGGTTAATGACTGTGGTTTAACCACTCCTATTTGAGAATTGCAAACTGAAATTAATGATGTATATATTCTACTTAGATTACAACCCAGTTGAGAATTATTATACATGTTCCCAGATACAAGTTTATTTTAGCTACCAATGTTTCCCATAATTTTTACACCATTTCAATACAAATTGATATCAATATTTCATTAACAGTTTTGAACTTGCAATATTTATATATTTCTAATAAATTTTTATAAAAACTTTTGACAAGAGAGATTTTACAAAGTTTAATACACATAAATATTACTACAATTTGGAAGTTTTCTTAAATGAAATTATATGAAGGCATGTTTTATTTTTATGTATATTTCAAATGACAATGAAAATATACAGTGTAGAGATTTAATAAATAATGGGCGATCCAACACTCCTAATGTAAGAATTTGCGGTAGTGTCTTCGGTTGGATCCTTAGGATTCAATAGAGTTCCTTACTAATAAAACATAATCAAAATAAAAAGGAATCTCAACAACACGAAGAGGACGATGACGGTCGCATAGCGGCCGAAACATGTAGACAGCTTTACAAAAAGTCTTCGTGTTGTTGAGATTCCTTTTGGTTTTATTATAGTGTAGAGATTTGTATGTTATCAAATATAGTCCGGATCAGTTTTTTCCACCTTACTACCGTAACTACATATATTTGAAGAAGTCCTGATCATTTTACATATGACTGTAATATTTCTTCTTACTGATTAGTCAAAACACTTTGCATTGGTCTAAATATATTGTAATGTTACACTGAAATCAGCAGAATCCATACACTTGAGGTGAATGTCACAGTTCAGGACCCTATCAGACATATCACAGGTGAATATAATGATCAAAAAACCTTTGTTACAATTTCTGACCAATCAGAAGATCACATTGTTGTCATATGATAAAACTACCTGTTTTCATGTGAATATGAGGATTTACTTACCCAAGTAGGGTAATGAATGCTAACATTTACCTGACAACAGGTCAATAATATATCAAAATTACACTAAAGGTCAGTGAATAGGGTAGCTTAATTATTACAGGGTTATGAAAACACTTGTAAGGCAGTATTTTCCTACAAATGACAATAGATACAGATGGGGGTATTACTTACCAGGCATGGGCTTATTTCCAGTTAAATACAGTAAGTACCAGAACACCCTTCCCTTTCAATTAATTCCTATGTGAAGTATATAATTAATCAAAAACAGACGGAGGACACATATTGCAAAGACATCTGAGTGCATTTCCACCCTCCCTATAACAAAGTTGTTTCTAATAGCAGATCTCCTTTGAACTTAAGCTGGCAGAATGCCATCTTGCAATTGGCTCCCTTTCTTGTTTTGGTGAATGAAATGTACATGTTTTATTATGAACACACAGACATAACCATTTCCAGTGCACAATATTGGTACAGGGAACCTCTGATGAAAATTATGTATATCCAGAGTTTCTGATTTCTACTCAAACTTGTCTCAAATTGGAGGACAACCACAGCTCTACAGGGAAGTCTATAACATGATACATAGTACAAAGACACTGGATCCGGAGTTTACAGCAATCCGTAACCTGAGGGGTTGTCCTATCTGTAACCTGTGGGGTTGTCCTATATGTAACCTGTGGGGTTGTCCTATCTGTAACTTGAGGGATTGTCCTATCTGTAACATGTTGGATTGTCCTATCTGTAATATGTGGGGGTGTCATATCTGTAACATGTGGTGTTGTCCTATCTGTAACATGTGGAGTTGTCCTATCTGTAACCTGTGGTGTTGTCCTATCCTTAACTGTGGGGTTGTCCTATCTGTAATCTGAGGGGTTGTCCTATCTGTAACCTGTGGGGTTGTCCTATCTGTAACCTGAGGGGTTGTCCTATCTGTAACCTGTTGGTTGACCTATCTGTAACCTGTGGGGCTTTCCTATCTGTAAGATGAGGTGTTGTCCTATCTGGGGGGGGGGGGGGGGGTTGTTATATCTGTAACCTGTTGGGTTGTCCTATCTGTAACCTGTGGGGTTGTCCTATCTGTAACCTGAGGGATTGTCCTATCTGTAACATGTGGGGTTGTCCTATCTGTAACCTGTTGGGTTGTCCTATCTGTAATATGTGGGATTGTCCTATCTGTAACATGTGGGGTTGTCCTATCTGTAACTTGAGGGATTGTCCTATCTGTAACCTGTGAGGTTGTCCTATTTGTAACCTGTGGGGTTGTCCTATCTGTAACCTGAGGGGTTGTCCTATCTGTAACATGTGGGGTTGTAGTATTTGTAACCTGTGGGGTTGTCCTATCTGTAACATGTGGGGTTGTCCTATCTGTATCCTGTTGGGTTGTCCTAGCTGTAACTTGAGGGATTGTCCTATCTGTAAAATGTGGGGTTGTCCTATCTGTAACCTTAGGGGTTGTCCTATTTGTAACCTGTTGGGTTGTCCTATCTGTAACCTGAGGGGTTGTCCTATCTGCAACCTGTTGTGTTGTCCTATTTGTAACTTGATTGTCCTATCTGTAATATGTGGGGTTATCCTATCTGTAACATATGGGGTTGTCCCATCTGTAACTTGAGGGATTGTCCTATTTGTAACCTGTGGGGTTGTCCTATCTGTAACCTGTAAGGTTGTCCTATCTGTAACTTGAGGGGTTGTCCTATCTGTAACTTGAGGGTTTGTCCTATCTGTAACTTGAGGGATTGTCCTATCTGTAACCTGTGGGGTTGTCCTATCTGTAACTTGAGGGAATGTCCTATATGTAACTTGTGGAGTTTTCCGATGGTTGAGTAGCACAATGGTAATGCACTCGCATTTCAGGTATAGGCTACATTGCTTCCATTCCCTATACAAAGGTTGAAAGGAATGAGGGTCTAACCACATGGTTTTCACCTGGTTTATATACTCTTGTTTTTCTTTCAAGAACAAACCCCATATTAATCCCATGCATGGTAATGAAATGCCCATCCAGATAGACTATACATTTATATATGTATGTGTAATTGCTATTCAGTAAAATCATAATTACTTGCCAATTGGTTTTATTGATACAAAGGTTTCTTCGGTGTAAATGGAAATTTGTGTATGGTAAATTTTTATCTAGTATATGGAAGGCTATGTAGTAGTCATAAAAGTTTTAAAGAAAACGACAATAAAATGAGCATTGGGTGATATAGGGATACAGAGAGGTTTGGATGATGTAGGATACAGAGAGAGGATTATATGATGTTCAGATACAGAGTTTGATAATGTGTTAAACTACAGAGAGAGGATTGGATGATGTAGGGTGAAAGAGAGAGGTTTGGGTGTTGTAAGGATACAGAGAGAGGATTACATGATGTAGGGATACAGAGAGAGGTTTGGATGATGTAGGGATACAGAGAGAGGTTTGGATGATGTAGGATACAGAGAGAGGTTTGGATGATGTAGGGATACAGAGAGAGGTTTGGATGGTGTAGGGATACAGAGAGAGGTTTGGATGATGTAGAGATACAGAGATGTTTGGGTGATGTAGGGTTACAGAGAGAGGATTACATGATGTAGGGTGACAGAGAGAGGTTTGGATGATGTAGGGTGACAGAGAGAGGTTTGGATGATGTAGGGATACAGAGAGAGGTTTGGATGATGTAGAGATACAGAGATGTTTGGGTGATGTAGGGTTACAGAGAGAGGTTTGGATGATGTAGGGATACAGAGAGAGGTTTGGATGATGTAGAGATACAGAGATGTTTGGGTGATGTAGGGTTACAGAGAGAGGATTACATGATGTAGGGATACAGAGAGAGGTTTGGATGATGTAGGAATACAGAGAGAGGTTTGGATGGTGTAGGGTTACAGAGAGAGGTTTGGATGGTGTAGGGTTACAGAGAGAGGTTTGGATGATGTAGGGATAAAGAGAGAGGTTTGGATGATGTAGGGTGACAGAGAGAGGTTTGGATGATGTAGGGTGACAGAGAGAGGTTTGGATGTAGGGTGAGAGAGAGAGGTTTGGATGATGTAGGGTGAGAGAGAGAGGTTTGGATGATGTAGGGATACAGAGATGTTTGGGTGATGTAGGGTTACAGAGAGAGGATTACATGATGTAGGGATACAGAGAGAGGTTTGGATGATGTAGAGATACAGAGATGTTTGGGTGATGTAGGGTTACAGAGAGAGGATTACATGATGTAGGGATACAGAGAGAGGTTTGGATGATGTAGAGATACAGAGAGAGAGGTTACAGAGAGAGGATTACATGATGTAGGGATACAGAGAGAGGTTTGGATGATGTAGGAATACAGAGAGAGGTTTGGATGATGTAGGGATACAGAGAGAGGTTTGGATGGTGTAGGGTTACAGAGAGAGGTTTGGATGGTGTAGGGTTACAGAGAGAGGTTTGGATGATGTAGGGATAAAGAGAGAGGTTTGGATGATGTAGGGATACAGAGAGAGGTTTGGATGATGTAGGGTGACAGAGAGAGGTTTGGATGATGTAGGGTGAGAGAGAGAGGTTTGGATGATGTAGGGTGAGAGAGAGAGGTTTGGATGATGTAGGGATACAGAGAGAGGTTTGGATGATGTAGGGATACAGAGAGAGGTTTGGGTGATGTAGGGATACAGAGAGAGGTTTGGATGATGTAGGAATACAAAGAGAGGTTTGGATGATGTAGGGATACAGAGAGAGGATTACATGGTGTAGGGTGAGAGAGAGAGGTTTGGATGATGTAGGGATACAGAGAGAGGTTTGGATGATGTAGGGATACAGAGAGAGGATTACATGGTGTAGGGTGAGAGAGAGGTTTGGGTGATGTAGGGATACAGAGAGAGGTTTGGATGATGTAGGGATACAGAGAGAGGTTTGGATGATGTAGGGATACAGAGAGAGGTTTGGGTGATGTAGGGATACAGAGAGAGGTTTGGGTGATGTAGGAATACAGAGAGAGGTTTGGATGATGTAGGAATACAAAGAGAGGTTTGGATGATGTAGGGATACAGAGAGAGGATTACATGGTGTAGGGTGAGAGAGAGAGGTTTGGATGATGTAGGGATACAGAGAGAGGTTTGGATGATGTAGGGATACAGAGAGAGGATTACATGGTGTAGGGTGAGAGAGAGGTTTGGGTGATGTAGGGATACAGAGAGAGGTTTGGATGATGTAGGGATACAGAGAGAGGTTTGGATGATGTAGGGATACAGAGAGAGGTTTGGGTGATGTAGGGATACAGAGAGAGGTTTGGATGATGTAGGAATACAGAGAGAGGTTTGGATGATGTAGGGATACAGAGAGAGGATTACATGATGTAGGGATACAGAGAGAGGTTTGGATGATGTAGGGATACAGAGAGAGGTTTGGATGATGTAGGGATACAGAGAGAGGTTTGGGTGATGTAGGGATACAGAGAGAGGTTTGGATGATGTAGGGATACAGAGAGAGGTTTGGATGGTGTAGGGTTACAGAGAGAGGTTTGGATGGTGTAGGGATACAGAGAGAGGTTTGGATGGTGTAGGGTTACAGAGAGAGGTTTGGATGATGTAGAGGATACAGAGATGTTTGGGTGATGTAGGGTTACAGAGAGAGGTTTGGATGATGTAGGGTGACAGAGAGAGGATTGGATGATGTAGGGATACAGAGAGAGGTTTGGATGATGTAGAGGATACAGAGATGTTTGGGTGATGTAGGGATACAGAGAGAGGATTACATGATGTAGGGTGACAGAGAGAGGATTACATGATGTAGGGATACAGAGAGATTATATGATGTTCATATACAGAGTTTGATAATGTGTTAAAATACAAAGAGGATTGGATGATTTTGGGATAAAGAAAGAGAATTCTTTCTTTTTAGATGTTCAAGCATAGGATTAAGTTTGGTTGAAATAATGAGAGTTGACATGGTAATGTTATCTATAGATATGATTTCTGCTTGACTTCGCTGGTATTACAAGTGTACACTCCAGTTAATTTGTATTGCATATAGTTATTGTACAAATTATTCTGTATAACTGAGATTGTATAATGTAAGTGATGCTTCTATATATAGATATCATAATTTTACATCATGTGACAATTAACTTTCCTTTAGTGTACAGTATCTTGTTTTCCTTTAGTGTCTACGGTCTTTGTTCATTCACACATTCCAATATTATAATCCGTCACTAATGTATCGGAGCATTTTATTTCCGGCACAAGTGCAATAAAATGGCCGAACGGGGTCACGTTCAAATCTTAAAAGAAACATCAGAATGTAGTTAATTTCTTTACGTACGCTAGATCAGACTAGATTTATCTATTTAATCATTTATGTATACCTTGAATGTAGACTGCTCGACAATTCTCCACTTGTTGTCGAAGACTTTTGAGGACGGAATATAAATTCGAGTCTTTGGAAGACAGTGTCAGATCTGTTGTGTCGTTGTCATAAACAACTATCGTGCTAAACTGTCCGGCTTTCAACATTTCTCTTTTTTCTGAACATGGTACAATATTCTCCAAAGCCACAAAGCCTCCCGACCTCCTCTTAAGAATTGGGGGACAGTGCACATTTAATGAGTGTCTTATGTGCCCATCGTTGAACGCCATGAACGGACGACAGTCTAACATCAGAACACATTCCCGACAGCTTCCCCTGTCTTCTAACCATTCTGAGACCTCGGTACATGTAACACCACTAGCAAGGTTCACTTCCATCTTGAAAATAACCCTTTAAATGGCGTATATCGTGACAGTTTCCCTCGAGTATCGCATGCATTTACCCTGTCTAATCAATGAAATACTTCCGGACTATCACGTGATCACGCTCATTCACAAAAAACCTTCTCACTACTTTTACTACATGCGCTGAAAAATTAGCACATTGAGACCCGGCCGTTAAGAGTAGAAGCGCTTTTAGTTACGCACAGCCTGGAATAAAAGGAGTTCTTGTAATAGTGTTTGGAAGGATTCACTCAAATTTTGTGTTTAAAAGATGTAATATTTACCCATATCACTACGCTTCTGTTTACTGGTGACGTCAGAAGGTTGGGATGGTTGTGGCAAAAATAGACCCATTGATAATTTGCTTAGTAGCCACGCCTCCAACATACACATAGTAACCATACATGGGTATTATTTTCATCGCTTCGATGCACTCGAGTGAATGATTTGACATGACAAATTGCAGTCTGACAGCCCTAACTGTCTACATTGTCGTATGAGTATTCACCGAAATTGGGTGAATCTATTTTTGGATTTGTCATTAAAATGGATCAAGTTTTGACTAGTTTGTTGTCACTTAGGTCAAATATACATTTTCATGTTACTCATTGTGTGTTCATGAAGAATTCCTAAAACTAGTGTGAAGGCGGATGACTAATTACTTCAATATTAATCCCACACCCGAGTTAGAGTTACTGGGGATTCTATATATATTATATATAGATTACATATATATATAGGCCTAGGTCGATCGTGTTTGTTAAATAATATTACAAAAGACGTGATATAGTATGTCCTGTTTAAGACATATACATGTGTGTCGGCAAGCATTATTATAGAGCTGATGTATAACAGAAACTATTTACACATGGGACACCTACATACAATATTAATATTGGCACATAAAGACAATAATGATAAATCGCACAACTTTTACAAAGATCAGCTAGGCATACTCAGATTTCGCGAAAAAACAACAACTGCAGTTTCGTTTTTTCCCCTTAGTGTAAATACAACGGACTTTATATTCTGAGTCCTTAAGAATACATTTGTGAATAATGTCGGGTTCGGATTGTCCGTATTTTTCTTACGTTTTCTATAACCATATCGGTTTTGAGTTAATGGACGTTCATCAATTTCAGACATCCAGACTGCCATAAAAAGAACATGTCGATAAAACGTCACTCACGGACTCCAGATTGATTTAAAAAGGCCGATGGAACTTGCATCAGCCTTCGAAGCACTCTAGATCGACCGATAGAACGTCGGTCATTGACTTCAGACTGACCGATAGAACGTCAGTTATCGACTCCAGACTGACCGATAGAACGTCTGTCATCGACTCCAGATCGACCGATAGAACGTCGGTCATCGACTCCAGACTGAACGATAGAACGTCAGTCATCGACTCCAGACTGACCGATAGAACGTCAGTCATCGACTCAAGACTGAACGATAGAACGTCAGTCATCGACTCCAGACCGACCAATAGAACGTCAGTCATCGAATCCAGACTGAGAACGTCAGTCATCGACTCCAGACCGACCGAAAGAACGTCAGTCATCGACTCCAGACTGACCGATAGAACGTCAGTCATCGACTCCAGACCGACTAAAAAACGTTGGTCATCGACTCCAGACTGACCGATAGAACGTCAGTCATCGACTCCAGACTGACCGATAGAACGTCAGTCATCGACTCCAGACCGACTAAAAAACGTCAGTCATCGACTCCAGACTGAACGATAGAGCGTCAGTCATCGACTCCAGATTGACAGAACGTCAGTCATCCACTCCAGACTGACAGAACGTCAGTCATCGACTCCAGACTAAGAACGTCAGTCATCGACTCCAGACCGACAAAAAACGTTGGTCATCGACTCCAGACTGAACGATAGAACGTCAGTCATCGACTCCAGACTGACCGATAGAACGTCAGTCATCGACTCCAGAGTGACCGATAGAACGTCAGTCATCGACTCCAGATTGACCGATAGAACGTCAGTCATCGACTCCAGACTGAGAACGTCAGTTATCGACTCCAGAGTGACAGATAGAACGTCAGTCATCGACTCCAGATCGACCGACAGAACGTCAGTCATCGACTCCAGACTGACCGATAGAACGTCAGTCATCGACTCTAGACTGACCGATAGAACGTCAGTCATCGACTCCAGACTAACCGATAGAACGTCAGTCATCGACTCCAGACTGACCGATAGAACTTCAGTCATCGACTCCAGACTGACCGATAGAACTTAAGTCATCGAATCCAGATCGACCGAAAGAACGTCGGTCATCGACTCCAGACTGAGAACTTCAGTCATCGAATCCAGATCGACCGATAGAAAGTCAGTCATCGACTCCAGACTGAACGATAGGACGTCAGTCATCGACTCCAGACTGAGAACGTCAGTCATCGACTCCAGACTGACCGATAGAACGTCAGTCATCGACTCCAGACTGACCGATAGAACATTGGTCGATTCCACTACAGACCGACAGGTAGAACGTTGGTCATCGACTCCAGATCGAAATATAGAACATCAGTCATCGATTACAGGCCAATAAAGTAGTCTAAAGAACATTAGAATCATTCGGATAACATTTTGACAAGTGGATTAAGATGTAAGTATACCGAAGATAATATACCATATAAGGATAACTTGTCCTCACATATTATCGAAAGGGAGACACAAACATTGACAAATTAAAGAATAGTAGACTCTGTTTTAGAAAGATTCAAGTGTGGACTTGATATTGTAAAAATATTGCTCCTCTTTTAAACGCCAACATTACAACCTACACGGACTTCAAGGCTATATCTAAGTCAGTGGTTTGATTACATAGGTAAAACAAGAACTATTATTAAAACACACATTAGAAAGTAACCGATTAAGTAAAAAATTAATATACATAGACCAAGTTGTCTATATGATGATGTTCCATTGTTTGAAAAACGCTATGAAGGACCAATAGACATTATGTTTACATCTAATTACTGGTTGATCATTGAATTTTTCATCCTTTAAATTAAGAATATTAACAGTCATAACGCACAGAATAAGTTATATATATATATTTTTTGTACATAAAAGACATCTCTTTGTGAAAGGGAGACAATTCAGTTATGGATGATAAACACTAGATATAAATATGATTCTTACAAACAAATAGACCTTAATTATTATCTAGAGTACCCGGGAACTAGTGCCTTCTCTATTGTAGGACATGTACCTTTTCCACAATATTCATACCTAGGGGCAAGTGCCTGTTCTACCATAACCAAGGGACACGTGCCCGTACTACCATATACCCAGGAACACATGACTTTTCTATCCTATGCCCAATGACACGTGACTGTATGTAACATGATAGCTAGAGTGTCTGCTTACTTACCTCCGATGGTGCGGGGGTCTTTTTCACAGGAATCTGAACACGGTTCGGTCTGGCTGTGTCCTTGGGCAAGTCACTTTACCTCTAATTGCTGTGGATGAAATGCTACGGTCCTCCCGTATGTTACTCAGTAAGGTAGCCTTCAAAATGGCCATGGCTGTTCAAGGAGTGATGAACCCAACAGCCAAACAATCTACTATATTCTCCAAATTTTTTATTGAACTTGACAATACATCTCATCGATGCAATAACAAATTACAGGACAATGTACAGCAAAAATCCAGCACAAGCTGGAAGAGAGAATCAACCATGTATTTACAAGTTCAATGCATTTTGTTATATTATAATGTCATATTTAAAGACTGCATATCATACTAGTTAGATACACGCTCAGGATAATTTATTCACTGATGTTGCCGGATGATTATAATTTAACTGATTTATGAACAGTTTATTATTTTCACAACAATGCGATTTGGTACAAAGAATATGAAAACTTCCCGTATATTTGTCACATAAATACCGTTTACCTGTTGTTTTGTAAAATATCGGGGCATAGAAAGCATCTTGTATCGTTATTAGTCTATAAAATTCAGTAAAATTAACGAAAGCACGTACACAAATTTATTCTGATAATGAGCAGTGACCCGTGAATTTCAATGTGCAGTGATAAAAGCGGGAAAGTTATATAAATTCAGATTCAGATTCTTTATTAGCCGCTAGCCTTACGACTCATAGGCACAAAAAAGTACATATATAATATATACATGTAGCATACTCTCAAACGCACGACCACATCCACACTCACCCTTACACACACACACGTCCACACACACACACACACACACCCACACACACACACACACACACACACACACACACACACACACACACACACACACACACACACACACACACACACACACACACACACACACACACACACACACACACACACACACACACACACACACACACACACACACACACACACACACACACACACACACACACACACACACACACACACACACACACACACACACATATTCGGGAGAGCTGAACACATAACATATACAACTCCGAGGTCTTTAGCAACGGCCCGTGCACTTTTTCCAGTCTCAAGCATCGAAAGTGCATTGTAGCGCTCTTCAAGAATTAAAGTTTTTCGTTTGCAGCTCATATTTCGAAGTGATTTGCCACAATAGTGATAATATGCCTGTATTGTGTATACCAGTGACGTAAATGAAATCAAACTCAATATAAAATGCATGATGAACGTGACTCGCAGTCAAGAAAGCTTGTCAAATGACTTGTGGTCAAAACGGCCGTTTAAACGAGGTTCGATCGCGAATTTTGGGACGAAAAGGATGTTATGCCATGTTAGACTGTGTATACAAATATGATCCTCGAAAAAAAGGTTGGCAGTATTAGAGATTTTGGCGTTGTTTTTTTGTAGCATAAAACAAATATTTTCCCAAATTACAGAGATCCTTGACATTATTTACACTCAAAATTTTGATTAATTTGAAAACACTTGGACGCCTGTGGTTAAACTTTTTTTTAATATTTTCTCCTTAATTCTTCATAAAATGGACATTTTAAAATAAAATGAAATTCATCTTCTATATCTTCTCCAATAAATCTGATGCACAATCTATTTCTTCTTCCAATATTTCTACAATGTCCATTTTCTATATTAAGATTATGTGCGGATAGTCTAAACTTTGTAATTAAACGTGTGTATTTCGTTTCAATTGGCTTACATAAATAACATTGCAAATTAAAATTATCAGTAAGGTATTGGTATAAATATCCTTTAGAAGAGTTTATGATTCTACTTAATATTTCTTGTTTATTTACATCTGATACCCTCTGTTTTATTTTATTATATGCAACACTAGCATATTAGAGGTATCGGAAGGGGCGATTTCGTGATTTTCATGCCTAATGAAATTTAGAAATTGTTAGGAAGTTAACATGTGATAATTATACAAACTAATCTTAAAAATGTTGCAGAGGGATGACTGTCCATTCAAGTCTCACAAAGGTAAGAAACGTATCAATGAGCAATCTGATTTAGTATCTTTATATTTTTAATATATTAAGATTTATCTTCAAAATGATCCTTATATGTCTCCTTATTATCAATTTACAAACTATATTCAAGTTCCGTGACGCCTTCCGTTACCTGACATCGTCTCATCGACGAACGTCAGTGTCCTTGCGACCTGCCTTGTCCACCTGTTGACATTCCTTTGATGTACACCTTGACACAGGGATAAAGGTGTGTTTTGGGTCTGTCGTCGTGACACAGGTGCGTTTATTTGTATTTACCTGTACACAAATTTCACACCTATGTAATGGAGTAGATGGAGATGATTTAATTAACGAACCCGCGTAAGATGCCTCAGTCTTACTTGTGTATAGTGGAGAAAAAAATGACATCTCGTTATTCATTTATATTTTCGAGATAATTATGGAAATATTTTATCGAAGTCCGTGACATAATTTAGCATCTTATACATAAAAACTGGTGAATAAAACCAAATGTGTATACGTAAATGTCGGTACTTTGCTTTTTATTTGAATTGCCAACCTAACATAAAGAATGCACAATTTGTCGTTACAATATATGTAAAATACGCCATACACATCTTATCATTGATTGAAAAAAAAACTGACGACCACCATCGCTGAAGTTGTTTTGTAAATATTTTGCATTGATACAATCTGTATTTATAATATTGCAACAACGATTGTACAAAAGACACAGAAGTGAAAAGCACATTTTAATGACTAAGAGTTATAGATACAATAGAACCAAACAACGAATTAAACGGCATCACAAAACTGTTTCGTCCTTCTAGGAAATTCTAACACGACGTATAACTGTTCAACGAAGTACTATCCATAGAATATTGCTTCTCCAATGGTTGAATATATAAAATGGCTGCAAAATGTGTTTTCATATAAAATAAAGAAAAATATTTTTTTAGGTTTAGAAAAATATTTATTTCCTCAGTAATTAATTTAAAGGAGACTGCCAGGGTTGAGGAGCCTTGGGATCAGTCCCTGAACAGCTGAACGCCATCACGCAGGAGGACTGTCATTCAACATACTGAAGACACGTTTAGCTATATTATGATAAAATAAATATTCTGGTAAACCTAATATAAATAGACAGACAAACCAATAAAACTACTTACATAAACAACAAAGCTGGGTAAACAAACAAGACAAACACACAAATAGGACAGACAAATGGACAGTGACCAGACAAGAGATAATAAACAGAGAGCCAAGACATAAGACAAACAATGTAACAAAGTACAGTGCGGTAAGAAACATGATACTTATCAATTTTATTGGTTGTTGAGAAGGGACATAAATATTTCTGTTATTATTATTTAGTAATGATCTTTTGAAAAAAGGGTCAGGTGTCACAATTAGACTTTAATAAAGCTGACCATTCTCTCCAAAGGGTTTTAAATTTCTCAGCTTCATGTTGATCTTCTGATATGCGCTTTTGTACTTTACATGTTTCCCTAGTTTCATTAAGAAGTGCTAATATAGATAGGCTGTTTTTAAGACACTTTGTTTTAAATATATAATATTTAATGATTAAACTTATCACATCGACTGTAGCCTTTGATTTATCATTGCTTAAAAATCCAAAGATGAAAGATTTCTTATCTAATACAAAGTTAGTATGAAAAATCTGAGACAATCTCTCAAAGTTGTGTAGCAATCTTCTCACTTCTTGACAATCCCACAAGATGTGTTCAATTGTTTCTCTGTCTGTTTTACATAATGAACAGAAAGAATTATCAGTTAATCCCATCTTAAATAACATTGAATTGGTTATCAAGATGTGGTGATTAATTTTATATTGAAGCCATTGAAATTTAGTATTTTAGTAACTTTGAAAGAAAGGATATAAATTTGTTTCAATGTGTCATCATTGATATTGTAGTTAATCCATTTTAATTTACCAGTTGGTATGACATTATTTTTACATAAAACATTATACACGTCTCTAGCTCCCTTCTTGCTTTTTAGAATAACTTCTAAACTTAATGGAATATATGGGTATTTTATTGATACGTGTTCATTATTTTGTTGATGTTTGTGTAGTGCTTTTGTTATTACTGATGCTATGCCATGATATTTTAGAAAGTTGCACCTAATGTCACCATTATCACCAATTATATCATTAATAATCCTCACTTCAAAATATTCATAATTGTTAATAATGCTAGACTGAATTACTTTCAATCATGCTTTTAGTACGTCTTTCCGTAATAAATTGTTAGTTCTCTTCATATTGTCATCAATAAAACCACTTCCACAATTATCAAGTGTATTACCATTTAATTTAGCATAAAGAATATTTCTCCACTTGCCTTTTCCGAGATGTAATCTACGAATCCACAGATTTATGTGAGTTTATAAAGGAAATAATATTCATCTTTTTTAACTCTCCATCTAAATATTCCTTTATAACGATGCCTCGTTTAACCTTATCAACTTTACTATTCCATAGGAAATGGTATAATTCTGTATTAAGAGTCTTGATGAAGGTTTCATCAAGATTTGGAAGTGAGAGATAAAGATGATTTAGTTGAGAGATGACCAAAGTCTTAATTACTGTTAGTCTTCCAATAGGAGTAAGTAGTCTTCTACTCCACATTTTAAGTACACTTTTAATTTTCACTAGTTTTTTTTTTCATAGTTTAATTTTGTTATTTTATGCAAATCAACATCGAAATCTATCCCTAAAACTGAGAATTTGGTATTTCCCAATTGTAGTTTCCATTCAGGAACGAAAGTTTTATTACTATATTTTTTGTTTCCTATCCATATAACATGAGTTTTTGATAAGTTTATTCTTAACCCTGATAGCTTTGCAAAAAAAAAAAAAAAAAAAATCGAACTCATTCATTGTTTCTTTTAATGATATTTCTGTACCATCAAGGATTACTGTGGTATCATCTGCATACTGAGATAATAGAATTGGTTCCCCATCTATTGATACACCTTTTATTTTTCTATTATTTCTAATTCTAAGAGCCAATATTTCGGCGCATAATATGAATAAATAAGCAGAGATAGGGTTACCTTGTCGACAGCCTCGTTTCAAGTTGAAAACAGGATATAAATTACCGCCTTTATTAATTGCAAATTTAGAATTGTTGCGTAAAGTCATTATCCATTTTCTTCTGCTAGGTCCGAAATAAAAAAAAACTTCATCAATAAATTTCCATGAAACAGAATCAAAGGCTTTCTCGAAATCTACAATAAGTAACAAGCCTGAAAGATCAAATTCTTCTGCATATTGCATCATGTCATAAATTAACCTTGTGTTTTCTCCCATGTACCTCCCACTAATAAAACCAGTTTGATCCATGTTTATTAATTTATCTAATAGTCTTGATTCTACTTGTAATCACTCCAGATGCAATTTTATATACAGTGTTCAATAAAGAAATTGGTTGCCAGTTTTTTTAGAAATTGCCTAGGTTTATCTCCCTTTGGTAAACATGTAATAATGCCCTGTTTCTGAGTTATTGAAAGTTCCCCAGCTGCGTATCCAAAGTTAACCGATCTTAATATAAAATAACCAATATTTTTCCAAAAGCATTTTAAAAATTCAACAGTAAATCCATGTGAACCAGGGCTTTTGTTATTTTTCATCTTCTTCAAAGTTGCAGCTACCTCATGATATTGAATAGGTCCTTCTAACATATTGCATTCTGTTTCATTTAATTTTGGAATATTAACATCTTTTCCAAAAATTGTGTTTAAGTCGACCTTCTCTGTATCATCATAACAATTATATAAAGATTTATAGAAATTGATAATTTCAATTAAAATGTCATCTTGGTTTGAAATTATTACTCCATTATCTTTTTCAATTTTAGGCATGATTTTATTAGTGAAATTCCTTCTTTCTAAGTTGCAAAAATAACTTGTCGGTTTTTTCTCCATCCACTATCCATTTTGCCATTGATCTGATTATACTACTATTCAGTTTCTGTTTTCTGCTCTTTTCTAATTCAGATTTTTTTAACACTAAAAAATCTAATGGTATATTTTCCCTATTCTCTAGCTCTGCTATTTCTTCCCTTAGTTTACTTTCTGCTTGGCTTTGTTCCTTTTTTTGAAAGATGAGTATGAGATAGTTTTCCCTCTAATTTCCATGAGTAATGTTTCCAAAAAAAGCTGATCATTTATTATAAAGTTTATATCGTTATCATGTATATCATCAAGTTTCGCAAAATTATAGACTGGTACAGCATATTGTTTTTTTACTTTGTGTATCGTTGATTTAACAAGATCTAAATATTGAGTGTCTTCCAAAAGTTAAGTTATTGAATTACTAAAAACCTTTCCCTTTTTTAAAATTATTGAATTTTATCTTTATTACTGGCATTGAATGGTCAGATCTATAACTAGGTTCTATATTTACTTTCTCTACACTGGATAATAGGTTTCCCGATATTAGAAAAAAATCTAAACGAGCCTGTTTCCTAGTGGTGTGTCTGTGTTTGGAGCATATATTGTAATAAGTGTAATATGTTTTCCATCTAGCTATATCTAATGCCAAAAAATTCCCAGAATCGTCTTTTTTTCACTTTGAAAACTTTATATTCAAAATTATTATTAAATAATATTGCAACCCCTCTTGAATTAGAAAAAAAAAGAACTAAAAAGACAATCATATCCCCATTCTGACCTTATTCTATTTTCTATCTCATGCGTGAAATGCGTATCTTGAATACAGTAGATGTTATATCTTTTACTTCTTAAATATGAAAAAACATCTTTCCTTTTATCCTTATTTCCGAGGTCCTGACAATTAACTGAAAGTATATCAATTGTCTCCATACTCAATGACGGTAATTTCAAATACTGATTGCTTACTTAAGGAAAGGAACCTGATCTTGAAATTGTATAGAGAAGGTAAAAATATTACAGCACTGACAAGTGTTACAAACATAAATGACAAAAAAAGAAACAAACAGATTATAACATACAATACTAAATAAGAATGACTCCCTCACAGTTCAGCCTGCAGCTATGCCAGAATATGACAATTATTGGTTAAACAGTGTATGTGTACTGTACAGGACCCATACACTCAATGTGCTTGACATACCCATCAAACTAGTAAAATATCTAAATTTATGTATCATAAATAAAAGTAATGGCATATATCACACACTCTCATCAATTTGTAACCCCTATCATGCTAATCACACAAAAGACCAGGTATTAAGGTTAATTCTCACCTTTTCATACCTGTATCCTAAAGGAATGACCAATATTAGAGTTTTCTTAGTAACAAGTATATCACTTGTCCAATGTAAAATGAAAGAAAAAAAGAGGTCTCTAGTGTTATCAGATTACAATGTTAAAATCACTAGCATGGTTTTGTTGATTTTTATTTTTTTTACAGTCAATGGTAATTATGTAGATGACTCACTGTAACTACGTAGCATGGTAAGGGTTGAAGAATGTGCAGTCCAAAAGTACACACATATATTTACCACACGGGCACATGTCAACCCATCAACATCCCTGTCAACAGAATCACCAGCCAAAAAGGCTTCGACAGGAAAAACCTTTCCAACAGTTGGCCCTGGCCTTTTACAAACACAAACGTTAATCAACGGACACCCGCCCGGTAACTCATATCAGAAGGAACAAGTCCCAGAAGTAAAGTGCTTCCCTTTTAACTGCATGAAAAATACACAACATACATACACACCCAATCTCTGTCACATTATGTCCACGCAAACTATTACATAGTACCAATGTTATATTAATCATGCATCAGTATAAACCATGTCATATTTTTTGTGCGACCAAAAGACACAATTGTATTTTATACATTTTTTTCAGTCATACTTTCCAAACAGTAGTAAAGTGTGTAATTTATCATGGTTGTATACATATTGACCTTATCATTTTGAACGTCAACTTTTCATTCTGCCATGTGGGTTACTTGGTACATATATTACATTTCTTTCACATAACATGTATTTAAAACATGGAATCATACGTGCAACTTCTAATTCATGAAAAACATGGCATTATCAACATACCCATTTGCAAACGCAATTATATGGACACAGATATGTATATGAAATGATTATGTTGTAGCCAACATAGCATTATATGACTGAAATTATATGCTGGAACTGTTAGGCGAATGGTATTTAGATTAATTTAAAATGTCTATGTATATATATTATGAATCTTTGGAACATAAATTTCCAACTTGCTTTGTCGCTGTTACTTTCTTCAGTTTGTCGTCAAGATTGTCATAAATGTCAAACGTGTTCCGTTCACCTTTCACAGTTTTGGCATACACTCGCGAGTTGAAGTGCCATGCAGATTCAATCCGCTCGTCTTCATACAGTCTATGAATTAGCTCAATATTGAGTTTTGTAACATCCTCACGGAGTGTGTAAGTCAGTCTCAAGTTTTTATCTTTGCGAGCACTCATCACACGGTGTTTAATGTCATTACGAGCAAACTTTACAAGCACTGGTTTGGTCTTGTTGGGGGTTTTGCCAGGGATCCTGTGACATGCTGGTATTTCCCATGATTTGATCTCGATCTTAGCTTCCTGTTAAATCTTCTCACAGAAGGCTTTCTCTAGGTCCTTGTCTGGTATCCTATCATCCATGTTCATTACTTTAATTGATGTTTTCCCGCTGTATTGTTCATTATAATTAGCCATGGGCATGGCCTGTTCTGCAAGTTTATTTGATGTGTTCACCTTAGCAGTAGATGTCTGTATTTCTTTCACCTGTTGAACAACCATTTCTTTCAGCCTTTCATTCTCCATGTTCAGCCTATCTAACTCTTTCCGAATCTCACTAGTTTTCTCTTTTACTTTCACATGGATGTCTTTTGTAGTTGTATCACGGAAATTCTGGAGTATTCCATTAACAATATCTGTCACTATCACTTTGAGGTCCTCAGTTTTAATCATTGTTTTCATGATGGTTTCCAGCTTGTCATTGACCTCTTCCATCTCAAGGATTTGTTCTTCACTGTCTGTACTGTTGGTAAGTACTCCAGATCTGTTAGGGGGTTACCGCTTGGTGCTAGAATCCCTGGTCATGTTGTGTTGGTTTTCCTCGCTCATGGTATAGCAGGTAAAGTACACTGTCTCTATACAGGTGTTTGCTATACAGGTAGGTAATCCCTGAACACAGTTCAGCACTGCACAATTCCACAAAGGAATTTGCACAAAAAAACACTAAATTGCAAACTATCCAGAGGGAATTATAAGTCCAATGCAAAATATGTTAGCGATGTACTGAACAACATCATACCAAAATCAATGAAATCCGTCTGATATAAACTTATGAAAATCACCAAAATTGTCAGAGCCACAAAACTGCAGACTATTCAGGTGAGCTGCCATTCTCTGTCCAGAAAAATCATTTTTGATCAACAACGTTGAGGGTTGTGTTTTACTTCCCACGAGCTCGTATATTGACAAGTCTCTCATCAGTGCCAATTCAGAAAAGTGTATCCTATATTTGCTGTCTGTTACCATTAAGCTGTCAGTTTGGTTTCAACACGAACCTTAAATATAGATGGATAAGCAACTGCCCAGCCTCTTCCAAGTCCGTAGTTTCAAATAAACTCACTAATAATGTGATAATTCTCGTGAAAACGTCTTTCCCTTTTTTAGGAGTGTTATCTTTATACCAGAGAAAGAATATTTAAGTTATAGACTTAGAATATTATAAGTCTGTGTCTTTGTACAATTTTGAGTGGGGTTGCTCTCTACTCGGGGACAGAGAGGAAACGGCCGATCATAGCTCTTTGTAACGCTATAGCTATAATGAAAAAAATAGTTATCTTGCCTTGCTATGTTTATAAACCATTTTTACTCGAAAATAACATAAGTAATCTTTTTCAAGACTACTTCGACAGAATCAGAGACACCTTCAACTTATACATAATAATACCGCTCTGCTTGAAGTAATAAATCCACCATTTAATACATAAGTATACTGCATTTTTATATGATTTACACGGCATATTGGACTAGAGAACTTACGTAAGCTAATTTCTGCTATACGTGCACGATTTCTATCAGATGTTACCCTATACAATATTTTTTTTTAATTTTAAGTGTCTTCCTTCGTTAGATAGTTATGAAATTGTAACTGAATTAATCAAACTCTTCGGAAAGAGGCCAACATCAAATTAATTTGTTCTTAGAGTTGTCTCCCATTAACTACGTTGTGCGATGGCGCTTGACACGGAAGTGAAAATTGATGAAGAGCAGACGGAATGAGGATGGAAATAATTCCCGAGGCGAGAATGTCGACTTCATGGCGATTTAGCAAAGGTTAAATCCAGAAAGGTAAATATATGCGATTGCAGATCAAATCCAGAAAGTTTTATTTTCATTAACAGGTGTCTTTCAGTGAAAATTCCATCACTCAAACCTGTAGACGAATAGGCCTAGGCTTACATCGCCTCTGCAACACAGGGCAGTTTCCTTGTGAAGTAGCCCTAGTGTCTTTATGACTAATGTGACTAGAAGACTACATGAGTCAGTCTCACACTGCAGAGGATTAAGATATAGTCGCCGTTAGATAATGATTACAAACAGGTCAGTATGGTGTTGACAGCTTACGAGTCATTTCGCGCATATTCCGTTATTTTCAGTGTTTTGACCAAATTCTAAGAGAGATAACCATTTTTTTTAAATAGCTACATTGTATATTTGTTATTGGCCAATGAGTTTAATATTTATATATATGTCACATATGCATTAATACATACAATCTGTATAAAACATGCTGCATAATATTCAATATTAAATCTTAATTATGAATAGGAGCAGATATCCTGTTGTATAATTGACCAGTATTCGAACAGGAGACCACCTACTAAAAACATTATAACCTTGGCTGATTGGAATTCCTTGATTGGTTTACATGAGCAGGGTACAGTAAAAATATGTATGAAATCAGTTGTAGTCTATATAGGTCCTCTATTGTTATTGTAATGTTCCTCTATGGTGTAAACACCTAAGGGATTAGTACTAATATTAATACCCCACTTCCCTATCCTGACTAGGTATTAAATAGGCCTCGTTTCTGATAACAGAACAAGGCCAGTACTAATCACTTTGGTGATGGTTTTGCAACTCTCACCTGTTGATTTGTTTCCAAAATCTAAACGAAAGCTTATCTAAAGGGTTATTTATTTATCATATTTCAGACAACAATACTCTTACGAAACAAACATATAATGGACATCTAGTTATTTAAGGAAACAAAAATTTCTGACTGTGCTCCTTCAGAAACATGCTGACAGCACAATATCAAAATGTTAATGTTTTCAGAGGGACAACATTACAACTACCAATGTACTTCCTGTTGTAAACATGAACGTGGAGAAATGAAGATTAGTCCTGCAACCAGTGAGCAGGAAGGAAAAGTGCAAATATTGTATGTGACAGTTTGAACCAGGTTGCAAAGGAGAGGTATACTTGGGCAGTTTAGAACAGGTCTCTGACTGAGTGTGAGAAATGTAGCAGTTTGGCACGGAACAGCAATGTAAAGTATAATTTCGGCAATTCAGCGGTCTCACTCACAAGATGTTAAAATTTGTCAGTAGGTTACAGGATGCATAGAAATGTATGAGAGCTTAGATTGGGCTTCATGGTATACAGAAATGTATGTGGCAGTTTGGACTGGGCTTCATGGTATACAGAAATGTATGTGGCAGTTTGGACTGGGCTTCATGGTATACAGAAATGTATGTGGCAGTTTGGACTGGGCTTCAGGTTATCCAGAAATGTATGTGACATTTTAGACTTGGCCACCAGATGTACAGAAATTACTGGTTAACTGAGATTTTATAACCCAGATTTGTTGCTGGTTATGAAGAGTCTGTATACCCAGGCTGAGGTCTATAACCCAGGTTGATTGTTGATTGCATGAAGTCTGTAAGCCCAGGTTGATTGTTGGTTATGTGAGGTCTATAATCCAGGTTAGTACCTGGTAACTTGAAATCTATAAACCCAGGTTTTTTGTTGGTTACCTGAGATCTATAAACTAGGTTGATTGCTGGTTATCTGAGATCTGTAACCCAGCTTGATTGTTGGTTACCTGACGTTCTATAACCCAGGTTGATTGCTGGTTATGTAAGGTATATAACCCAGGTTGATTGTTGAATACTTGAGGTCGATAGTACTTGGTTGACTGCTGGTTACCTGAGATCTGTAACCCAGGTTGATTGCTGGTTACCTGAAGTCTATAAACTAGATTGTTTGCTGGTTACCTGAAGTCTACAGCTCAGGTTAAAGGCTGCTCCCTTGGTTTCTAATATGGTTCAGGTCATGCCCTTTATCTATTTAAGTTAAAACTGATAAAACCAGAGAAAAAGATGTTTAAAAATTTCTTCCAGTAGGGTTTTTTCCTTCAATAAAAATTGAAATGCAAACTTTAGTGATCAAGCTGAATTTTTGTTGGTTTTGGCTTAAGACTCTTATGAAACATCTGTCATTGTTGTATTATATATGTTTTTTATCAGTTTTTTTACATACATGCTGTTTACAAGATCTATACAAATGTATATATGCATGCAATAGGAATTGGACAAAAGGTGTATTGCTTATACAAGCGCACTCCTGAATACATTAACAGTACATGCACATCACTTACACAATACAGATTTATGTGTTAATTATTGACATATAGAATGTAACAGTAGTCAGAGTATCTTAATTGTTAAACAGATTAGGTATGTATATGTAACCCTGGTGAAAAAATCTAGCCACATTATACTGCTCAGATAGGGAGAACATCTCTTTAGCTTGATTGGCTGAAGTCAGACTCATAAGTCTGATGTCCAGGGTTCAAATCCTAGTGGAGGCATTGAAATAGATCAAAATAGATAATGACCTCTGTTACATTGACAGCCATTTAGGGACTCGGGAATAATACTTAGTGTTACTTTCATATGCATCGCTGTAAACCCAGGAAACTTGAGGACAAATTATTTTCTAGAGGAAGAGAATGTAGCTGTTGTAAAAAACTGGCGACAATATACAGCTCAGATTGGGAGAACATGTACCAGGGTATCTGTTTAGCATCAGACTAGTAAGCCAGAGGTCTGGGGTTCAAATCCTAGTTGAGGCACTGAAGTATATAATAACATTTCCTACATACACACTTTGTATATGCCATTTACAAAGTTTGTATGTTTGTACACCAGTTGTTTTTCATGTATATTAAAGTACATTATGCAATTAATCATCAGATTCAGTACTGCACTACAATATTATAAATACACAGAGATCCTTTTAAAGTAATTTGCACTACATTGCTATTGTTTAAAAGCCACTTCAGATCAAATTTTATAACTTAAACCAGATACCTGTGATGTGCTTGCTCTTTTAAAGGACCCATCTTATTTTACATATGTACACATATATAAGGAAGATGAGTTTGCTAGCTTGAACCAGGAAGAGAAAAATGTGTATGGCCATAGTATATAGAAAACACTAAATGTAGTTGTACATGATGTGTCTAAGCCTCATATATTCATTTGATCACTCTCATACAGTATTGAAATTTTTTCTCTGAACTTGTTATTATCATTATGTATTATTTTTTTTATCTGTATATTGCATGACAACATGTGACAGAGAAATTCGTTGTACAGTATATATTTCAAGCTTCTATGCACACAGTGCATGAATTTTTTTTTTTTTAACTCTACTTAATCATGAAAGACCAGAAGAGCTGAATGTCATTACATGTTATCTGATGTCTGTGCAGTTGTAAATAACATAGATAATATCTTGTTATCACTTAGTAACTTTCCCATTAAATGAATGATGAGATATGTCTGGGGACATCCACTAGTGGGTTGGGCAGAGTAGTCTAGTCTCTAGTTGGTCCCAAACAAAATAGACTTACATGACATTCAATATGGTTGGCATGGTAGGGGTCTTGTTATCATTATTTGCTTAAGCTACCCAGTAAGTTAAGTTTATTTTCAGAAAAGGATGTTGAGAAATCCTCAACACCAGATTCAATTAGCAATAGTTAACAAAATCTTAAATTATTACATGTACAATGGTGACATTGCATTGCATACTGGACCTATTTCAGATTTACAATAATATTATAAGTTGAAATCTGAACAGGGAGTCATATTGTTGGGTTGATGAATCAGTTGTATAGGTAATTGAAAATTGATAAATTGCAAAAATCTGGTTGGAATCAATAATGGCAAACTCATCATCCATGGTGACTGCTTTAACTCCTTCTGGATACTCCAGTGGTAGCACTCACTATCACACTCTGCACCTCTGGAACATTTCGTGGCAAAATTTAATGTTCCATGTGTAACACCTTGTGGATAAGACAAAAATCCTTTGATGTCCAATAAACAAATCTAGAAGTTGTGTAACAATATGTTGTGCTAGCTTTGAAGTTGGGTTTCACCCTTTTGTAAGGAGCATATCAGTCTGTGTTTGAACAATTTCCTAAGCTCCCCAAAAATCTTCAGGGCAGCAAGTAGTCAATGCTTTGTTTATCGATCTGTCTTTCCATCTTTCTGTCTGTCCTTTCGTGTCAGGATCCTAATTTTACCCACTGTTAAGGGTGTGTACATTGGTCATGTGCGCTGTTCCAATATTAGAGCCCGCAACCCTGCTATTACAGAGTTATTTCTCTTGTTAAAATTTTGTGATCAGAGCATAAATGTGCTTGCATTTAAACTGGGATAATGAAACTTGGTGGATGATCATACTAAGATGTGCAGTGTACCAGATTCAAGGTCAACAAGCTCTTCATTGCAGAATTATTGCCCTTTGTTAAAAATTTTGTGTTCAGATCACAACTTACTGTAAATCATTTGCATTTAAACTAGAATAAAGAAATTGGTATATACATAGACCATACAAAGACAATGTGCAGTATACTAATAATAGGGCATGCAACCCCTTAATTACAGAGTTATTGCCCTTTGTTAAAATTTTGTGTCAGAAGCATAACTCTGCTTGCTTTAAAATTAGGATCATGAAACCTGGTGTATACATTGGTCATCCTGAGGCAATATACAGTATGCCAAATTCAGGGCCAGTGATTCCACAATTACAGAGTTAGAGCACTTTGCTAAATTTCATGTCCAGAGCATAACATTGCTTGCATTAACCAAATACAAATGTATCATGAAATGTGATGTTATTGATCATACTAAGACGTTGTGCAGTGTACCAAATTAATAG
Organism: Ylistrum balloti; assembly: GCF_031769215.1. Taxonomy (NCBI): domain Eukaryota; kingdom Metazoa; phylum Mollusca; class Bivalvia; order Pectinida; family Pectinidae; genus Ylistrum; species Ylistrum balloti. The sequence goes on from NW_026781889.1 coordinate 1,578,642, forward strand.
TCCACAAGCTCTTAATTGCAGAGTTATTGCCTTTTGTTAAAATTTTGCATCCATATCACAATTTTAAGTAGGATACATTGAAAATAGGATAATGAAACTTGGTGTATACATTGATCATACAAAGGCAATGTGCTATGTACCAATGTTGGGGCCTACAATATACATCTAGTTCTCTTGAGCTTGTCAGCGATTCCAAAGGCTGAAGTTTTGATATTAAGGAGGCAACTGAGGAAAATAAAAAGTTATTAAAAGAAATGTCAAAATCTAAACACATGTAGGTGTACAACTGATGAAAGTCTTTGAGGATATATATGTATGTATGTATGTATGTATGTATGTATGTATGTATGTATGTATTTGTGTGTGTGTGTGTGTGTGTGTATGTATGTATGTATGTATGTGTGTGTGTGTGTGTGTGTGTGTGTGTGTGCGTGTGCGTGTGCGCATGCTTGCGTGCATTCGTTCAGTAATTTGTACTTGCCTCAAATGCTGTCTTTGCTTTACAGGCTGCAATTTTTATCCTATTGTCACAATACTTTACATTCACATGTGTTCAAGAACATCACCTCTTTTAAAAACTGGTGTTTCAATTTTCTGCAGTAAAAATTTAGGTTAATGTTACAATAGATAGAAATTGACAGAATGTTCAATGTCACCACTCAAATGGCTGCATTTCTTTTCTTGTTGTCACAATACCTATTAAAATGCACAAGTTCACTAACATCACATAAAGTTAAGAGTTTAAGGTTCAACTGAGTCCTTTTTTGGTCAAAAACTAGGCCACCACTAAAAATAGCCATACTATAAATAGAAATTGATAGAATTCTTGAAGTAAATATTGCTCAAAGTTTGAACATTCTCATTTATGATATAAGGTAATCATTTATATATTTAACATACATTTCTCATGTACAGACTACCTGATGAAACTGGCTAAATCATTATATATTTTCCCAGTGCACTTTAAGCATTTTGTACAATTTTGGGGCACAAGGGTATTAGTATTGTCTTTGATGCCTTGTTGAAATGTATCTTGTTAATTTGTATCTTATACTTTTAGAAAATTTTCTCTTACTGTTACACAAACTGAGCAATTTTCTGTTTTATTAGTGTCATCTATTTCCTACTTAAATTCTAGTTGTTATGATACATGTCGTTAAAATGCTTCAACCTGTTCTGTCAATGACAGCATATTGTTTCCTAGTGTGTTGTTGTGGTTTATAATTTATGTGAGACAGACACTGTTGTATGCATCAATATTGATTTAGTGGTCTAACCAGTTTGTACTCTCACCAGCTAATGGTGAAGTCTTGTCTCCTATCTGTTTCAACATTTGGGTCAAAATATGGCTGTCATTGAACCCAGTATTTTAGAAAATGTCAAACTCATCTTAGAAAGCTTACTCTTTATAGCACACTTATGATAAAAATGATCCCTTTTTATTTCATCGAAAAAACATATTACTTTTAGTTCTTTAGTAATGTTAAAGTGTCATCCTGCAGTTGTTCCTGCTGCAGTTTGACCTGGATATGAAAACTGGGACATCAGAACATTTAAATCCCTAAAATGTCATAATTCTCTTTGTTTGGTCTTATTTAAACAGTATGTAATGGCCTGCTGTTTGTATCTTTGCACATCTTCGTTTAAGGAGAGAAGTGAAAAAATCACGATTCCATTATCTTTAATTGAAGGGTACAACTAAGTGATACAGGGGTACCTAGCCTTTTATCATCATTATATACAGAGAGATTACATGGTCCCTGTTCTGGTTTAATCATTATCGCTTAAAAAGCTGATTATCTTAATGTTGACTGACATATATGTTTTTAAGACATGCTGTGTTTTGATCTGTATGTATGTATGTATAACTATGATCTTGATGTTCCAAATTGTATACCAGTATATCCAGTTGAAGAAATTCAAAACAAGCATATACAAGTCAAGGTTAAGGTTTTAATTTGGAAAACAAATAGTGAAGTGTATAGTTTTTAGCTCACCTAGCCCAAAAGGTCAAAGGAGCTGTATGGATACTGTGTGATTAGCCTGTCATCATCCATCTCCCATAAACTTTTCCTATAAATTGCTGCTAGTTACAAATGCCGAAGTGATTTTAACTGAATTTGTTATGTAGGATTCTTGGGGGAAGGGAAATTAATGATATATAAACCAAGGATCTAGGCCCCTTGGGACCAGAGGGGTGGGATCCAATAGGGAAAATCTACCAATTTCATTATAATCTAATTTGTTGACCAGGAACTGCAGAATATTGTCCATTATTGTCATATTATTGTGAAGCATGCTTGGGCGAAAGGGAATCAGTTTTGTATTTACAGTGGTTCTTTCTCTCCTGAGGCCAAAGGGGCAGTACCCAATAGGGGAAATAGAGCAAATTCTTTTAAAATATTCTTCCTTCAGGAAGTGATTGGATTTTACCCAAATTTGGTCTGAAGCATTCTTTGGTGAAGGGGAATCTATTTTGTATAAACAGTGGGTGCCAGCTACCTGGGGCAAAACAGGTGGTGTCCAATAGAGAAATAGAGCAAATCCTTAAAAGCGAACTCCTCCTGGATGAATGATTAGACTTTTGCCTATATTTGGCCTGGAGCATTCTTTGGTAAAGAGAAAACAGTTTTGTATAAACTTAGGGATTTTGACCCTTTGAGATGGGAGGGGCAAAGTCAAATAGGGGAAACAGAACAAATTCATTAAAATTCTTTTTTTTTTTCTGTTGGACTACCTGGATGTTGTATCATATTTGGGTAAAGGAGAATCAATTTGTATAAACAGTGGATCTTGACCCCTCAGGGTGACAGGGTGTGGCCTAATAGGAAAAATAGAGTAAATTCTTTAAAATTATTATTCTTTTGTAGGAATGCCTGGATTCTGTCTCAATATGGTCAAAGACATGCTCTGGTGAAGGTGTTCAATTTTTTTGTTTGAACAGTGGGTTCTGGCCCCTTGGAGTAGAAGGGGCAGGAGGGACATGGCCCAATACTAGAAATAGAGCAAATTCTTTAAAAGTCTTCTTCTGTTGTTAGTTTAAATTAATCAAGTTCAGCACACTAAACCAGATGTGTGACTGGCCAATGGATAGGGTTGGGGGAGGGGAAGTCATTAGATAAAGAGTTAATATTTCCTTTATGTGTAGCAAATCAATTATTTCTGTCCTAGGTTTAAAATTAATGGTAATCTTAATTTAATGCTTTTTCTACTTCAGGTATACTGATATATGATTGCACTAATTGCATTTTATATATAATAATTATTATGGATGCACAAATTTATCATTGTGCTGAATTTGCCAAAAAACAAAAAAAAATTATGTGCCTAAATTTGATTATACGAATGAACAATGCTTACAGTATCCTCACTGTGTAAAGTAAGGCAGAAAAAAAAGGCTGAATATTGTATTTGAAGATTGATATTGATGGAGAAAACAACCACTTGACTGAATTTAGTTCAGTTGTCATATCCCCTTAACTAGAAAAAAAGTGGATGAGGACTTATAGCAGGAGCCTGGCCATGGTGTGCTTAGTAGATCAAATTATGGTATTGTTTATAAAGGACAATTATAAAACTTCCTTTATTACACATTTGTACTATGTGAATAGGGCTGAAATGTTCTTTAACTGTTGAAATATCTTGCCCTCTTGTGCTCTGAAAGAATAATCACATGCAGATAAATGTATACAATGTAGATCAATTTGATGAAAACATTGACAAAAATGTATCACTATGATATGAAAATGTAACATATATAAAGAATTTAGTTTTGAAGACTAAAGTAGAAAAAAGGAAGAACTATCAGTTATGATAGATATTTTTTAAATGCTCTCCCCCTTCACTTGAAAAATAGAAAAGCAGAAAAATCTGTTTTGCACTCCCTGTATCCCTATAATTCTGATGATAGCAATATAAAACATTCCTATATTAAAGTATATGGTGGGATTTATTTTAGATACTTTGTTATTCTTTATGCTAAAGGATCAAATATTGTATCACAGGCTTGGTATAAAAACTGTACTTCTGCACAATAAAGAAATTATCCTTAGTGTCATCTCTACCAGCAACTACATATATATATAACAAAGAAATTTATATTGTTTCATATGCACATTAAGTGATGTTATCAAATTCAGAACCAATACATTTCTCCAGCAAAAAACAGGGCAAAATAGGCAGGTGTGCTTTTTACTGGACATTTATATACTACATACACAATATGTTGACATTTTTTCTGAAACTGCAGTAACTTTGGGTGAGCTTATTACTAGACATGGGCTTATTGCCAGATATATAAAATAGGATCCTTGTAATATTATTATAAGCCCGTGGTTACACGTGTTGTCAGCTCGATAACTTGAGTAGTTTTTAAGGGATCAATTTCAAACTTCATGGGAAGACTCATTACCATAAGTTGGACAACTTAGATCATCGTAATTTTCGAATTATAATCCATGGAGTTATGTTTCCTTATTCAATTACCGAATCAGTGTCCATCTATATAGCAAGTAGTTTCCAATGGATCAGCTGCATATTGATAGAAAGGTTCAATGCCATGACAGCATGGACAAATTAGATCACCGTAATTTTCAGATAGTAATTCATGGAGTTAGGCCCTTTATTCAATACCAAAACAGTGTCTGCACCATATCATTAATAGCTATGACCAGACCAACTTCAGTCTTTATAGGTAGGTTCATTACCATGATTGCTCAAATAGCATCGAACACTGTAACTTTTGGACAGTAATTCACAGAGTTATAGCCCCTTATCCAATATCTTAAAGTGTCCACTCGATATCACAATTAGTTTTCAACAGATCAACTTCAAACTTCATAAGAAGATTAGTTAACATGCAAGCTCATAAAGATTTGATGATCGCCATTTTTGGACCAAAATTTAAGGAGTTATGGTCAATTATTCAATTATCGAAACTGTTCAATATCTTAATTAGTTTTCTCCAGATCAACTTCCATCGTGATAGGAAGGTTCATAATCACTCAGACAAGTTGGATGATTGCATTTTTCTGACTGTAATTCATGGAGTTATGGCCCTTGTAGATCAGACATCTGTTGCAAAATGCTACTTCAACCTATGACGGGTGTATCATGTTCTGCCTCATGGAACTCAGTTTTGGTTTTAGTTACAAAATATTTTACAAAGTAGACAAATCGTAATCTATTCAGCCATAAAATGTATGAATGATGTTATCATTATAAAGGTACATGTATTAAAACATAAACAATTTTTCTTCTAAATTTTGTTGTTATGCTTTGCCTGCATCCTTGTCAATAATATACTTCAGATAATGAATAAATCTCATTTGATTTCCTTTAGTGATAGATCACTATTATGAAACCAGTATAGGCACATTTGGCTTTTTATTTTAAGTGTCTTTTCAAAAGGACATCTTTAGATGTGTGTGTGTATTAAAATGATACTTGTTTGTAAGGCGAGTTTATGTGTATATGCGCTATCAATTGAAATGTCACAGTGACCTTTGTGCTGGTGTAATTTGTGAAATATTTGAATTAGGATGGGTACAAATAGTGTTGCTTGCTTCATTACTGTTAGACAGAAGATGCATTTTAGTTTGATATACAACATGTGAATTCTGTCCCAAGATGGATACAAATATGCAACTTAGGTAAATATTTAAGTGCTTTGTATTTGTGTATGCATGCTTATAGATAATGAACTTTGGTTATTGTTTGTATGCAAATGAATAAATGAGACATATTTCCATAGAAATGTATTTACTGGCTTTAGACTTTACCTGCTAAACTTGAAAATGTAAATTAACTATGATATGTGTTTAAGTATGAGCACACTCTTGCATGTATGTTTGTTGTCTCAAGTAGTATAATTTAGATATATATGACATGTTGTGATAATGTAGAAGTAAATCTATGATATTCAGGGAGGAGATGGGGCCACATGTAACCTAGACTTGAAGTAGGGAGGTGGGTTTATCATAGGGAATTTTACACTCTATGATATTCAGGGAGGAGGTGGGGTCACATGTAACCTAGACTTGAAGTAGGGAGGTGGGTTTATCATAGGGAATTTTACACTCTATGATATTCAGGGAGGAGGTGGGGTCACATGTAACCTAGACTCAAGTAGGGAGATGGGTTTATCATAGGGAAGTGTATACTCTATGGTAATCAGGGAGAAGGTGGGGGTCACATGTAACCTAGACTCAAAGAACAAAGTGGGGCATATCACAGGGAAGTTTACACTCACATTTCTTACATCATTGATAAAACTACAGTAGATGTATGTGGTTTTCATGCCAAATGTTGCCTAATTATTGGATATTAAGTACACATGTTATGGTATTGGGCTGAACACAAATGTAACTCTCTGATAACGAAATGTTTGTGCTTGAGGACACTAAAGTTTGGCATTTTTTGCTCAAAATGGAATGGATCAATTTTGATGTGTCAAATTTTGGTAGTTATCCATCCTTTGTGTTAAATTTTGGCACTTGTAGTTATATAATTGAGCTGTTAGTTTATTGTGCTTATGATAGGTTGTTACATATCAATTTCCAATTTTAGATAAGTAAATCCATACAAACATAAAGTATCCCAGTAACCCAGATACAGCTGTAATACACAGTAGAGAGGAAGTTGAAGACAAGAGGACCTGATAAAAAATTCAATTAAAATATGGTTTGTCACTGGTTTTAACAAAAAAATCTAAAAATAGATTTGGAAGTCATGCCATGTACATAGATGTACACATTGTTGAAAAGCTTGTGGCAAATTGACAGGATTTGATCATTGATAGCCTTTAATTGAAAAGGTTTTTATTGAGAACTTAGCAGTGTTATATAAACTAAGCTTCCATAAAGTCTTTGTATTTTTGTCTCACCTGGCTGTACAGGAAAAACATAAGTCACTGCTATACTTACCTTGTATATATATCGATCAATAGACTTACACTTGAGCACTGATATAACAATGAATATTATAAAATAGGAAATTTTATGACATATAGTTGAAAACATACCAGTATTGATGCATGATTTATCAAGTGTTTTAGACTTGATCCAAAGTTATAATATTCCAGCACAAATAACAAGTTAGTAATTAGTATGAGGAGGGAATTTGACACTAACAGTTGACACATTTTTACTGGACGTCTAAACCAGGAAGTTATACAATGTTGTTGCAACAACTTCTTCCATGAAATTTTGGAGTGTTTAATTTTGGTTCATTCACCAAAGTGGCAAAATGAACCAAAAAATCAAAATATCCCAAAGTTTAGTAGCTTGCTTATAACAAAAGAAATGATATGTACATACCTGGTATATGGGACAAGTTTTGGGGGTAAGTTGTCTGATCTGAGACCCATTCAACCACTTCAAAAATAATTTTTCTTTGTATGTACACTTGTATTTTTAACAAAGTCATTTTTTTAATTCTACCTAAACATACTTATATTTTCTTCTTTTCTCTGGGTTGGACACTGATTTTATTTCTAAATTCATGCATATATGGTCATCAGCTATCATACACACTCCACTGAGATTTTCATCCGTTAGAGGTATATTTGTTCTTACCTGGATAACTTAGACCATGAGTTTATATTTAGATTAAAATACATACTGTACATATTATACCCAAACTCCACACTGCACTGGTGTAAGGTGTTGGCTGGTTGAAACACCAGAATACACCAATATGACACTTTACACTCAGAGGGACTATTTCAGAGTACCACAACACTTGACACATAATGAGTTTATAGTAATTATCCTGTTTCATCAGCGGTCCAGTACCAGTACAGTTTACAGGTCAGGATACTTTTAAAATGTTACACTCTGTATTGCTGTCATACATGGGTTGCTCTAGTGTTTGTAGGGTTTATCACATGTCACATTTATACACAAGTTTACATGTAGTCAATATTTACCTAACGTTCCTTGTGAAAACCTCAAACTGCAGTGTTTAGTTTTAGAGTTTTCTCATTTTTTTTCCTGCAGTATTTAAGTAATACATGATTTGAGATATAAACACCGGGTAGACATTTCATGTATCAGTTTTCCCAGGACCTAACACTGTGTGAGAAGTTTTTATGAAACCTTACATGTTAGAAACAGGAAGTTAAAAACTTTTTATTTTGCTTGATATAACTTCATATAAAGTTTGTTGTATAATGTATGTCAGTCATTTCTGTTTTTACTGGATTGGACATCAGTTGTTGAGGAATACTGTCCCTAACAGTAAGTGTATAATCTTCAGTCAGCTACCTGAAAGTGTATGTGACTGAGATGTTTGATAAATTTTTTCAGATTTCTGATCCACTGTTAATCCAAAATCTGTATATGTGAAGTAAAGTTTATGTCATTCAAGTTAGAACATATACAGAATCTGTTTTCCACTTACAAATAAATGTAGTTAGAATACACTAATTGTCCGATTCAATTCATCAAAGAAATTACTAAACAAAAAATTGTTATAGCGTGACGCAATAATCCATTTTGCTTTAGCAGTATGCAATGTCAACCCATATTATGGGATAATTTTATTATATTAAGAAAGACATATGGACACTTGTGTGAAAATCAGTTTATCACTTGAGAAAACAAATCAGATCTGTTAAGTTACTTTTCTTGAACAAGTGAAAGATTTTAAAAAGGCAATACATGTTTTATTGTTGAACATTCAGGTGAATTCTGCATGTGATAAAACAGGGTGGGCTTATAACAAGATATTAGAATAGAATTAGTTTGATTAATAATTTTACTGAACAACATTAAATATAGGTGAGCTTAAGACCAGTCATTGGCTTCTTGATAGATAAATATATCACCTGGTCTAACATATTATACATTGTCAGATTCACCAATATCAAACCCTCTAAATTTTAACTTTTGTAGATGACGTGACCAGTGCCTTATGCATCACATAAGTCCTGTGAGGAGGACCCACTGCTGACTGGCCATGGAGAATATTATCAAGCAGGGCTACCTGAAGAAGGCCAAGCCTATCGCAGCAGACAGTCCACGCTCCAGCCTTTGCTCAAGTCTCCTTCAGGTAGAACTTGTACCAAATTCAAGAAAACCAAGAACCATTTAAGCGGGTTGACAATTTGGATGAGAAATATTCATTTTTGATATAAAGATGAACCTACTGATCTTATTTGCTTTCTATAACAAGCCTTGATGCAGTATTTTTGGGTCTGTGCATACAAACCTTTGCACGGCCGCCCCAACTTATTCCAGATATGCAGCCCAGATATTCTCCCATCATTCACCGATTAGTTTTCCATTATAAAACCACTAATTTTTGTGGGGATATTGTATTTAATTAATACTTAATGTTCATTGAAGAATATGTCAACAAAATCATAAACTGTTAAAACTGACATTAATTTTATCTCTGTTGAATTTAGTGAGAGCTGTTTATCCATCAAGTGCCAACTAAGCAGTGATCATTTTGGAAAACAAAAAATGGAAATATCTGATTGTACACCTGTAACACTAGTACCAATTTATAGCTAGTTCAGACTAGTCAGGTGACCAGTACATGCTTCCTAGTTCTTTTACACGTCCAAGGGTAAACAAAAGCTATACAGCTGTCATTGCAGTGGTAAAAATTGTAGCAAATGGCTGGCATCCAGTATCTTGCCTAGAATACCATTGGGCCATGTTGCTTTTTAAAACTTCAAGTATTTTGTAACGAACAGCATCAGAATGCTGTTCACTTGAGACCTATTAAGTTTTGCAAATTCTCCAATACTCTAGAAAATCAAAAATCAAACATTTTTTGTTGGTTTTGTTTTTTTAGCTTTTTGAATCAAGTCGATGGTACATGTTCATTGTGAGAAATGGCCGACCATTCCTGGAAATTTATGAGAAGGAGCAGAGCGCATTCTCAGGGCAACCTATGACATCATATGAACTAAGCTCATGCTACAAAATTACATACACCCTCGGAAGAACGAGTAAAGCTTGGACCTTCTGTTTGTTTCTAGAAGAACGGGTCTTGGAAATAACTGCAGAATCAAGGTATCAGTCAAGATGAAATAAAAATTTACCTGTCAGGCTTCTAGCTCAGGGCAAGAGTTTTTTTACAATTCAATACAGTCTATTTTCCAAATCTCTTAATAGATTTATTTTTTGTTTTACATTTAGATTGAATTAGAATTAATTTCTAATTTTGCATTATAACCTTCTACTATTAGTTGCTGAGTGTATTAATCATGCCAAATTCTGTCAGTAGATACTCCATCCTCAGGTAAAGATCTGTTATGTGTGGTTCAAGAATCCCATCCTCAGGTAAAGATCTGAGGTATGGGGTTCAAGGATCCCATCCCCAGGTGAAGATCTGTGGTGTGGGGTTCGAGGATCCCATCCTCAGGTGAAGATCTGTTGTGTGGGGTTCAAGGATCCCATCCCCAGGTGAAGATCTGTTGTGTGGGGTTCAAGGATCCCATCCCCAGGTGAAGATCTGTGGTGTGGGGTTCAAGGATCCCATCCCCAGGTAAAGATCTGTGGTGTGGGGCTCAAGGATCCTATCCTCAGGTAAAGATCTGTGGTTCTGAGTTCAAGGATCCCATCCCCAGGTAAAGATCTGTTGTGTGGGGTTTGAGGATCCCATCCCCGGGTAAAGATCTGTGGTGTGGGGTTCAAGGATCCCATCCTCAGGTGAAGATCTGTTGTGTGGGGTTCAAGGATCTCATCCCCAGGTGAAGATCTGAGGTATGGGGTTCGGATCCTCCAGGTGAAGATCTGAGGTATGGGGTTCGGATCCTCCAGGTGAAGACCTGAGGTATGGGGTTCAAGGATCCCATCCTCAGGTTAATATTTGTAGTTGATCGCTTCCTTGGGCAAGACACTATAAATTGATTAAACAACTAAGTCACAGTCAGTTTAAGATTTTTCCAGCTATATCAAATGTTTTGTAATATTGCAGGGACCAGATGTTGGATTGGTGCCGAAATTTAGAAAGGACTTTGGTGCATTATGGAAAAATTGTAAGTTATTGGAAGAGGAGAATTTCTCATTGACTCAGTTGCACATTGAACAAATATACATATATCTATTAAAAATACCCTAGCTGTCAAGACATTTAAAAGGGAATCTTTGTATTTGATTCAAAAATACAAATGTACAGTATTTTGAAATGTCAGTACATCAGCTTATGTCATTATGAGGAGCCTTAGATTGCACTCTGTTGAATTTTCATTTGAATTTTACTACAATCCATAGCAGTTTAAAGAACTTTGACATTTAGTGAAATCTTCTATAGAACAATTAAGGAATCTTTGATATTATGAGAATAATAAAGACTAGAAAATAATGAAGGAAAAACACCAAAGTTTTGTAGAGTGTGTTAGACGGAAATGATTAAGGACCCAAAGTAGCTTAGCTGATAGGAATTTAATCTTCATGCCAGATTAGATTCAGTGATATTCACATTATATCAATTTTATTTGGCAATAACCTTATACAGTAATAAGCCCTTCTCCTGATTTTCAGTCAAAAGTAATGTCTTAGCCTATGGGTCTGTTGCAAGATAAATTCTGTAAATGAAAGTCATAGTTCCCCAGGTTGTGGGAGGTGTGGGATCTCATAGTTTCCCTGGTAGTAGGAGGTGTGGGACCTTATAGTTTCCCTGGTAGTAGGAGGTGTGGGACCTTATAGTTTCCCTGGTAGTGGGAGGTGTGGGATCTCATAGTTTCCCTGGTAGTAGGAGGTGTGGGACCTTATAGTTCCCCAGGTAGTGGGAGGTGTGGGACCTCATAGTTTCCCTGGTAGTAGGAGGTGTGGGACCTTATAGTTTCCCTGGTAGTAGGAGGTGTGGGATCTCATAGTTTCCCTGTTAGTAGGAGGTGTGGGACCTTATAGTTTCCCTGGTAGTAGGAGGTGTGGGATCTCATAGTTTCCCTGGTAGTAGGAGGTGTGGGACCTTATAGTTTCCCTGGTAGTAGGAGGTGTGGGATCTCATAGTTTCCCTGGTAGTAGGAGGTGTGGGATCTCATAGTTTCCCTGGTAGTAGGAGGTGTGGGATCTCATAGTTTCCCTGTTAGTAGGAGGTGTGGGACCTTATAGTTTCCCTGGTAGTAGGAGGTGTGGGATCTCATAGTTTCCCTGGTAGTAGGAGGTGTGGGATCTCATAGTTTCCCTGGTAGTAGGAGGTGTGGGATCTCATAGTTTCCCTGGTAGTGGGAGGTGTGGGATCTCATAATTCCCCTTGTAGTGGGAATTGAGGGATCTCATAGTTTCTCGAGTAGTGGGAGATGTGGGCTGTCATAACTTCCCTGGTAGTAGGAGGTGTGGGACCTTATAGTTTCCCTGGTAGTGGGAGGTGTGGGCTCTCACAGTTTACCTTGTAATGGGAGATGTGGAATCTCATAGCTTCCCTGGTATGGTAGTGGGAGGTATGAGATCTCAAAGTTTCCCTGGTAGTGGGAGATGTGGAATCTCATTGTTCCCCTGGTAGTGGGAGGTGTCAGATCCACAAGGTCATAGTTCCCATGTTGTTAGTAATTGTGGGGTCCAATATGTGAAACAGTGAATTTCTTAATTGATCCTGAACTTATTTGTTCCTCTAGATTCTTAGGGTGAGACTAGATCTACATGCCTTAATCCAGCAACTCTGCCCTATCCTGCAATCTTCCCCATCCCAACCAATCAAGTACAGTACCAGGTACTAACTTCATGTGATAATTTGGAATAAAGAATCCCTTGGCTGTAGTTCTACAGGACAAAACAAAAGGGTACAAGAAGGATAAATGTTGATAGCAATAGCTGTTTTCTGAAGTAAAACATTTAAACCTAATTTATAGAGCATCTTTGGGTCAATGGGAGGTGAGTAGAGCCAGGATTCAGGGCAAATTGTCAAAACACGTACTGTATTTATTCTCCACTATGCCCAAATAGGCCACACGTAACCTATGACACATTGTTATGGTTGGGTTATTTCTGGGAGGTTCAATTGATTTTGTTTGCAATTCTGTTAAATGATAATATGTAGATTTATGTGGAATTATTAACAACCATCCCTTTATTACTGGGTAAAAATAGCAGTGAAAACTAAAGAAAATGAAAGTTGATTCAGAATTTTGGATCATTAATTGTAATTAATCTAAGCCTTTCATTTGCCATTGTGCTTCGTCTGTTGTTGTCCACCATGCGCCATCCACCATCCGCCATGCCCATCAGCCATCCGCCATCCACCATGCATTAACTTTTGACATTTCAAGCTTCATCTCAAGTTCCACCAGTGCGATTGAGCTCCAACTTGCATGAAATGATCCTGAAAAACATATTTTAGATTTCTCCACCAGTTCCACTGGCACCATTGAGCGATAAATTGGTAGATATGTTCAGGAAAGGTAGCCAACAAAGTGTTGTTATTTTTCAACCCTGTCAAAACTTCAACAGAGCAGCTAATCCTGGTTTTCCTGTGCAACACTTATTTCAAACTTCTTAAGTTTCACCAGTTGGATTGAGCTCCATCTTCATTGTCAAATAAAACATAACATTTGTTACAGTTACCTACTCCTCACTAAAACTACCATCTGCATCATGGAAAACAGCTTCTTAGTAAGATTTCATTCAAAATAGAAAAAAATAACTCTTCTCCCTGCTGAAAGTTTTTGTAGTCAGATGACTGTTAAGGCCCATGGGCCTCTTGTCTTGACTTATTATACATTTTCAATGTATTTTTATCCTACTGTGAAATCATATATTTTTATGGGACACAATTTTTGAAAAAAAAATTTTCATAGAAACTTGATTTCCCTGAGAAACATAGTTCAGTAAAACCATTTTACTAATTTTTTGAACAGTTTGTTCACCAATGAATTTATGGATAAAGGAATACCCACAAAATCAACTAAAATAAATTCTCAACGAATATTTTTACAGCTGTGGAATTCAGTCAAGACAAGGCAGGCTTTTCTGTCTCTTTATCAATGGGCTCACCACAGATACAGAGCAATTTAATACAGATGCAATTTAAGATGATGCATTATAAAAAAATTGGCAGAATGTGAGTTCGATAGTACAATAGCTGGTAATACAATCAGAATGTAAAAAAAGACACACAGATGAATAGCACTTTTACTACAAATTTAGAATAAGATCACAGTAGAGTCAATAATAAATAAAACTGCATCTTAAAGCCATCTTGTTATTGTAAGTGCATGACGCTAAGAGCCTAACTTTTGAAACCTAGAAAGGGACTGAGTGAAATTTAAAAAAATCAAATTGAATATCAAAGTGGGGTGGGGCAGCTACAACAGCTTTATGACAATTGTGTCATAATATATTTTTGGTTTTCATTACAGAAACAGAGCACGGACCATGTGTATGTGGAATATCCAGTCCGGTATACACCAAAAAAAACGGGTCTGGAACAGGAAGCAGCATTAGAAGCTGGTGCATCAGCTTCAGTTCAAGATCCACAGAACCCTCAGAACCATACTGGAATACCTGAACCTACTGAGGAAGATTACCAAGACTTTCTGGAATTGATTGATCACATGAGTGATGATGATGATGATGTAGATGTTGATAGTGAAGAAACCAATTTGAAGACTGAAGCATCTAGAAACATTCCCAGTCCTCAAAGTCCTGAAGTTCCAACCAAACTTAAAGGTATCACAATTGTTCTGTTTTTTTCTGGTAAGAAATTAAAGCCATGCTTAGTGATAAGCCCACATATATGTCTCCTGCATTTCAGTGGCATCATCAAAAAAGATTATTTTATTGTCTGACTTTGAGTTTGAGTTTATGTTTTGGACAAAGGGTTAACTGTGGTTGAATAGGGGACCTTGTGAAAGATGCAGATCCCTAAAGTAATCTGGTTATCTGGCTGTCTGTCCAACCTCACTCAAGTATACTTGTTGGTTACACTCAGTTAAAGGTCTCATGTACACTTGTAGTGTGAGTCATTTTTCATAAATCACTATTCCATTTAAATTTATTTCCTAGAGCAATGAAATAAATCTTCTTCAAATTTGGTTTCATCTACAATTCTGAATTGGACCTCAATGTATAAATGCTTTTTTTAGTGACAGAATGAGCAAAAAATTGATGAATTTGAAGAATTCAAATATGAATGGACAAAAGATTGCACACCACAAGTGAAGTTCTGTTGGGTCAATTGCACTCAAACTTTACCCAATGTTACATCAAAGGAAGTGCTTGTGTGGGAGTGATTTTGGATTCTGAGGTCAAAGGTCAAGGTCACTATGAACACCGATAGAGAAATTGATTTCTTCAAAATATCTTCAGTTCTGTTTGATTGATTCCGTTCAGACTTTCTCCATTACTTCTTCACCAGAAGTGAAAGCTTTCAATCTTTTCATCTTCAGAAGTCAAAAGTCAAGATGACCCTACAGAGGTGTCCAATTCGGAATTTTTTCCACTAGCCCAAGGGCTAGTGAACCATTTTTTCTTA
Organism: Ylistrum balloti; assembly: GCF_031769215.1. Lineage (NCBI taxonomy): Eukaryota > Metazoa > Mollusca > Bivalvia > Pectinida > Pectinidae > Ylistrum > Ylistrum balloti. The sequence continues at coordinate 1,594,071 of NW_026781889.1, forward strand.
CTAGACCTGATCAAAACCATTACCCCTACTTTTGGAATTTTTCAATTAACTCTAAATGCTGTTTTATCTTTAATAGACCATTTTCTCAACAGAATTAATTACATCTGTGTTGTTCAATAAAGCATTAAACATATATGAGTTATACTGTTTGTCTAGTTTCTGTGCAATAAGTTGACAATTAACATGAAAGAAATTAATTGATATACATTGTACATGTATACCACAGGTAAAGCGAGTCACCCTGAACTTCTACTTCTTAGATGAGTGCAGTTTATTCTTTCTCATTTTGAGTGGGTAAACCTTAAGGCAGCAAATTATACATTGGATCTGAACTATTGGTGCTAATATCAATGAAATTGTTACTCTTCTATTTCTCATAGGGAAATATATGTATTTTTATTTATATATTTCCAATATTTGAAGTATAGAGCAGACAAAACTACTGAGAAAGGTATATTTCAGAAGACAATGTTGTAAACATCTGTCAAGTATACACATCTTGTGTGATGTAACACCTATCAAAGCAGTAGCACTAAGCATGAATGATCTTGTTTCAATTTCAACAGCACCAGAATTTTTTTAATTTATAATTTAGAACCATATATCCAACAATCAGTGACATGTTCACGTACTGTCCCTTAATATATAATAAAACAAATCCAAATTATCCCTGCATATCAGTAAACTAGCACTTACATCTGGGTCACTCCTAGGCTTGAATTCTTAAATCCATCTATGACATAACCAAGCATTTGATATGACTAGATGAAGGTATTCTTTATGTTTGAGAATCTTGATGGACCAATGGAAACCACCTGTGATTGTAAAATTTTAATACTCTGACCAATGTGTACAGAAACAGTTTGGCTTGTAACACAGATTACAGATAAATTTCACTAGCCCACTGGCTAGTCAGTGTCATGGAACATCTAGCCCTCACCTGATAATCACCAGCCCGGGTGTCCGGATAGTTGAATTGAACACCCTGCCCTACTATAAAGAGGATTGGAATAATAAAAATTACACCATAATGGAATATTATTGGTGAATATTATCTATGGCACAATACAGCATAACCGACTGAAACCAGATGAGAAGTCACCTGATCAAAGGCCAAATCACTGGGCTAAAGGTCAAGGTCAAATTTGAATTATCTTCCTGGCAGCTTTTTTGATATAATGAAACAATATTGACTGAAATCAAATGAGAAAATGGCCAATAACTTGTCAGGGTCATCATGTAAAAGGGGAACACTAATTATGATACATTTCAAGCACAAATATTAATGGTCAAATGTCAACGTCAAAGACATATTTTTTTACTAAATATCTTGTTATAACTAAATGAAATGTGATTAATTGAAATCAAATGAGAAGTCACCCAAATAAAGGTCAAGGTCACTAAGTCAAAGGTGAATGTCAAATTAAAATGTTTTGTTTATATTTCAAATGAGTTAATCTGATAAGATTATTTGCTAATTCTGAATAATTAAAATTTTTCCATAGAAATATCAGAATATCACAAACCTTAGTTGTTAAGCCTCAGTTGCCATAGTGAGAGAATAGACACAAGACTAAGGTGGTTCATACATGATGGTACTGATACCAATCAAAGAAATACATATTATTTATTAAAAAACAAAGCATTTATCCACCCTAAATCTACCAATTATTCAAAAGTACAATAAAAGTAAGGAGTTTTATTTTGCTGCTTTTTAATGTGGCAATTCCCATATTCTTGTTACATTCTTTAAGAAAATTGATTATCCAAGAATGTTTTATACTTTCAGATTATGTTCAAAGTGCCCAGGGGGCTGAGGGTGGTAGCTCAGTAACTGCTGATAAAGACAGTAGTGACAATGAAATGGATACGTCGGAGGATGATTTTGTTACCCCAGACTTCTGGTTGTCCAATAAACTTCCTCCAGTACCTCGGAGATCAGACTCGCACCAATTCCACACTTCTACTAGACCATTGTCAGAACAAATCCATGCTATGACATCATCTGTACCACCTTTACCAGCCAGAGGTAGATCTTACATAGAGAAAGGACCCACATTTATCAGTAGTGCTGTTGTAAATGTTGATTCTGATTTAAGAGCACCGCCTCGAAGAAAATACCAGGAAAGTAATTTACTGGTTAAAGGATTAAATAAAACTGCATCAAAATCAGTGAGTGAAGATAATGTTTCTGTGCGTTCTCCTCTTGTCACTTCTAATGCTGATGATATAGAGGACTTGGATGATGGGTATGATAATGTTGTCGAACTTAGGAAGTCAAATTCAGATAGTGCAGCCACTGACCCTTGGGTTCGCAGCTTGGAAAACAATGATGTAAACAGTAGAAAATCTACTCTAAAAGCATACGATGATGCACAGTTGTTTGTTCATTTGCCGAGTAAGGGTGATGATTATGAGGACAATTATAGTCTTAGCACGCCTACTCCAGAAGACAACTTCAACTTTGATTGTACACAAAAGCCTGCATCACACACTTCCTCAGGTGATGAGGAGAGTGTCCTTAAAGGTAACAAACCAGATTTAGATTCTGCTGCAACTGGTGTTAAACAGATGACTTTAGGTGGGAAAGATGAAAATTATAATTTATGTGATAAAAATGCTCATGGGAAAAGTGCTTCCCCAGATGAACTAATCGCTTCAAATCTTTATGACTTTGGTAAAAGTTATGTAGTCCAAGAACCTATCAATGTAAGGGCGGAAAACATCTATGACTTTGCCCGATCTGAGAACACCCTTGTCCACACTCCAATTCCCACCTCCTCACAGTCTAGTCAGCGGTCTAATATGGTTGTCCATCCACCAACATTTCCTACTTGTGGTCGGACAGAATTCAGTGAGTTTGACTCATTGTATTCCATTCCTAAGTCTGCCAAGCCTGTAGCTGGCCTTTCAACAGAGGAAGTATTGCGTCCTGTTCGACCACCAAGACGAGTTACTCCAGAATCTGCGCCAACTTTGTATTCAGCTCCACAGAAACGAACGTCAAAGTCTCATAGTAGTTCGTCCATGGCTGATGCTGAACCTCCTGTAGCCTTGTATTCTGTACCTCAGAAAAAAGCTTCAAAGTCTCACAGTAGCTCTTCCATGGAGAATTCATGTGAAAATTCAAAGTCTTCTACAACACCTAAGACGAAATCTATGGATTCCTTCCTAGCACCAAAACCTCCATCTCTGGATACTTTACCGAGCCAAAAACCCCCTTCATTAGAAAGGGTGACCTGTCCAGTGCCACCTTCTTTAGAAACTCTACATTCTCAAAAACAGACGTCTGTGACTTCACCTAATCGGCGTAGCCCAATTTCTATGCGACCATTGCCTTCATTACCAACAAACTTTGATAGTAGTAACGATATGCAAAATAAACTGCTCTCATCAACAAAAGCAGAAAGAGCAACTTCTCCATCGCATGATGGATTTACTTTTAATTTCGTACCTGATGCTGAAACCAACTCAAAAAGCAGCACAAGTTCTTCATCTGGATCTGGTGAATCAAAGGAGGAGGATGCTGAACCGGTTTATGAGGATGCAACTGGAAGGAATTCAAACCCTCCACTGCCTCCAAAGAGAAGTTTAAGAAGGAATGCGAACCGTTCTGTTAGTGTTTACATTCCAGGCAAATCAGGCGGCACACAAACTACGAGGCTAGATCCTCCACAGAGGTCGGAGTCTGTCGACGACCAAGCCATATCTCGTCCTACAGGTATGAGATTTTTCTTTGATCATCTAGCATGCTTGAAATATGATCATGTTCGGATGATGCAGTGATAATGTATTCATCTTTCACTTAACATGGTTGTATTCCCCAGGACATGAAAAGGTAATAAGGTCACCTAGCAAACTATTGGTTTTCCTTTGGATGATTGGTTCCCCCTATAGTAAGACCTATTGAGCACTTCCATCTGGGCCAACAAGATTGCTTAGTATAAGATGAACACATTGTTTCCCAATTAGTCAAATGGGGTCATGAGGAAGTTAAAGTAAGTCTGTGAAGGCCTGTTTATAATGCATCATCCTTCATAAGAATTTCCCTATTGCTGTTCCTGTTAGTAGACCAAAAAGTCTAGTGTATAGATGGAGGGCAAACATGTATTTCTGATAACTTTGATGATTTAGTTTGATTTTCACAAAATTTGTTTACATATTTCTGGTAATTAATATGAAGTGAGAGTGTGACCCTTTTTTTGGAGCAAAGAGGCTCTTGGGTAGGAAAACTTAGTGTAGTGAAATCTAGGGGAGTTATCTCCCTTACAGCCAGACATCTGATGATATAGCAAAATAGCAGATTTTAATTTCGGGGGAAAGTTTGTCAACCACATGAAGTAAACAGAAAATAGTTCCACAACAATATTATTGTCTTATTTTATTTTAGTAAGATCTTTATAAATGTTTTTATTTCCATTCACTTATTGCTTGACTTTTCTAGTTCATACAAAATGAGTTCATAAATTCAAAAAATTACTGCATTGTACAGAGATCAAGCTTCCTTTGCACCGAACTTGACATTTACCGAATTATAAACATAGATTTTTTTGGTAAGGCCAGACAGTGAATACACATCGGGAATGTAAATAATGATGAAGAAAATGGACAGTCTGTAAGAAATCTTATCAAGAGTGAAAATGATGTCCACAGACAGATAGATATTACTACATGTTCTGCTAGTTATCACATTTCCTCCTGGTAAGTAGAATGTGATATTAAGCGGGTTTCACTGATCATCTTCTGTTGTGGTTTTTTTCTTAGACAACACAGTTACAACTGTACTGTCTTTGGATGGCATGTATGGGCCTCCCATCAGTTGCTTAGTGAAGTAGCAACCAGCTACTACATTGTCTAAGGATAACATTGACTGTTGATAACAGATTGAAAGATATCAATCAGATAAAGAGGAAGAAGTCTATTTTAAAATTTCTTCATGAGATGCAAAGATGTAATCACATCACCTTACATGGTGTCACCTGATAAACATTCAAAGTTTTCAACTAATTTAAAGCCTGTGGTACTTTTCAGTGGGAAGGCAAATGTCCCTTACAGAAAGGCAGCAGATTCGACAGTCTTCAGCTGCCATTGTTGTAGTACCTTTAAAGCAGAGTCAAGTGGATTTGCTAAATGAAGAGCAAAAATTACATGGAGTAGGACTTGATATAAGTCCAAAATCAGCACATGCAATTGCACTTATTGAAATGTTCAATGGAGTCTGGTACGTATGTATAGGTCCATTCAACTACATAATATATTGATGTCACAATAGTTTCATGTCTAATAAGGCCAAGGAAAAAATATTTCTGTTGTCTGGTAACCCGACATCAGATTTTGAGGCAATTTTTTAAAGTGGCACTGTCTAAAGCAAAATCTCTTTCAATATTAACCACATAAAATTATTTGTTAAAATGACAAAATTTGCCTTTCTACATACCTGCCCTAAATGTTTTCCAAGATGTTATAGTAAATACATATGATTTTTTGGTTAGGCAGAAATGCTTGTCAGCTAAGCGAACCCCTCAACATTGAGTATTATATCTAAGCACCTTCAGTTCACTACAGGGTAAATACAATGCGAATGTAGGATGTATAATTGGAAGCATTTGATGGAGTTTCGTTTTCAACATCTGTTTTTTTTTTTTTTCTTTTTCACTGTATTGTTCAGTTTATCCCACAGTATAAATAGTACAGACTCCTGACTTTTTTGTTTTAATATTAATCATTTGTGCCAAATGTACAGGATTGCTGGCTGGGATGGACGTCGTTTTCCAAGACTTGCTGAAAAGATCCACATTGGGGACCAGTTGATATCAGTGGAAGATGTGAGAGTGACCAGTTCAGTCCAAGCATCTAAGTTATTGAAACAGACTCAATCTCAACGTGTCACTTTTGTGGTCAAACGTCTCCCTTATGCTACCATTTTGGCTATTCGTAGGAATCACGATAGGGAGAATCTCGGTATTACCAGAGAAGGAGGTACAGCAGAGGTAAGACATCTATAAGATAAATGTCTGTATGATAAACCATAGTTCTGGTGTGTGAGGTATGTCTGTATGATAAACCATAGTTCTGGTGTGTGAGGTATGTCTGTATGATAAACCATATTTCTGGTGTGTGAGGTATGTCTGTATGATAAACCATAGTTCTGGTGTGTTTGGTATTGTCTGTATGATAAGACCATAGTTCTGGTGTGTGAGGTATATCTGTATGATAAACCATAGTTCTGTTGTGTTTGGTATTGTCTGTATGATAAACCATAGGCCTGGTGTATGATGTATTGTCTGTATGATAAACCATAGTTCTGGTGTGTTTGGTTTTGTCTGTATGATAAACCATAGTTCTGGTGTGTGAGGTACAGTTTATACGGAATTGAGACCCAAGCTTCACCCAAAGATGTCTCAGCCCAGTTCTGAACAAAATACTGTCATGCCAAGAATTGAAGAAGATTTCCAAGATTTTTCCTCTTGTGTTCCACCCCATAGGCCCTTGAAGACCCAGACCCAACATTTATGCAAAATTTGTTTGCCTTCATGCAAGGATGCTTCTGACCAAATTTGTTAATAACACCTTCTTTTCTTTGGACTGGTGATATGAAAATTGCTACATGCTTTGGAAAAGAAAATAGAGGAGGTTTATTGAAGAGGGGTTGGGGAGGATATTTTAGAATGAAAACAGCTTATTTTGTATGATTGGTTTATGTTATATACATAGATCACCTATGTGGATCCGAATGGCCTTGTGGCTAGATGTGGTCTTCCAAAGCGAGCCAAGATGGTGGATGGCGTTGGTGAATGTAACTGGATGCTTACGGAAATAAATAGTAGATCACTCAACTTCACATATAAAGGGGAGGAGGTATGTCTGAAATTCTTGAAATATGGAAAGTTTTGATAAAAAAAAAAGAACAAAGTTTTGGATAGATTTTCTGGAATTATTTCGCCCCTTTTTTCGGAATTTAAAGATATTTTAAAGCTTTTTCTATATAACTACACTGTGTGAAATTCCCAGCCTGATAAAAACAGAAATGTCTTGATGTGGTGCACTAGTATACTTTAAAGGATCGATACTTGCTCTTCTGTCATTTTGTAGAAATAGCAGATTGCTGATTGATAGTTTCTTAATTTTTTAGGTAGGTTAAACATTTTGTAAATAATGCTAGCTGAGACGTAGTGTATTATGTGTATTATTTCTCTGTGGCTGAACATTATGACATAGTACAAAAGGCACACAAGTGAATAGCACCTTTTGATACAAATATAGAGCTAGATACAGCAGAGCCAAACAATGAATTAAACTGCATCGTACAGCTGTTTTGTCCTTCAAGGACTCGTCAGTGATGCTAAGAGCCTAAATGTTAAAGCCTAGGAGCTATACTGTACGAGGAGATATAGTGACATATTGTTCAGAATGCACACATATACTTAACATATTCTTCTGAAATTACCAAATTTAGGAAAATTAAGTAATTGATTGAAATACTGTGTAGTAGGTAATATTTGTGGGAGATTATATTTTATTCAGTCATCAAAGATAGCGTGAAATTAAATACTTAGCAAACATCTGACATCAACAAAATATAAGGAAATCTGTGTTTTATGACTGTTAACATGTATACCAATGTATAGACATGTGCAAAATTCAATAAATGTGAACTAGCACAAACTGGGACAACTGCAAAATATGAGGACGCAAAATGTGAGTCAGATATTGATTAAATGAAACAACAACACACTGTGTGCTGCTATAGCCCCTCCCTATCTAGATTTTGACATTTCTTTTGATCAATTTTAATCTTGTTTAGTTGCCTTTAAGGTTTTAAAATGGAGGCGTCTAGCATCACTGATAAGTCTAAGAAAAAAAACACAGGTGTATGGCACAGTTTAAATCATTGTTTGGCTCTTCTGCATTAAGTTCTAAATATGTAATGAAATGTGCTGTTCACCTGTGTGTCTTCTGTACAATCTTCTATAACCTTTTATGTATCAATAGCAATATATTTTTTTGGCAGATTGAGAGATTGCTGAATGCTGTTGGGAGAGACATCTCGATTGTAGTACAACCTGTGGACTTTGTGAAACAAATGAAAAAACAGCTAAAAAAACTGAAGAACTACAAAGATTATCTCTACTGATTCTTCAGACTTCCTCTACAAAACCTGACATTGCAGAACCAGGAATGAAATACATACAATAGCAACTAAAAAGTGGAAACTTCACAAAGATTGCATTTTAATTGTCTTCACACCATTTCTGATGTATATCAGTAAGATTCATGCAAGTTTTTTCAGGAAGAGATTGAAGAATTTTAACTACTGACTCTTTTTATTTATATTGAATCTTTGAGCTGTTTTTGGAATTAACTTTTATGAAAGACTTCCAGGAGTAACTGACAATCTTTCAGAAGTACAAAGATTATTCTCTGGTAGTGGTCATAGTTAAATCTACAATGGAAGTTTTAAGTTAAATGTTATGTGTTGCCATAGTCAATGAAATGTGAGATAGGTTTTGTTTAAATGTTGTCTTTGAAGGTAAGAAATTATTAGAAAAAAAAGCTATATGTGAGCGACTCATCAGTCATATACTATAGATTTTGATTTGTTATATTTGAAGTGTTAAATTTATGCAAAATGTTTAAAATGCATTGTTTTTATTGACAAGATATTACCCTGTCTATGCTTTATGATAAAAAGTATTGTCAGGGCTAGTGTTTCAATACTAATTGGCTTGAGTCACAAATATTACATTTAATTGTAATTAACTCATTGAAAGATAATGATTTGAAGTTAAAGGATTCATTTAGCATTTTCAAATAGAAATGAAATTCAGAATTTGAATTCATTTAAAAGAATCTATGTGGATCGGAACTACACAATGACCAGGCTTAAAAATTACAGTATTGTATCAAATCTTGTTCATGAATATTTTAAGCTGATCATGTGACCAGTCCAGATTATATGCTGGTTTTATATGCCCATCAAAGTTCTACAGGGTGTATTATTATATATATGGAATGGTTTGTAAAATGTAATTTCATCGTTTTGATTTTGCTTTTTATTAGATGTACAACATATTGTTTGTGACTTGATAAGGCAAGAAATTATTTGGAAATAAAAGTTAATGTGGAAATATTGTTTAGCATTGGTGAAACGTACATAATATACATTCTTCATACTATAAATCTCATGTTAATGATTTGCTTTAAAGAACCTAAAACTGTTTAACTAATATGGTGTTAAAATCGATTTTAGAAGTTAATCATATTCCGATAAATCTATGAGAAGCAGAATTATAAATTCTGGTTCCCAGATTTGAAGTTCATTTTGCAGGTTGACATCATAATCTACTTCCAATAAATACTTGTGACATGTAATGTTAAAACTGAATTCAACTTGAAAATTGTAGTTCAATATGGACAGTCATTACCCATGGATGGTGTGGTAATGTAAATTTGATTTGATTAATCTTATAGATGAAAGCCACAGAAACACAATATGATAAAACACAATATTATACATGTACAGTTTTGGAGACAATATCAAGATGCTTTAATAAATGTTTAATTGAAACCATGCTAATTAAAAAGCTTTAAATGTAGTTTTGATGTTCAATTAAAAATATATTTTTTATGAATCTTTGATATAGGAGAAAGGAATGTCCTAATTTTTGTTTTTGTATTGATTTTTTTTCTTGCTTTTTGTTCTTTAGTAAGCAGAAGCATAATATGTAGATATACTGTTCTTGTAAATCATCAGCTGTTTGGTTTTTTCAAAAATTTCGATTTTCACAGCCCTCTACATAAGAACAGCTTTATAGAGTACGATATATTCCAATGTTCAGTAAGTGCCTTGTGCATTTGAAAAATGAAGTGTTGAGGCACTTATCACAAATATTTATTGGAATCTGTTTCTTTCTTCTTACCTCAAGTTGGCAGGTTTGCCTGACCATGGCCATATGAAACCAAACATTCCAACTTAAATTTTTTCTGCTTTGTTGCTTTATCTCTCATTTTCCTGTCTTTACATCTAAACTTGCACCACTTGTTTTACTATCTATTTATCAAACATCTTAGCCAGCATTTAAAAAGCATATTTATTACAACATGTATACACCATCCAAATTCTGGTGGGTTTACTAAACCACAAATACTAATAATACCAAGAAACCAGGGAAGAAATTTTCCATTAATAATTTTGTTGATGTTGTTTATTGAGAAGTTGCCCTTTGAGATGTTTTCTTGGTTTCATCATTAAAAGCAAACCCAAATTAATGGTATAAAGAGATTTTTTACATACTTTTAAACCTTTAAAGCTGATACCATTTTTATTAAACATATAAACTATTACATTAACAAATTTCCTAATTAGAGAATTATGGTATCTTTACTCAAAGAATATCATATATCTTATTTCCGAAGGACAATGACAGTAAACTGAATATATAAAAAAAATACTTTGCTGTGATTTCTTTTGCTTAAATATTATCTAAGACTGGAATTAGTCTCATTATCATCACCTGTTTTGTAACATCCTCTCTCTGGACTAGGACTAAAGATAGTCTCATTATCATACCTGTTTTGTTTTCCTCTCGCTGAGCTAGGACTAAAGATAGTCTCATTATCATATCTGTTTTATATTGTCCTATCTCTGAACTAGGGATATCTATAGTCTTATTATCATACCTGTTTTGTTTTCCTCTCTCTGAGCTAGGGCTATCTATAGTCTCATTATCATATCTGTTTTGTATTGTCCTATCTCTGAACTAGGGCTATCTATAGTCTCATTATCATATCTGTTTTGTATTGTCCTTTCTCTGAACTAGGGCTATCTATAGTCTTATTATCATACCTGTTTTGTTTTCCTCTCTCTGAGCTAGGGCTATCTATAGTCTCATTATCATATCTGTTTTGTATTGTCCTATCTCTGAACTAGGGCTATCTATAGTCTCATTATCATATCTGTTTTGTATTGTCCTATCTCTGAACTAGGGCTATCTATAGTCTCATTATCATATCTGTTTTGTATTGTCCTTTCTCTGAACTAGGGATATCTATAGTCTTATTATCATACCTGTTTTGTATTGTCCTATCTCTGAACTAGGGCTATCTATAGTCTCATTATCATATCTGTTTTGTATTGTCCTATCTCTGAACTAGGGATATCTATAGTCTTATTATCATACCTGTTTTGTATTGTCCTATCTCTGAACTAGGGCTATCTATAGTCTCATTATCATATCTGTTTTGTATTGTCCTATCTCTGAACTAGGGATATCTATAGTCTCATTATCATACCTGTTTTGTTTTCCTCTATCTGAGCTAGGGCTATCTATAGTCTTATTATCATACCTGTTTTGTATTGTCCTATTTCTGAGCTAGGACTAACAATAGTATTATCACCATATCTGTTTTGTATTGTCCTCTCTCTGAGCTAGGACTGTGTAATTTTGTTCTCTATTGATTGTTATGATAGCCTGAATAGAAATAGAATTATGAGACTTGGCATTAGTTCAGAATTCATACAGGTTTTTAACTTTTTATCCCGTAATACAGAATTTCTGACTCCTGCTATGTGACTTCATAATTTCAAAACATTCCAAAATAATAACTCAGAACTTTTCTTAATCTTCATTTGTAGAATCCTACTTATAAACCCACTTAACATGAGAACTCTGTTTATATGTAGATCAAGTTAAAAACTGCATTAAAATAAACTGTTAATCTAAGTTGAGATCAGATCCATGGATTCTCTTTTGGATAACTTCAATATCACATTCTTTCTCATGGCTGCTCTTCTCCTCAAATTTTATTTGAATTTTCTAGATCAGCATGATTATCATGATTATGAAATATGTTTGGTATGAAATAGGGCCGTTATTTACATGCTGTATTTACATGAAATATTCCTTGTGTATATGAATTGGATTTGTAGAATTGATGCTTAACTTTAAATATCCTTTGATAAAGGTATTTTCTTTCTATGATAAAATGAAATATTACAGCCATTTGTATGCTTGGTTTCAGTGTTAAAAGGCATTCCTGATTGTATTCATGTTAGCTCTTAAGTGTTGAAACATTCCTTTTGTCCAAGGATGAATGGTTTTTTAAAAGAAAATGCTTATTGAAACACAAATACAGATGAAATTTTAAAACCAAAATAATGAATTGTTCATCTTTTACTTGATCCTTGTTCTTTTTTAAAATTGATATTGCTTATGTTGTCAATATCTGTGGAATGTAATGAAAATATGGGATGCAACATTCTTGTTGACAATCATGCATAATCTAACTGAATGTTTAGTATAACAAAATATTGTGAGTTATTGTGAGGAAAATGTACATAAGCATTTCATTTCAATTTGAATTGCAGAAAACTGTGTATGTACTTTAATTTTTTTCAATCTGTCTCAAACCGAATTTTGTCAAAGGATTACATTCTGGCAACACTAATGTTTTCTTTTGGCATATATAAGTGATATCACTGCCATTTGGATTTTAGGAACAGTTTTGCCTTTAGCTTTTATTGCTTGGAATGTTTATCTGATAAAACAATGTATCATGAATTTGTATTGGTGTGTAATGGAACATGCTATTAATTACAATTATCAAAAGTGTTTTCTTTTCATATTTAAAAGCAAATAACTTTCATTTATGAAATTATGATTTTTTTTTAAAAAATATCTCCATTATAGAAACATTCATTGTTGATTGGCAATAAATCGCTCTGTGAACCACAAATCAATTTACTGAGGCATTCATAGTAAATGCCTGAAGAAATTGTAGTTGTGATATTGTGGCAGTGTTATGCTAATGTAATTACATTGTATGCTGTGGCATTCATAGGTCATGTCATTCATAAACCTATGAATGCCTAAAGAATTTTGTGGCAGTAAATTTTTGACAGTGCCATGCTTATATAATTATGAAGATTATATAAATGACTGTATTACACATATTTTTTGTGTGTTATTACTTGACATAGCAGTATCTTGAGCTACCAGTATATGCCATATTGAATTTATAATTGGAGTGTCAGAGATACATAGAGCTTACAGTATTATTTACTAGAATATAAGATTATAATCTCCCATTGCAGATTGGCAATAGATAAAATACTTTTATAGAGTAAATTGAAAATTATAAGAGTATTTGTTCATCCAGTTTTCAACAATTTTGAAAATTTACTTCCTATGCGTTTGTGTTTACTATTTAGAATATCTTACCGCCCTGTTTAGCTTTAGTTGGAAGTTAGAATATCTTACAGCCTCTGTTTAGCTTAAGCTAGTATAGATCAAACAAGCTAAAATGCATTGTGCTTTAATTCATTTAAATATGTTCAGTTTGGATTTTAGAGTATTTCCCTGAAGTTAGATATTTGAGACAGGATTACGAGCCTATTTCCCTGTATTTAGAGACATTAGACAAGATTACAATCTTATTTTCCTGTATTTAGAGACATCAGACAGGATTACGAGCCTATTTCCCTGTATTTAGAGACATCAGACAAGATTACAAGCCTATTTCCCTGTATTTAGAGATATCAGACAGGATTATGAGCCTATTTCCCTGTATTTAGAGATATCAGACAGGATTACGAGCCTATTTCCCTGTATTTAGAGATATCAGACAAGATTACGAGCCTATTTCCCTGTATTTAGAGATATCAGACAAGATTACAATCTTATTTCCCTGTATTTAGAGATATCAGACAGGATTACGAGCCTATTTCCCTGTATTTAGAGATATCAGACAAGATTACAAGCCTATTTCCCTGTATTTAGAGATATCAGACAAGATTACGAGCCTATTTCCCTGTATTTAGAGACATCAGACAAGATTACAAGCCTATTTCCCTGTATTTAGAGATATCAGACAGGATTACAAGCCTATTTCCCTGTATTTAGAGATATCAGACAGGATTACGAGCCTATTTCCCTGTATTTAGAGATATCAGACAAGATTACAATCTTATTTTCCTGTATTTAGAGATATCAGAAAGGATTACAAGCCTATTCCCTGTATTTAGAGATATCAGACAGGATTACAAGCCTATTTCCCTGTATTTAGAGACATCAGACAGGATTACAAGCCTATTTCCCTGTATTTAGAGATATCAGACAAGATTACAAGCCTATTTCCCTGTATTTAGAGACATCAGACAGGATTAAGAGGCTGTTTTGTTGTAGTTAGATATACAGCTTTTGGGAATTTTTTCTGTTTTATATATCAGAAAAGATTAAGAGACTTTTTGCTTAGGTACCAAGCAAGATTAAGTAACTATTTCCCTGTAGTAAAATAGATCAAACAAGATTAAGTAACTATTTCCCTGTAGTAAAATAGATCAAACAAGATTAAGTAACTATTTCCCTGTAGTAAAATAGATCAAACAAATATAAGTGACTATTTCCCTATAGTAAAATAGATCAAACAAGATTAAGTAACTATTTCCCTGTAGTAAAATAGATCAAACAAGATTAAGTAACTATTTCCCTGTAGTAAAATAGATCAAACAAATATAAGTGACTATTTCCCTGTAGTAAAAAATATCAAACAAATATAAGTAACTATTTCCCTGTAGTTAAATAGATCAGACCAGATTTAGTGGCTATTTCCCTTCAAAGCAAGGCTAAGACAATACACATCAGATAAGATATTTCTTAATATTGCACTAAAATTCTTTAGGGGAAGAAAGAAATTAAAGCAGATTCAAGCACCTGTGAGCTTTAAATAGTAATAATCAGTGATGATTCTTTGTTCTTTTAGTGAAATGTATATACAAAATGTGTATACATGTATGTATATGATTATACTGGTATACTTACAACTGTTTAGATTACTGTAAAGTCACAAATTTTTGTGGGGGATTTATTTTTGCTGATTTTGTTGTTGCTGTCAATACACAAATACACACGATATTTAAAATAGGTAAAATATTATATATAGAGGTGTATGTTTCAACAAAATTAAATGCCCATGAAAAAGCCATCTTTGAAAATACCACAAAAATTGAGCCCCTCAAAAATATATGAGTTAACAGTATATAAACTATCATTGAAGTTGGAGAGAGGGAAATCTTTCAAATTTGGATGCTTGACTTTCTTAATTGAATCCATGCCAGGGATAGCTTTATTTTCTCAATCATCCTTGAATTTTAGAATATCTTTCAGTTTTAGGACCAAATTAATTAAGGTATGCAACAGGCATCTATAAAGTCATATATAAAAGCTTGGTACAGAAAAACATGAATTCTTAAAATATTTTTCAAGTTATTACATGTATATATAAATATATATCATTAAAAATTATATCCTAAAACTTGAAAGTTCTCTGAAGGTTTATGTATGATTGTGAAATATCTGTTTGTTGTTTGTTATTTGTAAATAAGATTATACCAGAAGCCTGAGTAGTGCATCACCCCAAGTCGTGCCAATTTTTGTACAAAGACGCCTAGATGTATGTAATATTTTTATCTAGCTCTTCAATGTAAGTACTTTATGATATATATCTGCTGAGTAGACCAAAACATATTTTGAAGATTTCTAACGGTATTTGCTTAGCAGAACATGTTTTGTGGATGTACATTTGTTGCCAGTGTTATTCTATATCACATTAAGGATAATATCTTTGTTTATTACAAACATGATCACGAGTGATGAAAAAAACTTTTGTTAAGACTTACGAAGATACCTGATAACTTGAGGTCAACACATAGTTTTGTTGTTATCAACTTCAGGAAATATCTGTTAACTTTCTTGGATTGATAAAGCAGGACATTTTGAAAAATACTAATTTGAGTCTGTATTAGCATCTTGATTTTTTACCCATCAGTGGTTGCCCTGCTTTTTTTAGATGGCAAAAAATATGGTGACTTCTTTGTATTATTGTTATTACTATAACTTGATTTTTATAGTGACTGCTAAAATATGCTTATTTTGTTGATGATGGTGCACTGTTACTTTAGCAATATAATGGCTGTTACGACAAACAGTACAGTGTGCTAAAATCTTACTAGAATGGTAGTGATCGTGACTCATGAGATTTATGAATTTCATTGCTTTACATGGTATGCAGTGTTAAGTTATGCCCATACTTATTTTCAGGCATAAGTAGAAAGTTTTATATCAAAGCTGAATATAGGAAATGTGTTTTTTGTATATAAGCATTGAAATGCTCTATTTAGTGTGAGGAGAAATAAACAATACAAAAAATGGGCAAATTTTTACCTGTGTACAACAGATAAGGGTACTGAAAATAATTACATGTACACACTGTACTGATAATAACAATGGCGTGTGCTTTCTAAAAATATGTTTGCTGCTAGTACTCCAGTCTAACAAGCTCCACCATATTAATTTTTTGATACATTTTCTTTATAAAGATTAGTTCTACTATGGACTTAGATACAGATAAATGTACATCTAAGTCCATGGTTCTACCTGATATTTTTTATTAGGATATAGAAGGTAGAATCAAGTAGAGTTAAAGATACACCTTGTAGATGAAATGATTATAGAAGATGTTAGTCCAGGTCTTTGCAAAAAAACAAACTTTTTGTTAACCTTTAAAAATTTGAACTACTTAAAATTAATCCCAACCTTTGCAGTATATTAGTATATTACAGTATGATAATAACAAGATGAAGACAAACTACAAATATTGGGGAAAATATAGACATGAAAACATGTCAGGAAGAGAAAATTATTGTGTTAAAGGTGCTTGTAGTGATATTGTATATTTCAAAGAAAAATTTTAACCATACTGAGTGCATGGTAAAATGTTACACAAATATATACTTTGCATGGAATTTTGAAAATGACCTTAATGCTACGACCAATATAAAAGAATTGAATAATGAAAAACTAGAGTGCTGATTAATATGTTACAATGCTAAAGCCTATTAATTATAAATATATCTGGAGGAGTTTTGATATCAAAGTTTGTTTATATTTGTTTGGTATTGTTTACCTAGTCAGCATCAATCCTAAGCTAGATAAAATAGATCTATAGTCTTGAAAAACTGAGCTAATACTAAGCTACTATTTTTTATAGAAAATCTTAAACAAAGTGAAAATTAGCCGATTCCGAGAAGTGTAAAACAAATCCTAAGCTCTGTTGAGCCAATTGTGAATGGAATGTGTTGTGCCATGGGAGGAGCACATTGGAAGGTAACTATCGCATGTAACAGAAATGTCTGTATTTGCTTATTGCTATGGTTTTTGAAGCGTCCTGGAAAGAATCCTATTTATTGAATGTCATCTCGCAAAACACTGACTTGAATTTTTTTTTTTTTAATTTGAATATATGTCTTAAAAGACTACTTGTCCTTCATGAAATCCTTCAACTATGACAGATTTTTAATTGTTAGGACATCAAGTTCCTTCCATGTCTCAGTCAGATTATCATATCTTTTACTGGTCTTGTAAAGCTAATAGCAAAAACACATAGAATTTACTAGGGAAAACAAAAACTGGCTTCAACCAGGAATTTTACTGTTAGATATCAAAACACACTAGCCAATATCATACATCAAAACGCACTAGCCGATATCATATGTATATCAAAACACACTAGCAGATATCATATGTATATCAAAACACACTAGCCGATATCATATGTATATCAAAACACACTAGCCGATATCATATATCAAAACACACTAGCCGATATCATATATCAAAACACACTAGCCGATATCATATATCAAAACACACTAGCCGATATCATATATCAAAACACACTAGCCGATATAATATGTATATCAAAACACACTAGCCGATATCATATATCAAAACACACTAGCCGATATCATATATCAAAACACACTAGCCGATATCATATATCAAAACACACTAGCCGATATCATATATCAAAACACACTAGCCGATATCATATATCAAAACAATCTATCAGATATCATATATCAAAACAATCTATCAGATATCAAAACAATCAGATTCATTGTCTTCAATAATACTACCCTTACCCAGATTTGAAAATATGAAGACTAAAGAAGAGTTGTCAACCATGGTCAGATGGTTTCATGTGTCATGCTACTGTGTTACAATCATGACAATGCAAATGAAGGCAATATGGGTGACCTTCACAATCTGTAAACCTCTTACAAATATCACAAACCAGCAAAAAATACCATTTGTTTACATCTTAGCCTGCATTAGCTAATATTTTAATCAGAAACAGCTAAAGTTGACCTGTGTTATATTTACAATTTCAGTTGTGATAGTTATTGTATGTAGAGTCTATTTAATAGAAAAATAAGTGGTCTTTTTAAAGTTAGATTCAACTTTTCTGCAACTGGATAAATGAGACATACAACAATAAACATGATTTTTTTCAAATCTCTTACTTGAATCAGTGTATAAAGGAGATGTGTTTTAGCCATTACTGTTGGAATTGGAAAATTGATAATGATTTATGCTCTGGGTTATCATAAATGTTGATATGCAGGGTCTATGGTAAACAAAAAATACTGAAATACTGATGTGCAGGGTCTATGGTTTACCATAAAAACTGATATGCAGGGTCTATGGTAGGTCATAAATACTGATATGCAGGGTCTATGGTTTACCATAAATACTGATATGCAGGGTCTATGGTTTACCATAAATACTGACATGCAGGGTCTATGGTTTATCATAAATACTGATATGCAGGGTCTATGGTTTACCATAAATACTGATATGCAGGGTCTATGGTTTACCATAAATACTGATATGCAGGGTCTATGGTTTACCATAAATACTGATATGCAGGGTCTTTTATACCATAAAACTGAAATGCAGGGATTATATAATTATTTGACATCCAATGTCATTTTACATATGCAAAAATACTACATGAGAGATAGTTTCATATTGATTTTATATGTACCGCAAACATGAAAATCACTTAAAATAATTATCTGCGAAGAAATTAAAACCTATTCATCTAATGCAAAAAAATGTGGTCAACACCTTCAGAAACTATGGTGGTATGCTTTAAGTGGCATACAAATATATATTAAGCTAATTTGTATAATATAGTGTTAAAGATGCTTAAGGTTTATAGCAGAATATATTCTCATTGAAATAACATAGCATTCATAGAACTATAAATGAACCAACATTCATGTTTAAATATCAATTATTTCCTCCCTTGGATGATAATGTTATGAGTCACAGATTTTTTATCAAGGTATATGTATTGATGCTTTTCAGGTGTACTTTTCATTGAAATATTTATCACCTTCATAGTCACAAAAACTGTTACATTATATGATTACATTTGTATGAAATGTTTCCTTCATTTTATTTCATATGTACATAGCATACACATACATACCTACACAAACTTTTCATTCAAATATTAGTCCACCGAGAGTCCCCTGAGTAAAAAAACAAAATAAAAAAAAAAATCAGGTGTGTATTTGTATACTTTTGTGTTTGTAGTTGTTATTTGTAGATTTTTTGTTAATATGTTTTGTCGGCAGGTACGACTGTAAGATATGTTATTGGTTTTTATTCAAAGAATATATAATACAGCTGTATTTTTTAAATTCTATTTAGTTTTGGTTCTTGTATCATGTAGATATTTTAAAGCCTGTTTTGATATGTTCATCTCTCTCTATTAAAGAATATCATAGTAAAAATTGTTAGTTTTCATTGTGATGTATGAAAGCATATATAGCCATCTCACACCTGTAGTGTACTGACAAACTTCATATAGTCTGACAGGTGACTCGGTAACATACACATCTGTAAAAGGAATCATAAGCCCACTTTCTCACAAAAAAAAGATAATGAAAAAAGGATGTTAATAACAATAATGGAAACTAATTTGTGTAGATGATTTTGTGGCTAAGATTCTTTAACAAAGAAGCTTTTTTCATATATTTTCCACATCAAAATGTTTTGTGAAAACAATCAACAGCCACAATGATTCCATACTTCACACTTTTTTCTGCACCAAATACAAATCACTCAGTCTTACATTATACCTGTAATTACTGTGACCTCTCCACCACGATGTTGTTGATGTTTATGTGAAATATGCTGATCTGAAGAATTACACTGAACAATACAAAATAAATTGGTCTTAGTATTTCTTTGAAAGAAGATCATTGAGGACTGTATCACAGTTGATCCCAGAGACAGGAGACCTTGTGTCAATATCATTCATTTGAATATATCTTTTAGCCCTTATATTAAGCATAAAAGAACTATTATCATGACTCTGGGACTTTCATTAGATCAGAAGAAGTGATTGAACAGTATAATACATTTGATCCCTGTGACCTTGAAAGTAACCCGAAATCATTCATTTGTACAAACATATAGGTGGTCCTTTTGCTTTTTAGATAGAATTTTGTTGAAAAATTGAAACTGGGTTGAGGTCAGCCTCTTAAACCAACTTGATAGTCCTTCATCCCAGCAGGCTACTTTCAAAAAAGCCTTACCCTTCTGTCAGGGTGAATGAAGAATTGGTATGGCAATTTGGAGATAATTGAACACGGTGACCTTGAAAATATCACAAGGTCATTCATTTTAACAAACCTATTAACTCACATTATTCTATGTATTGGTCCAATATCATAATTCTAGTTCTTTCAAATATTTGGAAAAAGAGTCATTTGTTTCTCAACACAAATATATTTATTCTAATAAATGACAGAGGTATCCTTGCCCTCCACAGAAGTGATGAAATGAAATAAAAGTTCATTCCAAATATTGAATACACATGTTTCTGTACCACTGAGTGTACATTGTAGTTACCAAGTATTAAATACACATGTTTCTGTACCACTGAGTGTACATTGTAGTTACCAAGTGTGGATCTGAGATAGCTAAGAAAGCTGAAATATTAAAAAGAAATGAAGAAATATCCTTACTAGTAAGATCACTGATCATATAAAGTAATGAGTTTGAAACTGAAATATTTTGAATAATTCATATTTGATAAAAATACAAAATATTCTAGTTCAAAATCGTACCACTTTTCATTAAGAATTAAGCCAGATCGCACAACTGAGCAACATAACCTTACAGATGTTTGTACACACAATCTGCCGATTATGGACGATGTACTTAAGATATTTGAATGTGTTTTGTAATCCCATAACTATGATCATTGTCAGGAGCTATATCTGACATTAACAACACTTTTGAATAGTGTATAGTTATGAGAACGAAACTTTCAATTGTCGGCGTTGACAGCTTAAGTACAGCACTCAGAATCTTCACATTTCTTTCAGTCACGATGACCGTCGTTTACAAACTCTCAGTGTCGCGATTTCAAACAATTTCAGACACAAAATACATATATCCTTTCAGTAACAAGTTTCTGAAACTGTTTTACTGTGGTTTGGTAATTTACATTCCGGAGACCCGGTGTCAATTAACGATAGAAACATCCTGGGAAAGTCGTCAATTTGGGGATTCCGTACTTTTTCCCCCGAGATGGTGCTATCTATTCCACTTCGACATAATTTGACCAACATTGGACTAACGTTAAGCGTTTTGAAGGAAGTTTGTCGTAATGTTACAGAAGGTTTGCCTCTGTAATTTGACAGATTTGTGATCAAGATGACTACGCTACGATTACATAGTGATTCGAGAAAGCTAAACCGAAGAACTAAGGACAACGATTGTTACAATCAATTGTAATTAGTATTTTTCATCATTTTGTAAATGAACCGATATCGATGAAATTTATGTATCGGTATTTTCCCGGAAAATTATATATAAAACTACCGTTAGCTAATAGGAACAAGGGATCCCATAGAGAACTTAGCGTCAACTATTACTCGGTCTTTACCAAGTTATTTTAAATTGTATTTTCCCCTGGAGTTTTCTATTATTTCCTCAGTTTTGCTCTTACATATATGAGATTTGAAAAGAAATTCTCTGAAGAAATATAGTGATAATTATTTTTCACTGCTAAATCAAAGATGATCACCTGTCGGCCATTTTGTTTCCTAATTAGTCCCTAAATGATAAGGGTATACCTTGGGACCAAGTAAACACGTGAAATTTGAGAAATGTCGATAACAAACTTTAATAGTCAATATCCAAAATGGCCACTTGTCTGTCATTTTGTTTTCCCAAACATTTTAAATTTTAGTCATGGACCCATGTGAACTTACTCCAAGATGACCGCCTGTTAGTTACTATGTTTTTCTAATAAGTTCTAAAATAGAAAAGAAAAAAAAGTGCAACTAGGGCCCAAGGGGAACCTATAGGTGAAATTTAAGAAAGTCCAAGCAGCACCCTCAACATATAGTGATAACAAATTTTCCTTGTCAAATTCCAAGATGGCTACCTGTCAGCCATTTTGCTTTTTTATCAATCCCAAAATCAAAAGAGCGCAAAACTAGGGGCTAAGGAGAACCTATATTTGAAATTTGAGAAATATCTGTCCAGTTCTTCTCAAGAAATAGCGATAACAAATTGATAGCCAAAATCTGTGCAGAATAGTTGATTACGTATATGACAATGGAGTAATGTGTTACAGTTTGTATGAATTTTAAGATACAAAATATAACAAAACTATGTAAGGACCTCACCACTCATAAGCCTGGCATGTTGAGTTTGGTTCACATGAGTCTATAAAGTGCCATCACAAGAGATGTGGCTATTCAGATATTTTTACTTCCGATGTGAATAATGAGGTAACTGTTGCTCCCCCGTACTTTGGGAATGAGTAAGTCCTGAGATACAGCCGAGCGTTATATATTCATATCAGACACCCTGACATAAGTCAGATGAAGTTCCTCCCAGGGGCACCTTGAGGGTGTTCTGAAAATCACGATAAAAGAAGAGCAATCCGTATTTATTTTGAATCCTCTGGTCTTCATCTTTACTTTAATATTATTTCTTACAAATATGGAAACATAATTTCAAACGTCTTTATTTATAAAGTGAAAAGCAAAAGTAAATTGCCACAGGTCGTGTTTACCTGGCCCTCTTGAGTGCCCCTTGTGCCAAATCTCTTCACTACATACTCTGTAAACACCTCATGCACTAGGCCCCCTCCTTGGGAAAAGTATAGAGTTACACTCAGCTGGTATATCCTAACTTCGTTTCGGAACTAATGGTACCGCTGACCAGGTCAACGTAAGCACAAGAGAAAAACGAATCCTTTGTTTCGCCAAACTTTTCTTTCTGAATCTCAACTAGTAGGATTATCATGGGGGTTTGGTTGAGATATTTTGCAGTGTTATGTCTTTGTGCTGCGTCATGGGCTGCGGAAGATTGTGGCGAGTGTAATAGGAACGCATGTCCAGTCCTGGACACGTCAAAATGTCTGGCCAGTTTTAAAAGGGATCGTTGCGACTGTTGTCTGGTATGTCTACAGCACGAGCTACAACCGTGTGACTTACCAAACCAGCCCTACCAGTACGGCGAATGCGGGGACTACCTCACGTGCACTAAAGGTGCAGGGAACGCAGGGCAGTGTACCTGTGTCAACCAAGAAGTGATCTGCGGTTCTGACGGCGTCACATACGATAATCTGTGTCAGCTCCATCAAGAGAATTCCCAGCGGGAGGAAGTGGTCATCGTCAAATCGTTCGGAAAGTGCAAAACAGAATTTCCGGGTATGTATACCCTTTATTATTATTATTATTATTATTATTATTTATCTGTACTTCAAGCTTGAAGAAAAATATTCGTGTTTAGGTGTTTTCACCAAAAAGCTCACCAAGCATGTTAAGACAACTGAAGTGTTGTGCAGATTCATATGTGTTAATCGTATTTATATGTAACTCTGATTATTATTTGTCACGTGATGTAAAACACATTAAAGTGATATAAACAACATTGCAGACTAAGTAATATGATATGATGGATGTAGTCTTCTGTTATACGTCCCTGGCTTGATCAAGTCTTTACCGCCATAACCTATAAATGTTGTATACTTTTATCATTATATTACTATACGACATCTTTTAATATAGACAGAAAATTAAATACACAAGATTGATAAAGGAAACAAACAAAAAACAGGGGAAAATCCATATTTATTTGCGATATTTACGTATATAATCACATAGCTGGGACTGGTGGTCTACCAATGCCAACTTTGTAACTTCGTAGTTTTGTGACTATAAGAATACAGACTTGTGTATTTATTTTAGAACTTTTTTAAAAATATGATAGGAGACTTTGTGTGATGCGATTCAAAGTTTTTGATTACAAAACGTTTTGTCACCTGATCATAAGCTCCCGATGTCTTGTTTTTGCTTTTTTTTTGGCTTGTCGCACGAGCTAGTATAGCTTATCTCTCTTGTCAATCAATTCAGATAACGTATTTCTTGAATTAGCGGAGGTCTGGCGAGGAGCTTGTGGGAAGCAGTAGAATAATATCCTTATCTTATCTACGATTACGTACCTACTTACTGTGAGATACGAAAGGTATTAAGGCACACTTAATACTTTTGACGACCACTTGAAAAAATTTGGGCGTAGAGGGGCCTCACCAGCGGGGATTATGACTGCAGCAACTGTTTGACCAATCAAACACATGTTTGCATGTTGTGTATTTATGTGATTAACACGTCAAATAAAGTCTTAAACATTGAGGGCGAAGCATGGGCTGGAATCACAGAGAATTAAGTACATATAATCTATTCCAACAGTTGTATTAAATTCGAGTATAAGTGTGATAGGTAATTCAAATAGGGAACCGTCGGATCAATATACAGTGACGTATTTGATGGATTGTGTTCTATTTTGTGTCCTGTTCAGGCCTCGAACTCACGATTTACGGCACCAAATCGCCAAACCAACTGTTTCTGGTGTATTTAGTTTAAACAATACTTTTATTCAATTTTCAACAATTTTACATGTAGATTATAAAAGGGATTTACACCGCATATATATCGGAATGGAAATACCAATGAAAGTCGTACCAGAATTGAAAATTTAGGACAGTGGTACTGTACATGTGTAACATGAGGAGGAAAATGCACTACCGGAAAGTGGTTCGAACCCGTGACCCTTCGAAATCTACCTGGTCGCCGACGATCGACCACCGTCCAGTTTAGTTCAATTACCTTATAACAGTTACACAAAAACAAGCGAGTAAAACCTGCCGAAAACTCTATCGTCTTACACTTGAAGTCACAGTTAGTACGTAGATTCCACGTAGACATTCAAACCACAGAGCTTCAGTTTCGGGATTTGGCGTGATGTATGACATAAGTAAATAACCACAACACTAAACAACAGTTTTAAAAGCATTCCGAAACCTTATAAAACGTTGTGGTATCGATGCTCAGTTTCGGGATTTTCTTTTTACATATCGATACCCCCAATTATTTTAAAAGGTTTCAGAATGTGTGTAAATTATAGGGGTTTCTCACACATCGTATTTAACTGATTAAAAAAGTAAAATCATCACTTAAAAATCAACTTTTAACTGTAAGGAAATGTTAAATCTGTTTCAACAAAGTTAAAATTCCCCCCTACTCTCTCTCAAGCTAACAAATCATTTAAGACGGATTTGCCTCGTCATCAACATGTGGTTTTCTACTTATAAACACACATCTATCGTCTATGATCCTGCATGGACATATGTATGACTCACAGAAGAACGCTATACCGTAGACGCTTGCTAATTTATGTATATATATATATACGTGTATTGAAGAAGTTAATTGTACGAGTAAATAGTAATACATGTACTTGTACCAAGAACACAGGGATTTGTCTCGATGAGTTAATGAATGACTATGCGGATCTGACGCCCCTCCCCCTTCCTGTCTCTTCCTCATAGTCAATTGATAATTCACTCATCTAGACAAGCCCCTGTGCCACAAAGAACGTAAAACATGTTGAATTTTCTTTATGAGTTTTCTTCTCCTATCTATTTTGGACGAAAGCAGAAGCTAAGCATAACATTATTGTACTCATATCCGCAGTATCCGGATGTATGCGTAGTGTAGAGCTCGCGTGTACCGGAAGTGCACGCGTCGTCTGCTGACACTTCCAGCAGTGTTATTGTAAATGATATATTACAGATGTCTGGAGTTAGAAACACGGGAGGTCGGTACCAACTCACAAGTAAGGAGTTTGTCTCAATAACAGTATTTCTTGAACTTACTTGTATACTCGCTAAATATTTATAAACAGCACCTCTCCATCGTATTTTCTGGTCGGGAAGCTGATAGAACACTGGATACTGATAGGTCTCCGATCGTTGAATCCTGGTGTAGCCTGTGTCGGTTTATGATTCTAAGGAAGCTGAGAAACAATCAGTCTGTGCTATGATGGTTTTGTCCTTGGACGGTTT
Organism: Ylistrum balloti; assembly: GCF_031769215.1. NCBI lineage: Eukaryota > Metazoa > Mollusca > Bivalvia > Pectinida > Pectinidae > Ylistrum > Ylistrum balloti. The sequence goes on from NW_026781889.1 coordinate 1,620,354, forward strand.
ATTCCAATGGCTCTGATTGAAATGCGAGAGTCCTCCCCTCCTAGGGCATACCTCAGAGAACTAGTGCCTAGCTACTACAAGAATACCCCGCATCAAAAAGAATGTTTAGGGGCGATAAACAGACAAGACACACAAACAAACAAACAAATCTCCGACAGCGATATTTTTGTAAATATGTTTGAAAATTAAGATTGATTTCCAGATGGATCGTGAGACCATTTTAGATCTATTTTACCGACGTTGGTATATAATGTTGATAGTATGACCACTCCACACAATCTGAATATATGTATATTATTTCCACACATACGGTCCTCAGAAGAAAACACACTTCTTCCTATGATTTAAGGTGAAGCTCTGAAGAAGAAGAAGATAATAATACCGTATAAAAGAACTTGTCCAGTGATTAAACATCTTTTCTGGAAGTTAGTGATGAATGAATTTTTAATCTACTTCTCTAACATGTAATTAAAACAATGTTTTATTGTTTTAGCTTCGGCACCTGTTATCACTAGCGGACCCCCGGATATTGCGAATGGAACCGGAAGTAACATTGCTATGATATGCGAGGCAACAGGAAGTCCGATCCCGTATATCTTTTGGCTCTTCACAAGGGCTGGTGGAACCGTCTTCAATATGCCTGGTAATACTGTAATACTGCATAGTTGGAAAATGAAAATGAATTTGGAAAGTTTATCAGCGGTGATCTAACACGTTTTGTAAATTTTATGTGAAAAGAACACAACTTAGAATCATGTACTTTGCATTCAGTATTCATATTACAACTCTTCTACTATGGACATTTTACGTTAACAAATACTTCCGTTAAGCTATTTCCGGTTTATAATTTCAGGAGCTGACAAAGACATATCCATGAACCTTCGTGGGGGACCAGAAGAGAACCAAGTAACGGGCTGGCTTCAGATAATGAACATCGCTAAAATACACGAAGGAGATTACAAATGTGTTGCTAAGAACACCGAAGGTTCTGATGACGCTTCTGCAAGACTCAAGGTCATCGAAACTATTGGTAAGAATGCGTAGGGCGCACAAGGGGCTTGGTACGAATGTTTAACCTATGTTCCTGGCAAGTTCCTGATCATCGATACTCCATAGGTTACGCTCACTATCGCTCTCTGCACCTCTGAAATATTTCCTGCTAAAATTGAATTTGATTGATCTAAAACGGATTTCAGGTGAGAAAAACTAAACCAATCACAGACTGATACGCTCCTTGAAGATTGCAAGGGAACGACACACAACTTAAAATCCAGTAAAACAAACCGTTATGCGACCTCGTCACTTCGTTTGATATATATCAAAGAGTCAAACTAGTCTTCTCGTCTTACCCTTAAGGTGTCGCACATGGAACCTTCAATTTTGACATGTGATGCTCCAGAGGTACAGAGAGCAATAGTGAAAGTTGAGTGTCGAGGATGCCAGTCTTCGTGGCGTGTTCAGAAATAATAGGTAAAGGTACCATTACGGATTTTCCGTGATATTGATAGGGGTATCTTCCCCTCTGCTAACACTGGTTTGAACATGTATCCAGATTTATAATTACTCAATCACGTTTATTTTGGATTTTATTCAATGACTTGTATGTTGCGATCAACCCTTGTGGTCACTTCAGAAAATGAAACTGTTAGGTTTTTGAAGTCTTAACAGAAATGCGGTGATGAAAATAAGACATTATGTTTCAGAAGGACGCAAATTTTAATTTTAGCTTACTACCATCAGATGGTGGGCTATTCAAATCGTCCTACGTCAGTGGTCCGTCGTCCGTCCGTCCTTAAAAAATATGAAATCGCTATTTCAAAATGACCTAGAGGTATTTTGCCGAGTAATGGTTATTATCCACATTTCTTAAGAAGTACTGAATGGATCTCTCTCAAATTTCATACGTATGTTCCTTTTGGTCTCCACTTGTGCACGTTGATTTTTGGACTAATAAAAAACATAATGACTTCCAGGCGACCTATTTGGATTTCGCCATTTATACAAAGGAATGTTTAAATTTCTTATCATTAAGAGCATTATGCAAGGTCACAAAGGCAAATACATATTGCCAATCGGTGTCCATATTTGCACTTCAGGAACGTCTTGTTAGATGTCTAAGGGAAATTGGGCGGGTTGCTGATAGACCTAGGTCTTGGCGTCCGCGCGTGACGTCACAACATCAGGACTGATTTATTCGTCTCGCGCATTTGCGCAATCGGCACCTTACTGCCTCTGAATCTTAGGTACTCATAACTGTCCGATCCATGCAAAAACTAAGGAAACGATTGCGGGAAGTTGGTTTGCTGGCACGTCACTCGTTTGTAAGTCTGCCCTTTACCGCTGCTTGTCGCATGCGTCGTATGACTTGGGTGGCAGCACATGCCCCAAGGATATTCAAATTGCGGATGAGACCCAGTTCACCTTGTATCGAATTGACTTTTGCGTAGTAAAGACCGATGGGTTTGGAGGTGGATCGGCTATGGTTTGGGGAGGAATCTGACATTGATTTAATCATCACTGGTTGTGGTAGCGGGTAATTTAATTGGCGAAATGTATAGAGATGAAATCCTCCGACCCCATGTTGTCCCATTATTACAGCAAAACAGCCTCACATTCCAGCAGGATAATGTTCGGCCCCATGTAGCGATGATCTGTCGCTAACTTTAATATCCACCCACTGGACAGTCCGCCATACAGCCCCGACTCATCCCCTATTGATCCCTTGTGGGACCAGTTGGATAGACAGGTTCGACGATGCCAGCCTCCCCCTATTTCTCTAGCCCAACTGAGAGCATTCCTTTTGGAAGAATGGGCCAACATCCCAATGAGGAGGATAACTCCATGCCTACGAGAATCCGGGCTTTGGAGAGAGCGAATGGGGGACATACCCTGTATTGACTAGCCAGCTCCACAATTAGTTTCGATTTCAGGTTATAGAATTCTCTTTCAATTCCCTTTAATTGCTCCTAAAAAAACTTACCAGATACATGTCGTTGAGTTTGCAGTATGTTCTGTATGGATTAATCTTCATTCTTACTTAAAGCACTGAACATTAGAATCATCATCAAAGTTTACCCCTTAAGTATATATTAAAAACAGAAAAGTATGTGTTCATTATGCGATTCAGATAATTGATAAATCTATGAAAGTTCAAGCGACCCGACTGTGTTGCATTTCTTTACTTTATTCTTAATCTCTTAAAATTTTCACACACAATATTATAAAGTGCTCACGGTAAATAAGAGATAGAATTAAATTTCCGTTGAATATCCTATCATTATTGAACTGGAAAATAGTTAAAAGGTGCTTCAAGAGTTAGGCTGAAACTCTTGTTTGGAAAATGGAGATTGTCACTAAATTAAAGAAAGAAACATTTTAATTCCTTTTCGACGACCAACGTAATCCTGGAATTACAGTCCAGTTATTGGATTTCTTTGCTACCAGTGGTATCTAAAAATAGATTTCGAGGTTGCTCTGACACAATGTATTCTCACAAAGTGGCAATTTCTTTCAATCCGTTACATTAACCACACATTTCATATTTTCAGACATACCTGAGGAGACAGGCGATGGGATCTAAACATGTGATAGCCTAAAGCAGGGGAGCTGTGACGTCATTAGATGCATGATGACGGCAGAGATGGCGTAAAAAAGGACCCCGTCAGTCTTTCTTACTTCATTCATTAGTTCTTCGGTAGATTTTTTTCGCGCAATTTTAACATTTTGTTATTTTCATTCTGCTGGTATTAAACATGTTATATTCTAATGTGTGTTTCCATGGAGACGAGGATGATGGTAACCGATGGAATTTCTGTTTTCGACCTGAAAGTGTCATAGAGATGGAGCGAAGATTGCTCTTCACAGACCTGTACTGAACATGTTTCTAGATATGGGATCGGTTTTGATGGCAATATAAAATCTGTTTTATTATTTCCGCTGGACATGCAAAGAGTTGTCGTTCCTGAAATAAGAGGAACGACAACTATAGAAGAGAATGTCAGGTGTTTATTTAAGTCTAAAACCTAGATAACATTGAAATGATGTTTGATTGATGGAATATTTAAATGATAAAGAGGAAATTGTGCACGTATACCATAAAGAATTAGCTTGAAAGACAGGTTTTAAACTGAAGGGGGAACGCGTCATTTTATGTGAATGCTATATTTTTCTAATTCAGAAATGCTTCTTAGATTTTGATAACAATGAACAAAATTTTTAGAACTTAAAATATTTTTTAAGTTCATCCAACTGATATATCACGCCTCGTTTCTTTTTCACCTGAAAAAATCACGAAAACGAAAGCTCTCCAAATTCGTGACGAAATCTACATAGACATTCATGTCTTGGTGTTGCTTTATGTAACTAAGGGAAAATAACATCGTTAGCCATTTCAGTGTTTAAATAACTCTTATATCTATATATAGTTCGCCTATGAAACTTGAAAATGTTATTGACATTCGTTAATATTCCAAAATGAAAGGATCTGATTTTAAAAAGCAAGAAATCGAAATCGGCTGATGGAATAATGAAAATTATAGGTTATCAATGGAGATCGGCATGCTCGGTCTGTTACGAACTGCTTATTTTGATGTCTAAATGTTTTCAGCGTCAGGTGTTAGAGTTGTTTTACATACATGTATTATTTTGTCTTTTGCTAGAATTGATATTGTCTGTAGTTATTTTTTGTCTTTGATGTGCTATACGCATTTGTTCGACAACAAAACGTCGCAAGTCTTCCATAGCAGTACATGTACAGAAACCTGTACATGCGATAGAGAACCAAAGTCAGAAATAAACCATTATAAATGATAAAGACTGACTTTGTTTATTGACACTTATTTTCTCAGTTTTCCAGCTTGCGTTGCAGTACACTGTATGGTAGAAGATTAACCGATCATTTTCTCCAAGATTTCGTCAATCTTTTCCAGTTCACGCCATTACAAGATTCCGTTGAAAAACGTGTTTGTGTCGGATATGAATGTATTTAATTTAATTATTTTTCTGTTTTGCTATTTGTATCATTATCTGGAAAATGACTACATTAGTTTATATGGTCATAAAAGTTATGGATTAAATCGCGGAAGATTAAGTATTGAGTAGTCATCAACCGTCGTGTTTACATTTCGTACTTCTCTTTTCATCTACATACACTGTGACATCAGTGATAATTGAGATGGTAATCTGGCTGCAATAATGGCACAATATCTTTTCCGAAATCGATGATCCATGCCATATGAAAAAGTCTACAGTTGTGTCCTTCTTTTTTGCCCGACATCAAACTTTGACCGTGGCCACGAGGTCAATTATTGGTAGTCCGTGAGCCGATAACTGTGGTAGAGATTGATGCCTCGTAAGTTACTTCCAGAGTGCCCTGCGTTTGCTGTGATTGTAAGGAACGATAACTGTGGTAGAGATGGATGCCTCGTAAGTTATCTCCAGAATGCCTTGCGTATATTGTGATTGTAAGGAACGATAACTGTGGAAGAGATTGATGCCTGGTAAATGACCTCCGGTGTGCCTTGCGTGTATTGTGATTGTAAAGAACGGTAACTCTGGTAGATATTGATGTCTCGGAAGTTACCTCCAGTGTGCCTTGCGTGTATTGTGATTGGCCTACTGTACCTTATTTTAAAAGACAAAGCTCGATTTGATCTGATTGTTAGGCTTATGCAAAGTGTAAATATTATGTTGTACACGATATGTAGAAAAAAGTTTGAACTCTTGTAAATCGAAAAAATGCAGACGATAACAGAGAAGAACTCGATAAGATCGATTTATATACGTCACACCACGGTATTAACTCGACATTTTAAAGCTAGCAACGCCTCAATATTGCAATGCCGCTCCGATGTCCTTGGGTTCTGCTTCAGGTGAGAGGGTCCCATTACAACCCTGGGTACATTGTAGGTCACATCGTTGCTTTTTATCACACTGGATTAACCTATTTACAATGGAACTCTAGAAGGCAAAAAGATCTTTCATTGGTCAAGATCAAAGTCAAACGAAGGGAAGTAACTCTGATATATCGAACGGGAGTTAATTTTTTCCGAATTAATCTTGGCCAAAGTCAAACATAGAAAGCGTGAAAGGTGATATCTTAACCCAGAGAAAATATTGGAATAAAACTATGATGTATGCCATCAAATCTATCTAAAATAGAAATTATTTTTATTTAACTTACTTTCCTTGATTGTTTCACGGACTATTCCTTTATACCTATTTGTTATATCGGAATATAGAACAGCTGATATTAAAAGGAAAAAGTTCGTGTTGCCAGTGTTATATTATTCCGGCATTCGGGAATTTTCGTTAAATTGCTCTCTCGGTAGCGGAAAGACTCGACCCGGTTTATATGTATTTGATTGTATCAGCAATTTCGCTAAATATGTTAAAAGACAAAATATGTTCATTTTGAAAACATCTGTACACTTTCTTCATATAACCAACACGGTTCTTTATGTTCCAAAATTGAAACTGAAATATTTGTTTCACAATGCATTAGGTTTTGCCATACTATTAATGTTTCATTTTTAATATGTTGTCGTTGAAAATTAGCTGCATTAATTATTGATACATTAATATATGTACTATGTAAGTTTTCTGGTAAAAGATTGAACGAAAGCATATCTATGCAGCATACTTAAATAATTCATTAATATGACAAGAAAAGCATGTTCATGTTGTTATGACCTCGTCCCATTCTATGCGCAAAACAATCTGGTGTAACGTATTCATACATTTAACCAGTTACACCTTTGACAAACATGTATTTAAAAGGGATGTATTAAGGAGTTAACAAAAACTTAAAACAAGCTACAAACAAAAAGAAAACTAAACTGAAAAAAATACAACACAAACATTTTATCATCATTATCATTTCGATAAACATATTTACTTAAATATATCAATAACGACAAAAAGTATACAAAGAAAAGATCGATTTCACACATACGAGATCTGGATACTAAAAGTACATCTCATACAGAATGGGATTTCGAATATATAAATGGATTTGCTAATACCACATATGATGAACTCTCATTATAATGAGATCTGATAATCTTGATTACGCTCTTTAGACTCTTTATTATGTGCATTTTAGACACATTTTCCAAAATTTTTTGACATTGCATAAAAACCTCTTTCGACGAAATTTCAGGAGCATATCATACACCACATTTCTTTATGGTGTTAATGGATTATCGTAATTCCTAGTCGCGAGCACATCATAATTTCATCAACACAACTTCAGCTTGGATTTCTATACAATTACTCGCAAAATCTTTTAACAAAAAATCCACAAAGTAACATTAAATATTCAGCGGCAAATTTGAAATAATAAAACAAACAATACAAAAAACGGCATTGTAATCACGGAATCCATATTGACATTTCGAAGACGTTGCCATAGAAGCCAGAAGAGTATTCAGCCAAGCCAGTTGAAGAACCCGTTATTTCCTGTGAAAGAAGAAACAATCATGGTTGTATAGAATTTTGATATAGGAAGGATGTCTAGATGTTCGACTTTTACATTGTACTGACACCTGATAAAGGACATTGTTGAATTCTACAGTAAAACTTGACTTTAACGATAATCTGTTGTTACACAGCGAAGCCTGATTTTAGCGACAACCTGTAACACAGTGAAACCTGAGTTTAGAGTCATCTTGTTCCGACTTCAGTAACCTAACGTAATATATCAAGACTTGACTTCAACAACCTCACGTTATAGAGTGAAGCCTGACTTCAGCAACCTCACGTGATAGAGTGAAACGTGACTTCAGGAACCTCACGTAAAACAGTAAAACTTGACTTCAACAACCTCACGGGATAAGAGTGAAATTTGACTTCAGCAACCTCACGTGATAAAGTGAAACGTGACTTCAACAACCTCACGTGATAAAGTGAAACGTGACTTCAACAACCTCACGTGATAAAGTGAAACGTGACTTCAGCAACCTCGCGTGATAAAGTGAAACGTGACTTCAGCAACCTCACGTGATAAAGTGAAACGTAACTTCAGCAACCTCACGTGATAAAGTGAAACGTGACTTCAACAACCTCACGTGATAAAAGTGAAACGTGACTTCAGCAACCTCGCGTGATAAAGTGAAACGTGACTTCAGCAACCTCACGTAATAAAGTGAAACGTAACTTCAGCAACCTAACGTGATAAAGTGAAACGTGACTTCAACAACCTCACGTGATAAAAGTGAAACGTGACTTCAGCAACCTCGCGTGATAAAGTGAAACGTGACTTCAGCAACCTCACGTAATAAAGTGAAACGTAACTTCAGCAACCTAACGTGATAAAGTGAAACTTGACTTCAGCAACCTCACGTAAAACAGTAAAACTTGACTTCAACAACCTCACGTAAAACAGTAAAACTTGACTTCAACAACCTCACGTAAAACAGTAAAACTTGACTTCAAAACCTCACGTTATGGAGTGAAGCCTAACTTCAGCAACCTCACGTGATAGAGTGAAACTTGACCACAGCAACCTCACGTAAAACAGTAAAACCTGACTTCAGCAACCTCACATAATACTGTGAAACTTTTACAACATTCTGTAATGCAGTACATCGGTTCTTTACCATGTAATACTGAAAATCTGACATTATTAACATCCTGTAATACAATGACATAAAGCCTTCCGGTATCTGAACATGTTGACATGCAATGCAATAGAGCTGAAACACCTGTATTGTTAACGAGGTTTGTTTATACTGATTTTATAATAAATAGATAGATAAATAAACACAAGAGGAGAAATATGACAAACTTTTTTCATGTCGTCCGACTGGTTTGTTTGGTTTATCGCTGCTTTACGTTCTATTAACAGCAAGGTCATTAAGGATGAGCCGGGTTTGGATGGTGGAGGAAAGCCGGAGTTCTCTGTTAGGTCAGACTAAACAGAGTCGAGAATGGAATTTCCTGGACAGCCCCTGGAATTGCCATGTTCATGGCCCGACATGTTTATATATATATATATAGACAATCGACATACTTACCTCTATGTGTTGTTTGTTCTGTGATGTTGTAGGTCGCCTCCATGCCCATATTTATGTGATCATTGAGGTGACAGTGAAGAATCCACACCCCTGGGTTATCCGTCTTCATTTCAATAGTTTCGTAAGTTCCGGGGAATACCTCAATTACATCTCCTCTATGAACGACGTTATCACGATGAAGGAATGTCTGACCATGGAAATGGACAGTGTGGATATCAAACGAGGACCCCAAGCCAAGAATATACCAAGCAATTGTCTCGTCAATTTCCATATTTAAACCGTGTAAATTTCCGTAAATCTTTCCGTTTATCATGTTCATTTCATTGCTTAGTTTGAATTGCGTATCATTTAAGTTGGTTTCATTTGACCCATATTTTTGTATATTTTCTGATAGCAGCCAGCTTTCGTTTTCATCCATAACGTTAAATAAAAGGGCAAATTCTCGGTCGACGTCACGTCGTGTCGTATCACCATCAACTAAAGTGCCTCGTCGGCAGACCACAAGCGGTCCAACTAAGCCAGTGTTCATGTCTTTGATAGTATCTACACCAGAGTAATATATCCAGGTAACACAGTTCGGTTCTCTGTAGTCTTTTGCTGGACCTGCCCTCCGAGGTACTCGCCACGTGTAAGTATGTGTTCTCCCAGGATACACCTGATCTCCGTTTCCGGTTCCGTCATTAACAGTGTTTTCGGCGTCGTCGCTAGGTTTACCTTGTAATACCCCATCGTCGTTCTGGTCATAATATACACCATGTGCGTGAATTGAATAAGGACGACCGGCGAAGTTACGAAACGTGACGATAATCGTGTCCCAAATTTCCGCTTTGATCACTGGTCCCAGAATTCCCAAGTGTTCCTCTTCCGGTGTTCTTACTTTCATGGTAGAGAATGTTTCGTCGGTATACTCTCTGTAAACAACTTTTTCACGAGTACTTCCCAGAAATCCATTATCTGTCCTAACAAATAGGTGACCATTGCTAGAAAAAGAAAAAGACATATTTTATGTAATTGGGATAATTAAACTTCATTTTTATAATCATTTTAACAAGTCGTCATACTTTTACACTAAGCTAAGGCTATTTACTGATTTGTTGTTTATGTGACGGTTTTCAAATAAATTTTGTGGTCCTCTTAAAGTTGTAGGAACAGTAAGTCCATTTGTAACACAGCACCATATCACGATCGTAATTGTTGCTTGATCAACAGTATTCGGTTAAAGGCTGAACCGGTGGACGGGTACGAATGGACAAAACAACAATTGTGTAACAGGAACATAGAGTTGTACTTTGTTGAATAAAGGATATTACAAATTGTATGTTTACTTATATTTAAAATATATAGCACGGATTCTGATAACGCCACATGCCCAGCAAAAAGCCTTGATGCTATTACTATGTATTCATGTACCAAATAGCAGCCATCATATGACGTAATAAGAAGAATAATTTAAAGGACGAAATCAATTTGTGCTTACATGTTCGGGTCGCTAAGGTTATGGCTGGTTATAAGATCCATGTTTCCTGGTGCATAATCCCATGTGATATTCACTGCTGCAATGTAGTAATGTCTTGTGGCACCTCTCCAGTAAGCGTCATTAATGACGTCATGATATCCATTGCAGTCATGTACATGATATTGAACACGCATGCCTGTCCGGAAGTGAAAGTTAGTTCTACACACGATCTGCCAATCTCCTGTTAAATAGTTAAATAACGATTGCTCAGTTTCCATTTTAAACAAACTGTATGTCTAGAAGTCTTGTTTAAAGACTCCACAGTGTTTATCAATTTTCGGGTAATCTGACTGCTGCTTTGGTATATATCGATACTATCTTATATAATATCACTGCTTTAGATAAAGTTACAATTGTTTTGAATAAAACACCACGTTTATATACAGCTATCGCCATTAATCCTATACAATAGAGCATCGATTTAATGGCCTTCGTTTACACAGTAAAATGTATCGTGAATCCCGTCTAGGAAAAATACTACCCTTCATTTCTATGCAGAAGGAAAGACTCCAAGTAATGGCCTATTTTAGACACGGCAAATCTTCGATATAATGACCTTCCTTTATATACAGTATTAAAACCTCGATGTAATGACCTTCCTTTATATACAGTAAAACCTCGATATGATGACCTCGTTCAGACATAGTAAAACCTCGATATGATGACCTCGTTCAGACATAGTAAAACTCGATTTAATGACCTCGTTCAGACAAAGTAAAACCTTAATATAACGACCACCATTTAGAGACAGTTAAACTTTAATATAACGACCTCAGTACATTTACAAAAAAAAACTTCGAATTAAGGACCTCGTTCAAACACAGTAAAACCTCGATATAATGACCTCATTCAGACATAATAAAACCTCAATATAACGACCACCGTTTAGAGACAGTAAAACTTTAATATAACGACCTCAGTATATCTACAATAAATCTTCGATTTAATGACCTCGTTCAAACACAGTAAAACCTCGATATAATGACCTCGTTAAAACACAGTAAAACCTCGATATAATGACCTCGTTAAAGACACAGTAAAACCTCGATTTAATTACCTTCGTTTAGACAGTAAATATCGATTATGTTAAACCTCAAGATCAAAAGTAAACGACAGTTACCCGAACTAGACACTAACAAATCCCAAATATAAACCTCCCTCCCCAGCTGCCCCCTCCCTCACCTTAAAATGAGTTAAGAAATAGGAAAGAATAAATAAAAGATTTTGTCCAAAGAAATAATTTCAATGTATTCCGATGTTTTAAAAATGAAAACCAAAAAGAAATCAAAAGTCCAGTTTCTGTTCTCCGGAAAAAATCTGTTAAAAAAATAATGAAAAACTAAAGATTTCATTAATCCTCTATTAAGATTAAAATTTAACATTTTAAAACCTTGCCTGCGTTATCGGGAGTCATTTCGCCAGTAAAACTGGATCCAGGTATAACGACCTTTGACGCTCTGTTTGAACCATCGATCTTCATTGTGTTGCCATGGAAATAAGTGCCATGCATACTGACAAAGTCACCCACTGAAGCGACATGCCATGTGACGTCATCACCGACGCACATGTCCAATCCTTTTAAGTTTCCATACATACGACCGTTGATTGCTGAAGTTTTTTAAAAGCATTCTGTTTTCAATATTTCTGGGATATTTATACATACAATTGCTATGCTTAAAAAAGTAATTTTAACGAATGCATCTTTAGAACAGGGAAATTTATAGAAACTTGTTTTTAAAAAAAGGCGACAAACCGGCGAATAAATGAAACGGACTACTACAGAGACATGTGAAGGTCTCCAATTAAATGTGTGAATGTAACTTTTCAAAACCATGATATTGTCATAAGTACTTCTGATTAAAAGAGAAGCCGTGTACCCATAATAATATATAGTTATATATTTAAGGTGGGTGGATGACGTGACTTACAATGCATTCTATTGGATGCTACAAATTCCGGATCTTCTTTGTTGACACTGCCGGGATCTTCGGTATGTACCCGGATGTTGTCGTCAATGTACCAAGATTTGTTTTCGTCAATCGTCAGGTAGAATATTGCAAAATCTTTTTCCACGTGTTTCTAAATGTTTTGATTTCAAAAAAGTAAGTTTCAGTTTTGATCACAACTTTGTATAAATTTCGTCAGATAAAAACCTACCAGAAATATACATATATATATCCAGTATTTTCGGAAACTCAGAGCAAAAGTTCGTCTTCATGTATAGGTTGATCTGTTTACTAAGCATTGCGTTTGGAAATATGGCAAGCAAAATGCAATATATATATACGACAGTACAAACATTTCGAACTGGAAATATGTTGCAGTGTAAACGTTGTTGTTATTTCACATGTACATGTAACTTATCCTTCATATCGCCCTTCAGTTTCAATATCTACGATCACACATTGTTTTATAATATTTATCAATTGAGATCGATATCTCATACTATTGACATGAGGTAACGGAAAGAGATCGATAGCTCATACCACTGACATGAGGTAACGGATAGAGATCGATAGCTCATACCATTGACATGAGGTAACGGATAGAGATCGATATCTCATACCATTGACATGAGGTAACGGATAGAGATCGATAGCTCATACCATTGACATGAGGTAACGGATAGAGATCGATATCTCATACCATTGACATGAGGTAACGGATAGAGATCGATATCTCATACCATTGACATGAGGTAACGGATAGTTTCAGAAGTCCCGACTGGCGATTTCCGTTACGTAATTGCAGAAACGGCTACAGTCGGAAAAAGCAGGACACTATGGAAATGCTAGGTAAGTCAGTCGATTAAAGCTAATATTTCATTTATTTCTTAAGGAATGAAACGTTGACCATTCAGAATGTATCAACATGATTTTCAAAAGTGCTCTCAAAGCTAGCTTAGCTACTGAATAAGTCATGACGATAAAAAAAATTCATAGTAAAAATTATTTCTTAAATCGCAACATCGAATTATCTTTTTAACCCTTTATGAGCCCCTGTGCTTTTTATTGCCGAGTTAACCTCAGTTACGATAACTTCAGAAAAGATAAACATCTTAATTTTGATAAATTATGATTTAAAGATATGCTTCGCAAGTTCATATCGTGATTAATAACGTTTACTATAGGATATTAATTTTTTGTCGGACCTCGAAGTCATTCCTTTCCACGTGGTGTCGTACCTGTCTGCCATGTTTGTCCAAACTCCATGCTTTACACACCAACAATGGCCCCATCAGTCCTGAGTGTATATCCCTAACTGGGTCCACAGCGGAGTGATACACGTAGGTATTACACATGGGGTCATCACCGGTCGGAGACACTGACCATGGCACGGTGAATGTGTAAGTCACAGTTTCCCCAGGAGCAGCAAATTTGCCGGTCAGATCGGTTGCTAAAATCGAAAATGGCACATGCTTGTACATGTGTTATTTTTAGATTAATTTATCCCGACGCAGTCAATCTGATTTGAACTTTGAACGCATTTTCTGCCATTTCATTGTTAAAACAAAAGTTTTTTTTGAGTACTCCAGTTGTACGATTTTAGAATATCCGATTATAAAATATAATTGAAAGCACACTGAACTCATTCCTTTGAGTTGTCAATTCATACAGGTATAGGTAAATATGATACCTCACTATTATGACCACCATGGCGATGGGCAAAAGTGGTCTTCATTTAGTTTCTTAGTATACAAATTTTATATTGTGTAGTAGTATTTAACCGAGAAAAACAACGATGTTTTGATTATGGAAATAGAATTACACGTTTAAAGCGTTTGCACAACCAAGATCAAATACTTACATAACGGACTTCCTCTGTATAAAGCGCCCTCCTGATCCTTATCTAGTTGTACACCGTGTGGTAAAAAAGAATAGTTTCGGGAGGCTAGGTTCCGGAAAGTCACTTGTATTTTTTGTCCAACAGCAACACGTAACATAGGTCCTAGAACACCGAGGTGTTCCGAATCAGAAGAAGGTTTCATTTTTGTCTGAAATTTACAGTCAGTATATTGTACGTATCGCACCTTTTTGTAAATTCCACCGATGAACTTTGGACCCTTTTTGAAGTATCTTTTCGAAAAACTGCAAAATGAACATAACCTTAATTTTAACGTGACTATTAAACCCTTTTCAAGAAAATGTGTAAAATGTTACATGAAAGTATACGCACACATATAATTCTATAGTAAGACTGTTGTTGTGTATCATGTTTTATATGGGTAAATTACATAATTACATGGTCTAGGGGAGATAATATCGCTCCAATTGCATATGAGTTATCGCCCTTCATTGTAACAATCGAGAGTTCAAATATGCTGCTAGTTATTTATATCCGTCACGCACCTATTGAAATCAGTATTCAACTTTTATGCGATTGGTGGCGCTTCACCTCACCTGCCATTTGCTAACAAGTCAGTTCCATCAATGGTATCCGTTCCAGTAGGCCCATAATCCCAATCACTTTCTTCGGCTGCCAGAAAGAACTTCTGATCTATCTTTGGTCTCCTACGCTTTTGGTACAAGTAACGTCGATAATTTTGCACCACAGTGAAAAAAGCCTGCATTCCACCTATGAAATAAGAGGATGGATACGTTATCTAGAAAAATCAGGAAGGACAATTTAGGAGGATAAGAGGTGTAAAACACTATAACATTATTACGAAAATAGACACACCATTGGGAATGAACCATCAGACATTTTGATGATGTAATGATGTAACAAGTGTGTTACTTTGGGAACAAAGAATCTCACCTTCGTATTCATTTGTTGTTCTGGATTGGAGCAGCCATCGTCCAGGGGAGGTAACTTTCATAATAGCAGAGACAAACGTTGCAGGAAAAATACTAATAGTATCCAGTCTAAAAATAAAGTAATTTTAATTCATCGTATATGTATATTGAAAAAATATATTGTTCGTTGTCGTTATATTTATAAGTATTGGAAGCGTATTAACCGAAAAAAAATGCAAATACCTTTTTCGACGATAAGAGAAAGTTTGGCCATTGATTGTAACACCGCGCATGCCCTCATTCATGCCCATAAAATGCCATGCAACCGTGTCGCCTTCTCGTGCTGATAAATCTGGCAAATTTCCAAACATGTAACCATTGATGGCGGGCATGCGGTTACTTCCGATAAAACCAGACTCTTTTAATTGATGTAGTTCCAGGCAGTTTGAAGTATTGTCACATTTGTTTAGATTTTCTAATATTTTCCAACTTTCGTTTTCATCAACGATTTCGGTGTAGATAACAAAATCTTTGTCCACATCTTTTCGGAATCCTCGTTTATTTAGAATTCCTGTAACAAAATTACATGTATATGTTTATTTTGAACATTAAAATAGAACATTATTACGAGGCTGATAAATATTTATTTACAGAAAAATACTTACACTAAATAACATTTTTTATTCATTAAAAGACTAAGTACTTGTGAAAATTACCCTCAAAATAGTTTCAACAATATCATTTTGATTAATAGGAGGTTTCCGTTAAACTACCGCGAGAAGATGATTTTTTTTGAAGTTCGAACCTTGTCGGCATGTGAGAAGACATCCAACCAATCCCGTGTTGATATCCTTTACGGAGCTGACGTGTGAATGGTAAGCCCACGACACACAGTTTTCGTCATATGCGGTGGGTCCGAAGTTTTTTGTGATTTCCCATGTATATATATGACTTCCGTTTGGCGGCACACCGTCATCCAACTTATGCGTTTGATTGGTACCGTCCACATATAAAGCGCCTGAAATATGTTTACATAGACTTAAAAGAGACCTTAATTATGGATAATCATATATTTAAGTTACCACATCATGAATATTTTTGGTGTTCTACTTTTTAACCCAAAACTGAACTTTAAATTAAACTCCAGGTCCTAATGTCAGTGCAAAATATTTACTTCATTGACCCTGCCATTTCATGAAATGACAAATAGACACTGCTTGAAGAAAATTAATTGGGATCTGCATGCCAACCATTTCTTTTAAATATTTACATATTCATATACATATACTCCTTAAACGTTAATGGTGAATGTAAGCATAAAACCAGTTTAAAACATACTTCCAAATCTATTTTCAAAAATGCTCCAGTGCAATCATTTACCTTCAGAAAGCTTATCATATAAGACACCGTGAGGATGCATGCTGTAGTTTCGACCGGAAGCCAGGTTCTTAAAGTGAATTTCAAGAGTGTCTCCTATTTCCGCTCGCATGATTGGACCAAGATAACCCATGTATGGAGGGGAGGAAATCTCATTTTCGAAACTCTCGTCCGTAAACTGTCTGTATATAACTTTCCTATAAACTGCTCCGATTCTATCTTCACTGTGATTCAGCTTTGTCGCCGCGACACTGGAAAATGAAGGGAGGTTATCCTCATATCGGTGAAACCTGGGACGGACGTATCATTTTAGAATTATATGTTAGAATTTTAGAATTATACGTCACTGCTGAGACGAGTTAACATCGAAAGCAATTAAAAGTTATCAACCTCGGGTGTGTAATTGATACAATTATTCACTGTTTCTGATAATTCGCTTGGGTCATTGCTAAACCTGAGAACAGGTCATGTGTTAGGAACGGGAACCTGAGAGCAGGTCATGTGTTAGGAACGGAAACCTGAGAACAGGTCATGTGTTAGGAGCGGGAACCTGAGAACAGGTCATGTGTTAGTAACGGTAATCTGAGAGCAGGTCATGTGTTAGGAACGGGAACCTGGGAACAGGTCATGTGTTAGGAACGGGAACCTGAGAACATGTTACGTGTTAAGAACGGGAACCTGAGAACAGGTCATGTGTTAGGAACGGGGACCTGAGAGCAGGTCATGTGTTGGGAACGGCGACCTGAGAACAAGTTACGTGTTAGGAACGGGAACCTGAGAACAGGTCATGTGTTAGGAACGGGGACCTGAGAACAGATCATGTGTAAGGAACGGCGACCTGAGAACAGGTCATGTTTTAGGAACGGGAACATGAGAACAGGGCATGTGTTAGAAACGGGAACATGAGAACAGGTCATGTGTTAGGAACGGGAACATGAGAACAGGTCATGTGTTAGGAACGGGGACCTGAGAACAGGTCATGTGTTAGGAACGGGAACCTGGGAACAGGGCATGTGTTAGGAACGGGGACCTGAGAACAGATCATGTGTTGGGAACGGGAACATGAGAACAGGGCATGTGTTAGGAACTGGGGCCTGAGAACAGGTCATGTGTTAGGAACGGCGACCTGAGAACAGGTCATGTGTTAGAAACGGGGACCTGAGAACAGGTCATGTGTTAGGAACGGGAACCTGGGAACAGGTCATGTGTTAGGAACGGGGACCTGAGAACAGGTCATGTGTTAGGAACGGCGACCTCAGAACAGGTCATGTGTTGAAAACGGGGACCTGAGAACAGGTCATGTGTTAAGAACGGGGACCTGAGAGCAGGTCATGTGTTAGGAACGGCGACCTGAGAGCAGGTCATGTGTTAGAAACGGGGACCTGAGAACAGGTCATGTGTTAGGAACGGGAACCTGAGAACAAGTCATGTGTTAAGAACGGGGACCTGAGAGCAGGTCATGTGTTAGGAACTGGGGCCTGAGAACAGGTCATGTGTTAGGAACGGGGACCTGAGAGCAGGTCATATGTTAGGAACGGGGACCTGAGAACAGGTCATGTGTTAGGAACGGGAACCTGGGAACAGGGCATGTGTTAGGAACGGGGACCTGAGAACAGGTCATGTGTTAGGAACGGCGACCTCAGAACAGGTCATGTGTTGAAAACGGGGACCTGAGAACAGGTCATGTGTTAAGAACGGGGACCTGAGAGCAGGTCATGTGTTAAGAACGGGGACCTGAGAGCAGGTCATGTGTTAGGAACGGGAACCTGAGAACAGGTCATGTGTTAAGAACGGGGACCTGAGAGCAGGTCATGTGTTAGGAACGGGAACCTGAGAACAGGTCATGTGTTAAGAACGGGGACCTGAGAGCAGGTCATGTGTTAGGAAAGGGGACCTGAGAACAGGTATATTTAGGTTCTTCCCGACGTGTTTCAAGGGACATGACGATAAAAACATTAATTTTGGTGTCGATTGACCGTGTTTTATAAATCTTTAGTTATTTTTTATGCTTTCCTGATATTCACGGTGAATTTCCAATACCTAGTTTGACCACTAATTTAGCGCTAATAACGTTACGTTTTTAAAATCTTTAGTTATTTTTTATTTTTGTAATATATATATATATATATATATAAATATATAAATATATTTTTACAAAAATAATGCGCCTCGTTTTATATATATATATATATATATATATATTTTAACAACAACAGATACCATCCTCACAGAGCGAGTTCACTCAGAAATGCCTTTTTGTTAGTGATCTAATGATTCCGCGTTTTTGTGAAAAGTTTTTCTTTATTTAGTTTTTGGCCTGTGTGAAATTCGAGTACATTAACTACACAGGTATTTCTAATAATAATGAAAAAAGAAAAAACGAGAGAAACATAGTGAATATATAATTGCTTCGGATGTTCCTTCACTGACACACCCAAATTTCCATTTTATTTCGCTCCAATTACCACGCTGATGGTCATTTGAGAAAACGAAATCGACTCTTTTGGTCAATTGTCATGTTAATGTGCCGGATCTCTATATCCGTATACATTATATCTAATCTTACCTTTTAACACGTACAGAATCACTCTTAAATCATAATCACTAAAAATAGACTCGGGTCTAAATTGGACAATTGTAAGTAACCCATTAGATCCTAGAAATACACTGGACGTTGTGGATAAAATTTGGTAATTTGAATATAAAATTTCCGTATGCAGTTCCGACATTTCGTAATAATAAGTTGTCTGTTATGATGGGAACATCTTTATCATTATGTCATAAATTGTGAGAAAATTGTATAAATTGTCACGTAAACTAATGACATAACAACACTGACCTCTTACAGCAAATGACTCTTCATTTCGTAGCAGATTGTGTTACTGTACACAATATACACGCACGATATACTTTTTTATAGCAAGATAACATTTTCATAACAGAATTATATTTTACTGGTACGATACCTCTGCCAACCTTACACACAAACTCACACTCACGTAGCATTAGATAAAAAAGTCACTTCTAAATGTTTATTTGCTTTCCCCTAATGTCTTCAATCATGATTGGTCCTACTATGTAACACATTACCATTATGACCAATATTGTGACGTCAGAGATTATTATGACATGACGTCACACACAATTCGCATCATGACGTCATAAAGCACGGCAAAGAAAAACACGGTTTCTTCAAGTTATTTGCATATGTAATCAATCGAATCTGAAACTCGTTTCTTTCTTATAAAACCCGTCTCAAACTTTCAATTTAACTTTTCTAAATACAAAGTTATTTGACTCGAAATGAAAAACTCAGACACGCCACCGTTACAATTGATTTGTATAGTCTCGTTATAAAGATATCCATCGGACAAGTTAGCGGTACAAGAAAGTGCCACACAAGATAATAGCAAATATTCCCTTAAACAGACCAAGATTCTTTTTAGCAAAGGTACATACAAGCAGGCGTCGAATAATCTAACATTACAAAAGATAATACATTTTTCAATATGAACATGATAACAACTACTAAACTTTCTTTGAGTCGTCACTAAGCGGAATCTATCGACAACCTGAGCGGCATGTTTTACAATCAGTTGTTGAAATCTACCACGACAATCATAATACCGAGAACAAACCATAGATACCAAACAATTGCATTACATCAATACCAGAAGTTGGAAAAGTAGGCATGTTATTGTACATAAAATGAAAATTCAATATACTGAAGTAGAGATCACCACACTAAATATAAAGCTTAGTATCGTATGCTTCGTTTCTGTACTTTCGATAGACTCAAAATTGATAAAGAAATTCAACTAGATTTTTGGATGATTGAAATTATAACCAATTTGACCGATTAGATTGTACAACGGCAATAGTTTATAGGATTATCTATATCCTGTGATATATTTGTCTGCATCAGGGGTAATATTGAGGAAAAGTGATAGCAATGTATAAATACCTGATATCTTCCGTCACAAGATTGAATCCATCAGGTGCGTAATTCCAATCCACTTCTACGGCAGCAATGTAATATCGTCTCGTTTTCCCCGATCTCCAAAATACACTGTGCGCTAAAATGAAAAACTCGCACAAAACCAAACAAATAAAAAGTTTCTTTTCCATCTTGTTTTCTTAACAAAATATTAAAACAGTATCGCTCTTGTAGTTTTAAAACCACTATAAACTATAGGTATAAGATATGCTTATATATACGAACAATGTATCTGGATTGACCAATAAAAAGGGAATGTACAATACGTATGATTTGCTATTAAATATTGTCAAATACCGGATACCTTCTTTCCGGGAATGGGTCAGGTTTTAGGTAGATTTTACGATTGCGTTACCTTCAGGATGTACCTGTAATAGACTCAAATCTATCGAGAGTAAACATGAACCAGGATTTCGGTTGAACCTCTCCATGACGAAATGATCAACGCGTGATTCTATTTGTGATTTTGAGTTATCTTCCTGGTCTATGTTTGTACGTGTGTTTATTTAGATTTTCTGTATTTAATTACAATATGGCGACATACTTTACATTAATCATCTAATACCTGCATCATATTTTAAAAGATGATTAAACAACCAGTTCCTAGAATAATGGTGGCTCATTTATAATTAAGTTTTACAACTCATTTATGAAATAAATAAAATAAATAAATTTCATTAATGTAAAATTTTGATTTGAACGAGATTTCCATTCTGTGCCCCTATGAATTTGTTTGTATTTGGAATTGGTGTCTTTGTCGGAGCATATTAAACACTTAAGGACAATTAATGCAACACAAATATTAAAAGTTAGTTCCTTCAGAGATACATTGAAAACTATGGATGTATATAAATTATCTACGACACTAATCTTGTGTTCAATAATTATGAAAAGGAGTTGGTGAGGGTCGTCTTTCAGAATCTCTATATTTGTGTGTATATTCATATACCTATATATAATCAATGAATAACGACAGCTCGGGCAAGCGAATTGTCAAATTTTCGAGGCAACCCACCCCTTTGTCAAGACACAAATATTACATAAGTTACATTACATACATAGAACATAAAACAAATATAAAGTTGTAAGCTGAATCGAGAGTGGTGGTGTAAATTTAGGTATCTTGAAACTCCATCCAGCCGATAGACCCCGAAGGCCCTTTATAACGGACAAAAACTGTCGTAAGTTGTTGTATAGAAGGTGTTGCTTAAAATATATAAAAAAATATATAAAACATGTTTATATCAATCTCGGTGTATTTTGCACTGTAGACACTGAGCGTATATGTGACCGAGGAAAGTAGTCTATCCAATTGTTTTCGTTGCGATCACATACACGCTCAGTGTCTACAGTGCAAAACATACCTACATCAGGTGTCGGTAAACTCAGGGTGTCGGTAAACTCAGGTGTCGGTAAACTTAGCATAAAGAGTTCACTAGATGTTCGTCGGAAATATGTCGCTAAACCCAATTGTCAATACACTGAGGTGTCGATAAAAGCAGGTGTTTGTAAACCGAGGATACAGCGGTGTAATATATGTTGGATCAATTTTGCTGTACAGCTGGCGGTAAACTTAAGTTGCAGTAAACTGCAACCTCTGAAAAATTGTCATCATTTTTATGAAAGGTGTACGAGTTAATGTGTGGCGTTTCAGGTCATACCCTCACCACAAACGACGTATGTGAAAATACATGTTGGTCAGGTGTCGTAATATCTGTGGCTTAATCAAGAATAAACCGGATTTTGGTCTCAACTCGGAACAAACAATATAGAAAAAATCTGCTGAAGTATAAGATAATTACGAACAAATAAAATGCCTGTTGCCTGATCCTTACAAATTCCATTGTACAAATAGAGACTGTTTACCTTATCCGTGAAATATGACCACAATAAACACATCGTGTCTATAAACACGCCCACGAACTCAGTTTAAACGTCGGTAAGGTCAGTCCCACAAAGTTGGTAAAACCATGTAACGAAGAAAGTTTTATAATACGGACACATGCAAATTTAAAATCCTCACTTGTTTGATCCTTACTGATACAGCGATAATTATCAAAGCCATTTATCAAAAATCACGCTGTATCCTAAGCGATGCGAGGACCATCATTTATACCGACTTTAATTTACATATCAAACAATAATTGAATCATGTTAATGTGCTTGGTAAGAAATGCAATGCGTTTAAATGACATCAAAATCAAATGAACATAATTCTTAACTATTTACTCGTACTTGGATTGTTCGGTCATTCATAAAAAACCATCCCGGACTTTATGTAGACCAGTGAAGTACCTCGTGTTTGCTGACACGAGGTTGATATATTCCTTTACACGGTTATTGTACTACGTGTCTCTAATCATGTATGCGAGATACATCTCTCATATGAAAATTGATTTACAGTGTGTATTTTACAGGTGCAAAGGTAGACTATATACCTGCTTTCAAATTTTATCAAGAATTGTTCTTCTAAATTCTTGCATTAGCTTATCCACACCCCTTAGTTTGGAAATTCTAGCATGATAAAGCTCAATTTTTATTTTTCAGATATTCTATAGACAGGGGGTTCGTCCGACAAGTAGGTGTGTTCTCTGAATAATTAAATTTGACCATCCAGCACTAAATTAGATATAAAAACAATAAATAATCACATTTGACGATTTATCGCTGTACAACACAAAGCAACACTAAAACCTGAAATTATTTTTTATCCGGAAAAAGAAGACCAAAGGAATTGAAACAAAGAAAAAAAAACACTTATAATTTTGTAGACTAGGAATATGATTAATTTTGTTCTCTTCAGCCAATTTAAGTACCGAGAAACCTACTACACCACGATTACACATATCATGTTCTATCATATCCTATGTTGTTACATTTATTGTTATACGATTAATTTTACATTATATCATGGTGGACAAATATTACTAAAATTATTTTGATAGATTCATAGTTATTTCAAGGTTTGAACGATCTAGCTCTTTACACTTAATTGCATTTGGACGTATGTCATGATATTTTGGGACTTCTGTGTCGTTTGTGTCACGATGAAGGCAATTTCATTTTGGTGTCCTACATCATTCCACCAGTTAAATTCCACTATGTATTTACTGTTACTTGTTCTAAATACAGAGTAAGGTACTTGCATTATTGTTTTATATTATCAAAGTGTTTTTAAAAACAGTTTGGAAATTCTAGAATCAGACACATCTGAGAGGTGAAAATAGCAAACTGGTACCGGAAGATTAAGAATTATCACTATTACAAGTTTGTAAGACACAGGTGTAGAAGCTGCTTAATATTAACTGTGAGGAGCTCTTAAAAGCGCAGGATGAAAAGGGGATAAACGATCAGTTATATGAGTTACCTCCCTTGGCATGCATCTCTGCACACAGTCAAAGGTTGATACGGCTCATTTCAAAACAGTGGTATTTTCTTCTTCTATACCTCATCAGTTTAACTTTTTAAATGGTTTTAACATGTTCAATGTATACTGTTTATCAATACAGGTTTATAACGAGGTAGTAATGCTTGACTAACGACAGGTTTGCCATTCCAATGGCTTCTTTTTGAGTGATTTGTGTTTGTATCCACTTTTTTTAAAAATTCCGGCAGCACAGCAGGTAACGCACTGGTCTTTCATAAAACCAACTGGTGTTCGATCCTCCGACTGTCGGTCACGTTGAATTTTCTGTTGGTGTTCCCTTATACCTATCAAAATTTGTATAGATGCGCGCTTCCGTCCGGGCTATCGTGAGAGATTGATGCACACCGAATCACCAGTTTTCACAATGGTTTTGACGCAAGTAGATAGTTTATTATTAGGAAAATTTAACTAAAATATAAATATTGATATTTTAGTAAAAGTGGTTTTCTGTATATGATTCTGTTTTCAAAATTAATATAAAAGGAATGAAATATATTACCTGCTACCAGGAGACTGCTATATTAAAGCTGTCAGAGACTACTACTGACGCAAATAACAGGTAAAGATATATTGTTATCAAAAAGTAAGTATTCAATATTTTGGTAATATTCTGAATCGTTTTCAAGCTTACATATTATATGTCGCATTTTAATTTTAGCCACTGTCAAAACATGCCTCGTCATACATTATTATACCTGTCAGAGTTGTCTTTCTTTGCTTGCTATCATTCGTTAGTGCGTTACCCTTTTAATATTTATTTACACTCAAAGCTTTATCAATAATATTATATGTAAAAATGTTGCTTTCTTTTTTATCCATTGATTGAGTTATTATTGTGTAGAATTAAATCACTAGATTTTATGTAAAAATATCTTAGAATAATACACATTTCCAAAAATTGTCACCAAATTGTCCGAAAAAAATATTGTACCCCAAATACAATACGGTCACTGATTCGTTACATCAATATCTTTTTCTTTAAAACAAAATTTACCAGATTCGGAGATTCCAAAACCGGAAGTTGAATACATGAAACTTTCACGAAACAATATTTTCTCTCCATTCCTCCAACATGAACAGTCTTACTTTCGATTCAACAATCGCGGTAACCATGGTGACGGGAATTGATTTTATATGAATGACATTTGCATCTAAAAGTGGGTAAGATTCTTCACGGATGTGACAAGAGTAAATAGGCAATGCTGCCTTAAGATGTACAAATAGTGTTTTTATGGAATTAAAGTGATTACCCGTATCTAGTAGCCGGCCTTGTATCCCTAAAGAGAGGGACAACCATTTATAATTAGTAAATTGTACACACCATACAACGACATGCACATGCACTTGGCGCGATTTGCGTGGCTTGGCATGGTACACGTGCACCTCACGTGCGCCCAATATAACCCCTAATCTCTGACAAGATGTCACGTGGATATATCGTGTCAACCGTTGAATAATACATATCAAAATTACAAAATGCTTGACGTATTTTTTTCTGCGAATGTTTCAATTTCGTGAAATCGTTCTATTATTAAAAAACAAATGTTCATGATTTTATTTCTTATTTACTAAGTGACGGAATAAAATAGCATTAATATATCGTAGGATACTGATACTAACATCGTTTTCGGGGATATTTATTATTGCGATTGTGCACACGGATTTGAATACAAAATTATTAGGACATCTTGAACCATAAACAAAAAAAAGTTTGATATCATATGTCATAGTCGGCTTGGTGCAAGCAATTCGTCTTCATGTATAATGTTCATTCAACATTCCCTTCAAGTATCGAAAAAACATAGTGTAAACCGAGAGTCTTTTGATATAGCTCTAGAAAAGTTAAGTGAAGCAAAACCCGAAATAAAAACATGACCTGCGTCACATTACATAGCTAAAATCCAAATTTTCACTTTAATATCTCCATCCAACAAAAGTCAGATACAGAATGGCGGAGTCTATCTGATGTGAACATTAACGTAAAAAAATATTTACAAATATCGTAAAATGTGTTCCTCCGTTCCCGCCCCTTTTTTAGTGTCTCGTAATAAATGTTCGAGTTGTATTAAGCTCACTTTCCAATAAAGCTGAAATGAAAGTATGATTTATATAAAAAAAAAACCCCGTTTTTCAACACATTATTAAGGACGATAGAACTGACGAGACCGTTATATCTGCTTCAATAACAACGATATACATCGTGTAGAAAGTTAATTTATAAGTGTTTGAAATTTAAGACAATCGAGTTCGGGGCGAAAACGATAAAAGCAGATAATCGCTTAAAATCCGTTTATAGTGTATGATAAATAGCGCGGAACACTCGGTGTTTATCAGTTAGCACTCTAGTTACACGCCTGTCCTTTAGGTGTTAAGTACATGCATATCAACATATCACACGTCATTTTTCTTTCCTCGTAAATGTCCTACATACTCCTCGTTTTAACACTGCCAGATGATATGAAGGAAAAAAGAGAACATTATTGCATAAAAATAGTAGTGTAATCTTAAGTTTTAAGGCGAAAATAGAAGCGGTGTAAATGTCTTGTGTTCCGGTAAATTTTCTTTCATTTGTATTACAATTATATATCCATGTAAGTAAGATACTAATTTGAACATCCTACTGCGTGCCCAGAGTGTGACGAAAGTCACGTGCGCCATATGTCTTGTTTTAATAATTTTTTTTGTTTATAACAAAATGATTGGACACGAGTTATATCAGCTCATTTACTTTTCTCCTAAATGAATACATACAGGATTATTTTACACTGGAATCATGTGAAAACATCAGAATTTGTAAATTAATGATGAAGAGTGAGTATTGCAAATACAATGTATTGTGGATGGGAGAAGAAAATAGGAAAGAGGATGATTTGGATAAAGAGGTGAAACAGAGACAGGAAAAGAGAAGATGTAGACAATATGTACATATATAAACTGCTGTCCAACACTTTATCTGTTAACCTATTTCTTCCAGTCTGTAGTAGAAAAATATGTTACTATATGACATTCATCAACAGATGAAACGTCTGAGCGGAAAGAGCATTTTTTAAATTTTTTTTCCTCATAGTGTCCAGAATCGGCACTAACTTAAAAAACTGTCTATTTTACACACTTTGCAAATAATCCTTTTCAATGATCAATTTTAAACAGAATCTGATACACAGCCTTCCAGCGACCTTTCCACTATACCTTTCCACTATACCTTCCCATGATACCTTCCCACGATACCTCCTCACGATACCTCCTCACAATACCTTCCCACGATACCTCCTCACGATACCTTCCCACGATACCTTCCCACGATACCTCCTCACGATACCTTCCTATGATACCTTTCCACGAACCTTCCCACGATACATTTCCACGATACCTTCCCACGATACCTTTCCACGATACCTTCCCATCCACGATACCTTCCCACGATACCTTCCCTCGATACCTTTCCACGATACCTTCCCACGATACCTTACCACCATACCTTCCCACTTCCCATGATACCTTACTACGATACCTACCCACTTCCCACGATACCTTCCCACTTCCCACGATACCTTCCCACTTCCCATGATACTTTTCTACGATACCTTCCCACGATACCTTCCCACGATACCTTTTCCACGATACCTTCCCTCGATACCTTCCCACGATACCTTCCTTCGATACCTTCCTACGATACCTTCCCTCGATACCTTCCACGATACCTTACCACGATACCTTCCCACTTCCCACGATACCTTCCCACTTCCAACGATACCTTCCCACTTCCCATGATACCTTTCCACGATACCTTTCCACGATACCTTCCCACGATACCTTCCCACGATACCTTCCCACGATACCTTCCCATGATACCTTCCCACGATACCTTCCCATGATACCTTCCCACTTCCCATTATGCCTTTCCACGATACCTTCCCACTTCCCACGATACCTTCTCACTTTCCATGATACCTTTCCACGATACCTTTCCACGATACCTTCCCACAATACCTTCCCACGATACCTTGCCATGATACCTTCCCATTTCCCATTATACCTTTCCACGATACCTTCCCATGATACCTTCCCACGATACCTTCCCATGATACCTTCCCACTTCCCACAATACCTTTCCACGATACCTTCCCACTTCCCACGATACCTTCCCACAATATCTTCCCATGATACCTTTCCACTTCCCACGATACCTTTCCACGATACCTTCCCACGATACCTTCCCACGATACCTTCCCATGATACCTTCCCACGATACCTTCCCACGATACCTTCTCACGATACCTTCTCACAATACCTTCCTATGATACCTTCCCATGATACCTTCCCACGAACCATCCTCACGATACCTCCTCACGATACCTTCCAATGATACCTCCTCACGATACCTTCCAATGATACCTCCTCACGATACCTTCCCACGATACCTTCCCACGATACCTCCTCACGATACCTTTCCACGATACCTCCTCACGATAACTCCTCACGATACCTTCCCACGATACCTTCCCACGATACCTTTCCACGATACCTTCCCATGATACCTTTCCACGAAAACTTCCCGTGATACCTTCCAACGATACCTTTCCACGATACCTTCCCACGATACCTTCCCACGATACCTTTCCATGATACCTATTCACGATACCTTCCCACGATACCTTCCCACGATACCTTCCCACGATACCTTCCCATGATACCTTCCCACTTCTCACGATACCTTTCCACGATACCTTTCCACGATACCTTCTCACAATACCTTTCTATGATACCTTCCCACGATACCTTCCAACTTCCCACGATACCTTCCCACGATACCTTCCCATGATACCTATTCACGATACCTTCCCATGATACCTTCCCATGATATCTATTCACGATACCTTCCCACGATACCTTCCCACGATACCTTCCCACGATACCTTCCCACGATACCTTCCCACAATATCTTCCCACGATACCTTCCCACTTCCCACGATACCTTCCCACGATACCTTCCCATGATTCCTTCCCACTTCCCACGATACCTTTCCACGATACATTCCCACGATACCTTTCCATGATACCTTTCCATGATACCTTTCCACGATACCTTCCAACGATACCATCCCATGATACCTTTCCACGATACTTTCCCACGATACCTTTCCACGATACCTTCCCATGATACCTTTCCATGATACCTTTCCATGATGCATTTGAAAACTAATAAAAAAGGCCTTTACTCTGTATAGATTTGTTGTGTGACACAATACCCGACCTGATATAGATGGCCATAGTCGGACCGTTTTTTAACATAACATTGTTATAATGCATTTATAGCAACTGTTCACGTTTGACAGAAAATTCACCTAAGAAGGATAATTTCTGTAAATGCTTCTATAAATCTTATTGTAATCAATATAGATTTTAATAGTAAACTTGAATTGAAAAGGGCATAAAAAATCCTTTTATATTTGATACGGCTGACTAACAGTAAATATATTGTTCTGTCAGCTGAAGTAACAAGAAGAAGCAATAACTCAACGACGCGAGAACTGTACGAGACTTAACGTGACACACGGCCATCTTTGTGACGAATGTCGCGTCAACCCTTCTGATGGTAACCGAATCCATTCCACGATTTTTATAGAGCAGAATTTGAATGTGCTATCAGATGTTATCGTAAGATGAGATAACTAACACGATCGTGTATATTTTATTCTTTATCATCTCAATCCTGTGTAGTGGTAACTGCATCACAATCGTCTGTGCATCACTGTTGCAGACCACGCTTTACGCCTCCATTTTTGAAAGAGCAGACGGCTTCATTAGTTTTTCTATATGTAACGCCAAATAACACGTGACTAATCATAAACAGTAAGACTTTTGATGTCACTATGAAATCTAATTTGACCGCAGAAGTTGTGGTGAGGTAGAGTTGAAAATCCACAATATATAGAGCGATCGCTAGTACAAGAAAATCAAATGAGCTCGATCATAGAACCATTCACAAAATGGCGTCAAAACTCAATGACAATGCATGCCATAACGTAAGAACATATGGACAAAATAAAACAAGGCATCAAAACGCGGGGACAAAATAAACCATAGCGTCAAAATACAGGATAAAAAATACCAAAGCGACAGAACACGGAAAAATACAACGTACAGCTGAACATGAGAATATTGGGACAGTAGTTACCAAAGCTTCAAAATACGAACAATAAACGCCACAACGTCAAAACATAGGGAAGCACATCAAACATCAGAATACAGGGACAAAATAAACAAAGGCGTCAGAAAGCAGCTATAAAATACATGATATTGTCAAAACACAGGGACCATTTACACCACTACGTCAAAACGCTGGGACCAAATGCACCACAGTGTCAAAACACTGTGACAAAACAAACCACAATAACACCTAGACAAAGTATATGACAGTGTCAAAGAACAGGAAAATGGGAACAAAATATGCGACAGGCTCAGAACACAGGGACAAATATATATCACAGAGTTAGAACAAAGGGACAAAATACACCACAGGGTTAGAACACAGGGACAAATTATACCGAAGAGTCGGAACACAGGGACAAATATATATCACAGAGTTAGAACAAAGGGACAAAATACACCACAGGGTTAGAACACAGGGACAAATTATACCGAAGAGTCGGAACACAGGGACAAATATATATCACAGAGTTAGAACAAAGGGACAAAATACACCACAGGGTCAGAACACAGGGACAAATTATACCGCAGAGTCGGAACACAGGGACAAAGTATATCACAGAGTTAGAACAAAGGGACAAAATGTGCCACAGTGTCAATAAATAGGGGCAAAATGCAACACAGCGTCAAAACACTGAGACAAAATATACCACAGTGTCAATAAACAGGGAAAAAATGCAACACAGCGTCAAAACACTGAGACAAAATATAGGAAAGCGTCAGAGACAAGGGACATGGGAACAAAATACGAATAGTGTCAGAACACAGGGACAATATACATCGCAGAGTCGGAACACCGCGACAAAACACGTCACAGGATCAGGCCACAGGGACAATATACATCGCAGAGTCGGAACACCGCGACAAAACACGTCACAGGATCAGGCCACAGGGACAAAGTACACCGCAGAGTCGGAACACAGGAACAAAATACACCGCAGAGTAGGAACACAGGGACAAAATACACCGCAGAGTCGGAACACCGCGACAAAATACGCCACAGGATCAGGTCACAGGGACAATATACACCGCAGAGTCGGAACACAGGGACAAAATACATCGCAGAGTCGGAACACCGCGACAAAATACGCCACAGGATCAGGTCACAGGGACAATATACACCGCAGAGTCGGAACACAGAGACAAAATACGCCACAGGAGCAGGTCACAGGGACAAAATACACCGCAGAGTCGGAACACAGAGACAAAATACGCCACAGGATCAGGCCACAGGGACAAAGTACACCGCAGAGTCGGAACACAGAGACAAAATACGTCATAGGATCAGGCCACAGGGACAATATACACCGCAGAGTCGGAACACATGGAAACTATACCATAGAGTCAGAACACAGTGACAAAATACTCCACAGAGTGGGAACACAGGGACAAACTACGTGACAACGTCAAAGCACATGAACAAAATACAATTAATCGTTAAAAAATGTACCAAATCATCAGAACACAGGAACCAACAAAGTACACAGCTTCAAACGATATGAAGTAACCATTTCTATATAATTGCAAAACATGGACTTCTTCAAAGTTTAAACTCAAACGATCGTTAAATAAGTGCCGATACATAGTCCATTGTTCTTATCAAAGAGGTCGGTTGTACAATATTTATATTACTAATGTTACGAATGAACTGAAGGAAAAATAGAAACAAATTAATCTGGACATCAAAAATTAGTAGTGACAAAGTTGAGGTCTCTGTAAGAGGATACGGCGTTAGCAATGTGAGAATGGCTTACACACTGTAATGGTCAATTTGAGAAATCAATGAGGCGTGAAGAGCTGGTGTGGTCTGCTGGAAACAGGACCCAGACCACTTATGGCTCCGTTACCTCCCAGAGATAGACGATATTTTCCATCAAATGATTTCAAGATACATCAAGCGTCTTGACTACTTAGCTCCCGCTGTCTGCTATCTATTGCAGCAAGTGTTTGTGAGACCTAGCTTTTACCGTCCATTATTATACGATAAAGATGGAATGGCTGTAGATATATACATTTGAAAAACAGTAATATTTTTTAACAAGGAACTTCAGGGTTTTCGAAAATATTGTCGAAAGACTATTGAACTATTTTTCTGTGACAAAAGCACCGTTGTAATCCAGTTTTTTTAGTAGAATATAGATGAATTGTTTGTAAATATTCATCGAAAGAATGATGAAATGTGAAATAATAATAATATTGTTCGTTGACTTATCGCCTCCATATAGTAGCTAGTGGAAACCGATGTTGACTTATCGCCTCGTCAAATGTCAAGGTCATTTTGTGGCGTGGTATCCTTATAGTAGCTAATGGAAACCGATGTTGGCTTACAGCCTCGTCAAATGTCAAGGTCATTTGGAGGTGATGTTTTCTTGTAGTAGCTAGTGGCTACTTCACTCTAAAGCTTACGAGAGGCCTGTCACAAGTTTCTTGCCCAAGGACACCGCTATGTCAGTATAAGGGACGCATACAACCGGGATATGGAGCGTCGAACCACACACCTCGGAACTTCACCTGAGGCTGAGGGGGCCAAAGTTCTATTAATTAAGGTATCGCGACCCCTTTGATGAAAGTATTATTGAAAGTCGGGTTTTTTCAGTTCGTATAGATAGTGTTGTTATTATTCTTTTTCTAAGGTATCGTCCAACACCACCCTTTAAAATAAGCTTTGATTCAAACTTAATGATGAAACGCCACTTTCGAATCCTTACCTTCCTTAAGTCGCCTTCTAGGATTCCAAATTAAGGCCTTTAGCATTTCAATGAGTCCTAGAACGACGAAACAACTGTATGATGCGGTTTCATTCATTATTTGGGTCTGCCATATTTAATTCTTTATATTGAAAGGCGCTTTTCCATCATGTACAAATTTTGACTTAGAGTTAGGGTTAGGTTAGTCAGGTATAGTTTCTGTCTCGAGATATACCCTAATTTCAGCTGGTGAAGCAACGCTCCTTGTGTTGATGTAGTATAAAGAAAGATTTTGAATTCTGTGACCCTTACAGTTACACTCTATCCTCGACCCTTGTGGAGGACTACTGTGATCTTTCCGTAGCTTGAGGGTGGGACAGATATTTTTCTGTTTATTCTATTTATGTTCTGTACGAGCAGGCTGTCTTACCCTGGCAAGATAGAGACACATCTTTTCTTACCCTCACCAGAAGTGTGGATATTTCTGTCCGATGGGATAGAGACCCTTGTCAGTTCTGCTAAGAAATTATAGATATGATAAGACAATCATGTTCTCTGAATTTCTTTTGTTTTCTTGCCGTTTTATTTTTGTGCTCCCTGAACTTCTGTTTTTGTCTTTCGAGTTGTGTATGTCTCTCCTGAACTTCTGTTTTTGTCTTTCGAGTTGTGTATGTCTCTCCTGAACGTCTGTTTTTGCTTTCCTATTTTTATGCGCGTCTCCTGACTGTCTGTGTTTGATTCCCTAATTTTTTGTGCTTTTTCTGAAATTCAACTTTTGTTTCTTTTCGTAATATTTTGTGCGTCTCCCGAACTTCTGTTTTTTGTTTTCCTAATTTTTGTACGTTTTCTGAACTTCTGTTTTTGTTTTCCTAATTTTTGTACGTTTTCTGAACTTCTGTTTTTGTTTTCCTAATTTTTGTACGTTTTCTGAACTTCTGTTTTTGTTTTCCCAATTCTTGTACGTTTTCTGAACTTCTGTTTTTGTTTTCCCAATTCTTGTACGTTTTCTGAACTTCTGTTTTTGTTTTCCTAATTTTTGTACGTTTTCTGAACTTCTGTTTTTTGTTTTCCTAATTTTTGTACGTTTTCTGAACTTCTCTTTTTGCTTACCTAATGTTTTGTGCGTCTCCTGAAGCTCTGTTGTTGTCTGTATCTCCGTTTGTTTTTGCGTTTCCTTATTTGCTGTTACTTCCCTATTTGTTTGTGAATCTGTTGAATGTTTTCATTACATTTGGTTTTTCTGAATTTCTGTTGCTGTTTTTATCTTTGTTTGTGCCCCTCCATTGCTACGTTTTTGTTTTTCCAGTTATTTTTTGTGATTCAAGATTTTCTGTTTGTCTATTTGCTTGTTCGTTCGCTGTATCTTTGTTGTCTTTCTGTTCGGCTTTTGCGTCCTTTTGACTGATGATGTTGGTTTTTACTTTGATTTTGCTTCTTTCCTCTCATTTGTTGTATTTCCTACCAAGTTTTGTCATTCTGTGTTGACGTTGATGTTATGACGAACTTTGTTGTTCTCAGTTGACATGTTACATTTTGTTGCTTTGTGTTCACATTATGAAAAATTTTACCGTTCGGCGTTCCCGATGTGATTGTATATGTAATGACGTTGAGCTGTATTTTATTCTGATCAGTTAACTCTGGAATTATGTTTCCGCATGGTGATGCTATTTAAGAGTTAGGACAATAAAGGGTTTTTCTTTTGAAGAGAGAAATTGAAAAAAAAGTCCTGACAATGACAAAACTAAGGAGAGGACTAAAAAGGTCACAGCAGAAAAGACATCGACGATCAAAATCAATAAGGCCAACAACCGAAGGAAATAATTTAAAAGACGCCAAAACTAAAGGAAAAACAGCATGATACACATAAAAGAATGAAGACCGAAACGACAAAATTAAAAGCAACAATTAAAAAAAAAAAAAAATCAGCGGCAGACGCTTCCACCACAGCTGCCGCCGCATCTATCACAG
Organism: Ylistrum balloti; assembly: GCF_031769215.1. Taxonomy (NCBI): domain Eukaryota; kingdom Metazoa; phylum Mollusca; class Bivalvia; order Pectinida; family Pectinidae; genus Ylistrum; species Ylistrum balloti. The sequence goes on from NW_026781889.1 coordinate 1,655,286, forward strand.
CCGCCGCCGCATCTCCCACAGCTGCCGCCGCCGTATCCATCACAGCCGCAGACGCTTCCACCACAGCTGCCGCCGCATTTCCCACAGCTGCCGCCGCCGCATCCATCACAGCTGCCGCCGCCGCATCCACCACATCTGCCGCTGCATCCACCACAGCCGCAGGCGCTTCCACCACAGCTGCCGCCGCATCTATCACAGCCGCCGCCGCTTCCCCCACAGCTGCCGCCGCCGTATCCATCACAGCCGCAGACGCTTCCACCACAGCTGCCGCCGCATCCACCACAGCCGCAGACACTTCCACCACAGCCGCCGCCGCATCCACCACAGCCGCAGACACTTCCACCACAGCTGCCGCCGCAGCAATAGCAGCAGAAACAACAACAACCACAGCGATGGGATTCAAAGAGACTTTAGAAATAAGGCAAATTTTCATAACAGTTTTTGAGAACAACACTAGAAATAGAAATGATACCATATGTCTGAGTAACGCATTTTTTTGGTCAAAAATGCAAACAACAACAGGAATTGATAAGAGGCCAAAACTAAAAGAAAACACCATGTGTTCCCTCAAAAAAACTTTTCAATTGTCCGTATATCCTGGTGTGGTATACAGGTGCGGGAATATGCTCCTCCGTTTATCAGTCAGAGTATCGCTCAAATAGTGTTTTCTTTTGATGGCAGCACAATCCAAGGCTACGGTCGCTGTGTCGTGGTCACAACGTGTATCAGGCAACTGATAAACCTCCAATTAACATATCTTCACATACACACCATCATTAAAATGCAATAAAATACTAAACCTAAAACCAATCGATACACTATTACTCTACAATTTATCTCGAGATGACTAAAGTTTGCGAAACGATACACCACACATTAAATAGTTGTGATCTATGTCCGCCACAAATGGTGCTCGTAAATTTGGGCGCAGGTTGCCCTACCCTATTCCCGGCCTTATCTGTAAAGGAAATACGCTTTAAGTCTGGCAAGTACCTTCTACATTCAAACCTTACTTTTAACATAGAGCTAAGAACGGGGTGTGACTGTGATCATTTTACATATAATTCTCTAAGATTTACCTGCTAATTAAAGAAATAAGGATATGACTTAAATGGAATATTACTCTTTAAAAATAGTGTGTGACATTTAAAGTGTTCATAAGCACTGTATATCGTCGTCATTTAACAGGAAACAATTACTACTATATTTGTATCCTCTATTGGTTTTGCGTAATTATGACAATTTAATGCGAAACGTGACCAACACAATCTACCAAATTGTTTAAATTTGTGTGCTTGGTTTATCGTCCCATGGACAGATAGTGCTATTTAAAGAAGTGTAATGTAGCTGGAGGCTTCCTCACCAACCATCCAACCAACCAGCAAACAAAACCAACCATCCAACCAACCAACCAGCAAACAAAATCAACCATCCAACCAACCAACCAGCAAACAAAATCAACCATCCAACCAACCAGCAAACAAAACCAACCATCCAACCAACCAACCAGCAAACAAAACCAGCCAACCAACCAACCAACCAACCAGCAAACAAAACCAGCCAACCAACCAACCAACCAGCAAACAAAACCAGCCAACCAACCAACCAACTAACAAACAAACAAACCAAACAAACAAAACAAACCAAACCAAAACCAACCAACCAACCATCCAACCAACCAACCAACCAACCAACCAACCAGCAAACAAAACCAGCCAACCAACCAACCAACTAACAAACAAACAAACCAAACAAACAAAACAAACCAAACCAAAACCAACCAACCAACCATCCAACCAACCAACCAACCAACCAACCAGCAAACAAAACCAGCCAACCACCCAACCAACTAACAAACAAACAAACCAAACAAACAAAACAAACCAAACCAAAACCAACCATCCAACCAACCAACCAACCAACCAATCAACAAAACCAACCGTCCAACCAACCAACAAAGCAGATCGACCGACCGACCAAACCAAACTAAACTAACCCAACATCCAACCATCTCACCAGCTACTTCAAAAAGTTTTATCAGACAGGACATTTAACAAGTAAAACAATTATATCGTTATTAATTATTAAAGATTATCTGTAATCTATGGTCGTATTACATATATATAATTAAATATTAAAATACAATTCTAAATTTGTTATTGTACCGTTAAAACATACCTTATCAAAACTTAAATAAATAGAACCTAATGACATTTTAATTTATTGGAAGGAAACACGTTTTACTTCGTTTACGATAATCCATGCCGGATGTAGGTATTTAAATTTGAATTAAGATAAAAATGGTATAATGGATTAAAATTAATTCAGACAGCGCGTGCACTGCACTTTTATATTATATGCAAGTACACATCTTGATTTCGTATAAGTTTTTACTACAAAGAATTGCAACTGCGTCTGTCTATGTATGGTTACATCTTGTATAGAATATTGATATGAGATAAATTTTCGGCTAATAATAATAATAATAATAATAATAATAATAATGTAAATAATAATTAAAAAAAAAACCAAAAAAAAAACCAAAAAAAAAAAAAACCAAAAAAAAAACCGCAAAAACAAAAAAAATATAAACGCTACTGATCCTGCCGAAGAAACACTCGGTTGTGTTATCAAATTCATTTGGCATTCAACTACTGTATCTAATCTATATATAAACGGAGAGAATTTGCTTGTCTATTGTACAGTTTCTGATACATGTTTACTACGAGTCAGCTGTATCCAAACTGAAGTATGTGTCTTGGTGATTGTAAAAAAAAAACAAGTGAATAGAAAGTTAAATACAAAGAATTAGATAAAATAGAGTCAAACCCTGAATTCAGCTACATCATGCAAATGTTTCTTCCATCTAGGACTCGTCAGTGATGTTAGGAGCCTGAGATGTTATAAGGACAATAGGGAAATAAAAATTAGCCGAAGTATGTTTTTAAATGTTTCAGTAACGATCTCAACTCTACCCTTCTTCAGAGGAAAAATATCTACCAACATTAATTTTCATATATATTTCAATAGTTAGATGTGAGAAATATGGAAAGTTGGTCTCTAAGTCATTTGACAATTTCACATTTGTGGTAAATAATGTATTGAGTAACTAGTTACCAGAATGTCCGTCGTCCGTCCGTCCGTTAACTATTCTTATGATTCACTGCTAGTCTTTAACAACTGAAGGGATTTGACCAAATTTTGTTAGAGGCATCCTTGTGGAAGGGGAACCAATTCTGAATAAAAGGTAGGTGTAGGACCACCAGGCTGCAGGTACAGTGCCTATAAGGGGACCATTTTGTAAATTCTTGAAAATCTTGCTTCTTCAGTAGGGTAGACGATTGGGAACAGAATGTCGTGTATCAAGTGGGAAAAAGTTTTAAAATCCTACCCTTCTTTCGGGAAGAAGATATGCTATATTGGTTTGACAGGGGATTCAGTTTTGTATGTAAACAGTGAGTTTGAACCCGTTTGGGACAGAGGATGGACCCAATAGTGATAAAGCAATTTAGACGATATGAAACCAGGTGAGCGAAAAACGTCAAATAAACCTCTTCTTGTCTTACTTCCGCCTCGTTGTTGATAAAAATAGAGAAACTAATAAGATACATGTTTAAATCTATTCTCCACAAAAATTACTAATCAATAATTCATGATAAATAGAATTCACGTGAATCAATTCCTATTTATTTCATCACACAACAGAATCATTATTCAAGTGAAACCGTTAAACCGTATACCAGAACAGATATTCACATGAATTGATTTACTAACTGTATACTATTGAACAGTCTCATTATCCATCTAATTCTAAATTGCTGTAGCAACGGAATTCTTTAATTCTCACATGCAATTCGTCTCTGTGCCAAACAAATACCTGTCTTAAACAGTTTTCTTGACGATGATGAAAATCTACTGCAAATTATTCTAATGTTTAAAGCTCCCTCGGAACTTTCTTTTTAATTTGTGTGGCTATTAAATAATTGGAGTGTGTATGGTATTCATAAGTGATTGGTGAATCATAATGAATGATTGGCTAGGCTAACTCGCTGTGTTTGTTGTTGCCTTGTATCCTTAGGTGTTTTTGTATCCTCTCGTTAGTGCTGAAAATGTCCATCTTCAACACGCAAATTAATACAGTGAGGGAGTACACTCTTCTTCCAGGCCCGTTTATTCCGACTTACGATTTAATTCAAGTGGAAATGAGAATAGAGTAGTTTGACAATCAGGATAAACTTTATCAAATTAAACACATCGTGTTAGATCTATTACAATACCAGGCTATCCATCGCCCTTTAGATACAAGGAAGTATTGTTCGAAGTATCCGACTCGTGTAATCGCATTGATTCTCCAACTTTGAATAATTATTGCCATCAAGTACCTTACTAATGTTCGGTGGGTCTAACCCTTCCCAGCGCGTGAAAATGGCCAGGAGGCCCCGCAGAAAATTTATTTAAAGTTTTTTTTGTTCTCTTCCATTTAACGTAAGCGGTGAAGATTTCTGTGTCGTGCGCGCTTGACGAGTACACGTGTGTAAATCCACTGAAATGTTTATGAACGCATGGCTGTTTCGCTAGATATGTTTTTATCTCATTAGTCCAATTACAGATAGGCTGATGAAGACCATATTACGGGTATAAACTTTTATCGAAGTCTTTTAAGATGATATTTAAAGACGTTATTTATTGGAGATAGGTTGGATGTCGTTTACCAGCCGTGATAAACGTTCTGGAGGAGCCAATTAAACAGAAATATACCAGCTTTATATACGTATTTATGTAGGTGTATCCCTCCTAGACACTTGTCTGTTTAATAGGCAATCTAATGGATAAAGCGGAAATAACAAGAACACTGCTGGTACATCGACATTTCTCTGATTTAGATTTAAAAAAAAAGTTAATTTTTCGGTATCATTAACTTATCTGTTGTGACAATAAATTAACAATGGCGCAAACAATCAAAGGGAAAAACCGAGTAAATTTCTCATTATATTCAAATAAAAGTCGAAGAATTATTTCTTTAAGTTCAGGAGATCATTAACAGTAATATCGGCACTTTAAGACGAGAAGAAATTGCCAAAAAATGTAACCGATGGCATCAAAACTAAAGAAAAGACCACAAAAACTGATGACACATTGAATCCAAAGTAATGACAAGACTGATGACACATAAAATCCAAAGTAATGACAACAAGACTGATGACACATAAAATCCAAAGAAATAACAAATTAAACTGATGACACATTAAAACAGAAAGAAAGACAACAAGAATGATGACACATTAAATCCAAAGTAATGACAAGAACTGATGACATATACAATCCAACGGAAGGACAACATGAACTGATGACACATAAAATCTAAAGGAAAGACAACATGAACTGATGACACATAAAATCTAAAGGAAAGACAACATGAACTGATGACACATAAAATCTAAAGGAAAGACAACATGAACTGATGACACATAAAATCTAAAGGAAAGACAACATGAACTGATGACACATAAAATCTAAAGGAAAGACAACATGAACTGATGACACATAAAATCTAAAGGAAAGACAACATGAACTGATGACACATAAAATCTAAAGGAAAGACAACATGAACTGATGACACATAAAATCTGAAGGAAGAACAACATGAACTGATGACACATAAAATCTAAAGGAAGGACAACATGAACTGATGACACATAAAATCTAAAGGAAAGACAACATGAACTGATGACACATAAAATCTAAAGGAAAGACAACATGAACTGATGACACATAAAATCTAAAGGAAAGACAACATGAACTGATGATACATAAAATCTGAAGGAAGAACAACATGAACTGATGACACATAAAATCTAAAGGAAGGACAACATGAACTGATGACACATAAAATCTAAAGGAAAGACAACATGAACTGATGACACATAAAATCTAAAGGAAAGACAACATGAACTGATGACACATAAAATCTAAAGGAAAGACAACATGAACTGATGACACATAAAATCTGAAGGAAGAACAACATGAACTGATGACACATAAAATCTAAAGGAAGGACAACATGAACTGATGACACATAAAATCTAAAGGAAAGACAACATGAACTGATGACACATAAAATCTAAAGGAAGGACAACATGAACTGATGACACATAAAATCTAAAGGAAGGACAACATGAACTGATGACACATAAAATCCAAAGGAAAGACAACATGAACTGATGACACATAAAATCTAAAGGAAGGACAACATGAAGTGAGGACACATAAAATCTAAAGGAAGGACAACATGAACTGATGACACATAAAATCCAAAGGAAGGACAACATGAACTGATGACACATAAAATCTAAAGGAAGGACAACATGAACTGATGACACATAAAATCTAAAGGAAGGACAACATGAACTGATGACACATAAAATCCAAAGGAAGGACAACATGAACTGATGACACATAAAATCTAAAGGAAGGACAACATGAACTGATGACACATAAAATCTAAAGGAAGGACAACATGAACTGATGACACATCGAGACAAATGAAAAGGCAACAATAGGACGCAGCAAAACAAAAAACAGAAATGCAAAACTTTATAAATCAGATGAAAACAGAGGAGACAGAAGACAAAAACAGGCCCAGAAGAGACGAGGAAACATGTCTCACCTCTGTATGCGCTTAACAGCAACCTAATGCTTTAAGTTAAGTGATTGTAAAAAGTGGAGTAATCTTGTTTTCTGATAGGCATTTATACTGTTTCAAATTGATAGTTTTTTTTTCATGAAATATTCCACAATCCTGATGAAATATAAATGTTTATCAAGACGTATTGTTTATCCGTATACCCAATGAATCAACAAAAACATGTTTTTAAACGCGCATGTTTCATTCTCCGTAGTTCTATTTAAATGCCGTTTTGGTGTGTAGCCCCTAATCTCATTTACATAGTAAAGTCATTCTTTCTCACTGCAGTTAAAAACAACAGCTCTAATCAATAAAAAGACAAAATGAGATAATGTGTACTTTTGTTAGAATTAAATCATTCATTCATATTATGTGGTCAAATTGTGCCTGTGTGAGTTCACAGTACCCCATTTCCCACATCAATTGTTCGAGAATCGCCTTTTACTTGATTGAGGTAGAGTGTCTAAAAATGTAATGATTTCATTCCGTCAGAAAAGATAAATCTATACAAACAATTGTTGAGAAGTAAAGAATGAGGCAAGTTGCTGGTGAATAGCACATTTAAGTGAAATCTGAATGTCACTACAAATCTAATACGTCGAGAAATGCTTGGGGTCTAGTTTCTTTAATCACCGAACTTAAAAGTCACGTGTTGTTAAATTCTTTGATACAGTATGAACGTTTCTGGAAAGAATTAATTTGCATTACCATTCTCATCAATCTTACATACAGCTTAGCCAGAGTTAGTGAAAGTGTGGTGTATACAGTCTATGAGTTAGTGGGTGTGTGGTGTATACAGTCCATGAGTCAGTAGGTGTGTGGTGTATAGTCCATGAGTTAGTGGGTGTGTGGTGTATACAGTCCATGAGTTAGTGTTTGGTGTATACAGTCCATGTGTTAGTAGGTGTGTGGTGTATACAGTCCATGTGTTAGTGGGTGTGTGGTGTATACAGTCCATGAGTTAGTGGGTGTGTGGTGTATACAGTCTATGAGTTAGTGTGTAGTGTATACAGTCTATGAGTTAGTGGGTGTGTGGTGTATACAGTCCATGAGCTAGTGGGTGTGTGGTGTATACAGTGTATGGTATCTATGATTTGATGTGATTAAAATGAGATCAGGAAATTTTAACACAACAGGTACGCGAAATGAAATTGGATGACACATATTGAAAACCATAATTTCCTCTCTTTTTATCTAAAAAATATATTCCACACAGGTGGGCTAGCTTAACGAACGGAAACTCTGTCGTCTTTTATTAAACGCTGAGTTATAGGTCTTACAAGGTGGTGACACGGAATCCAGTGTAAACTGCCGTGTGACAATCAAACTACTTTAATCTATGGTCCTCTATCACCTATATTGCTATTTGGAATGATCACTCAATGTGTTTGATGTTTCGTCTTATTATTATCATAACGAAATAAAATTTAGAATGTTTTCCCGATCTTCAAAAAAATATTTAACCAAAATTAGAGAAAAGAGTGAGAGAGAGAGAGAGAGAGAGAGAGAGAGAGAGAGAGAGAGAGAGAGAGAGAGAGAGAGAGAGAGAGAGAGAGAGAGAGAGAGAAAATAAATGTAAACTTCTCAGTTGAGGTCATTCAAAATAAAGGCAATATATGGCAATCAACAACCTCTCCGCTCTAAAAAAGTCACAAACGAACACTCCGATACTGTGAAATGATTTCCCCTTAGATTCATTTTCACGATATAACATATTCTTACCAAATGTCACACGTGTATTTAGAATCAGTCGTGTCTATCAGTTTCAAGTAATTTTGTTGCTCAACTAACTATCAAATTCTTTAACCATACAAGGGATCTGTTGCACTAGAAACCACAGAGAACTTGCGGTCTAGAAATGAATTTTATAATCACAACACTTCGTGAGATGGTTTCAAAATTATCGTTATACTTTTAACGCTTTTGTTCTCTTTACAAATTTAATGTTCTTTCAAATTAAATTGACTGTGAAAGTAATTTTTAAAAAAGTTATCAAAAGCATCATCAATTGATGGAACAGCCGCTTGGACAAGTAATGTTTTTTACTGGATGACGAAGTCCACGGGATTAAGAGCTTGATGACGCCACATCAGAATATTCACGTCATCATAGTTAACGATCATAACGTCATACCCTCTTTTCTAGCTCATCAAATAACTTATTTTGGAATGTCGTGACATCATGTCTATTTCAGGAAGTTTGATTTCAAACTTTTAAAACTGGAAAGGAAAAAAGAAAGCAATTACATATAATTGTTTTGCTATAAACATGTTTTGTCAGCAGTAAAAAGAAGAACGAAGAAATATTTTTCTGAACCCGACATCTCATAGGTGTATACAAGTTAAACTTATCGACAACGATCAATTATTAATTAAATTACTGCCTGTTCTACGCTAAATCGTCTTAATCCACAGCAAACGTGTTTAGCCTCGACTTGCCCTAGCCAGCAGTCCAACCCAAACAAGTTGAGGAGGGGTACGCTTCACTCCCGCGGTGATAAGACATTTAACGCCTTTTCAATCTATGGCGATTTACAGAGTTCTTTAAAATCAATAATACAGATATCTTCTCACCGATCTACCGAATAAACACTGGGAAGATAATCCTGTTGTAACACTTCGTAAGCTCGTAGAAGATATCGATAGCGACGTATAGGCCCCTTCAAAGTCTGGGAAATGTTTGTAACGGTCAATTTTAGACAACAAATGACTCAGGAACGATACATAATGAAACTAACACCATATAGATATCAGCACGTGTTAATATTAATAGCCAGGGGATAAAATACCATTCAGGCGATAAATTGTTTGGCACGTGAAATATCTGACACGATGGAATAATATGTAAAGTGTCAAACCACATCGAATAACATATATGAAATTGAATTGAACTTTGTATTTTCGATCAATGCCATATATAAATTACCTTATCAATGAAAAGTATCGGAAGTTAACTATTTAAAAATTGTTGTGTTTGAGGACTGTCACATAACAGCACTGTGATTGTCGAAGTGTATTTCATATTTTGATATGAGAGTGGGGGTCGACGTTTATTTTATACTTTGATGTGGTGGTGATGGTCGACGTGTATTTCACCCTTCGATGTGTGGGTGACGGTCGACGTCTATTTCATACTTTGATGTGTGGGTGATGGTCGACGTCTATTTCATACTTTGATGTGTGGGTGATGGTCGACGTGTATTTCACCCTTCGATGTGTGGGTGATGGTCGACGTGTATTTCATACTTTGATGTGGTGGTGATGGTCGACGTCTATTTCACCCTTCGATGTGTGGGTGATGGTCGACGTCTATTTCATACTTTGATGTGTGGGTGATGGTCGACGTCTATTTAACACTTTGATGTGTGGGTGATGGTCGACGTCTATTTCATACTTTTATATGTGGGTGATGGTCGACGTCTATTTCACACTTTGATGTGTGGGTGATGGTCGACGTCTATTTAATACTTTAATGTGTTGGCGATGGTCGACGTCTATTTAATACTTTGATGTGTCTGTGATGGTCGACGTCTATTTCATACTTTGATATGTGGGTGATGGTCGACGTCTATTTCATACTTTGATGTGTGGGTGATGATCGACGTCTATTTCATACTTTGATATGTGGGTGATGGTCGACGTCTATTTCATACTTTGATGTGTGGGAGATGGTCGACGTCTATTTCACACTTTGATGTGTGGGAGATGATCGACGTCTATTTCACTTTTTGATGTGTGGGTGATGGTCGACGTCTATTTCATACTTTGATGTGTGGGTGATGGTCGACGTCTATTTCATACTTTGAATGTGGGTAATGGTCGACGTCTATTTCATACTTTGATATGTGGGTGATGGTCGACGTCTATTTAACTTTTTGATGTGTGGGTGATGGTTGACGTGTATTTCACATTTTGATGTGTGGGTGATGATCGGCGTCTATTTCACATTTTGACGTGTGGGTGATGGTCGACGTCTATTTCATACTTTGATGTGGTGGTGATGGTCGACGTCTATTTCACCCTTCGATGTGTGGGTGATGGTCGACGTCTATTTCATACTTTGATGTGTGGGTGATGGTCGACGTCTATTTAACACTTTGATGTGTGGGTGATGGTCGACGTCTATTTCATACTTTGATGTGTGGGTGATGGTCGACGTCTATTTAACACTTTGATGTGTGGGTGATGGTCGACGTCTATTTCATACTTTTATATGTGGGTGATGGTCGACGTCTATTTCACACTTTGATGTGTGGGTGATGGTCGACGTCTATTTAATACTTTAATGTGTTGGCGATGGTCGACGTCTATTTAATACTTTGATGTGTCTGTGATGGTCGACGTCTATTTCATACTTTGATATGTGGGTGATGGTCGACGTCTATTTCATACTTTGATGTGTGGGTGATGATCGACGTCTATTTCATACTTTGATGTGTGGGTGATGGTCGACGTCTATTTCATACTTTGATGTGTGGGAGATGGTCGACGTCTATTTCACACTTTGATGTGTGGGAGATGATCGACGTCTATTTCACTTTTTGATGTGTGGGTGATGGTCGACGTCTATTTCATACTTTGATGTGTGGGTGATGGTCGACGTCTATTTCATACTTTGAATGTGGGTAATGGTCGACGTCTATTTCATACTTTGATATGTGGGTGATGGTCGACGTCTATTTAACTTTTTGATGTGTGGGTGATGGTTGACGTGTATTTCACATTTTGATGTGTGGGTGATGATCGGCGTCTATTTCACATTTTGACGTGTGGGTGATGGTCGACGTCTATTTCATACTTTGATGTGGTGGTGATGGTCGACGTCTATTTCATACTTTGATGTGTGGGAGATGGTCGACGTCTATTTCACACTTTGATGTGTGGGAGATGATCGACGTCTATTTCACTTTTTGATGTGTGGGTGATGGTCGACGTCTATTTCATACTTTGATGTGTGGGTGATGGTCGACGTCTATTTCATACTTTGAATGTGGGTAATGGTCGACGTCTATTTCATACTTTGATATGTGGGTGATGGTCGACGTCTATTTAACTTTTTGATGTGTGGGTGATGGTTGACGTGTATTTCACATTTTGATGTGTGGGTGATGATCGGCGTCTATTTCACATTTTGACGTGTGGGTGATGGTCGACGTCTATTTCATACTTTGATGTGTGGGTGATGGTCGACGTCTATTTCATACTTTGATATGTGGGTGATGGTCGACGTCTATTTCATACTTTGATGTGTGGGTGATGGTCGACGCCTATTTCATACATTGATGTATGGGTGATGGTCGACGTCTATTTCATACTTTGATATGTCTGTGATGGTCGACGTCTTTTTCATACTTTGATACCTGGGTGATGGTCGACGTGTATTTCACACTTTCATGTGTGGGTGATGGTCGACGTCTATTTCATACTTTGATATGTGGGTGATGGTCGACGTCTATTTCATACTTTGATATGTGGGTGATGGTCGACGTCTATTTCACTTTTTGATGTGTGGGTGATGGTCGACGTCTATTTCACACTTTGATGTGTCTGTGATGGTCGACGTCTTTTTCATACTTTGATACCTGGGTGATGGTCGACGTGTATTTCACACTTTCATGTGTGGGTGATGGTCGACGTCTATTTCATACTTTGATATGTGGGTGATGGTCGACGTCTATTTCATACTTTGATATGTGGGTGATGGTCGACGTCTATTTCACTTTTTGATGTGTGGGTGATGGTCGACGTCTATTTCACACTTTGATGTGTGGGTGATGGTCGACGTCTATTTCACATTTTGACGTCTGGGTGATGGTCGACGTCTATTTCATACTTTGATGTGTGGGTGATGGTCGACGTCTATTTCATACTTTGATATGTGGGTGATGTTCGGCGTCTCTTTCATACTTTGATGTGTGGGTGATGGTCGACGTGTATTTCATACTTTGATGTGTGGGTGATGGTCGACGTCTATTTCATACTTTGATATGTGGGTGATGGTCGACGTGTATTTCATACTTTGATGTGTGGGTGATGGTCGACGTCTATTTCACTTTTTGATGTGTGGGTGATAGTTGACATCTATTTCAGATTTTGATGTGTGGGTGATGGTCAACGTCTATTTCACACTTTGATGTGTGGGTGATGGTCGACATCTATTTCATACTTTGATGTGTGGGTGATGGTCAACGTCTATTTCACTTTTTGATGTGTGGGTGATGGTCGACATCTATTTCACTTTTTGATGTGTGGGTGATGGTCGACGTGTATTTCATATTTTGATATGAGAGTGATGGTCGACGTCTATTTCATACTTTGATGTGTGGGTGATGGTCGACGTGTATTTCATACTTTGATATGAGAGTGATGGTCAACGTCTATTTCACTTTTTGATGTGTGGGTGATGGTCGACATCTATTTCACTTTTTGATATGTGGGTGATGGTCGACGTGTATTTCATACTTTGATATGAGAATGATGGTCGACGTCTATTTCAGACTTTGATATGTGGGTGATGATCGACGTCTATTTCATACTTTGATATGTGGGTGATGATCGACGTCTATTTCATACTTTGATGTGTGGGTGATGGTCGACGTGTATTTCATACTTTGATGTGTGGGTGATGGTTGACGTCTATTTCACTTTTTGATGTGTGGGTGATAGTCGACATCTATTTCAGGTTTTGATGTGTGGGTGATGGTCAACGTCTATTTCACACTTTGATGTGTGGGTGATGGTCGACATCTATTTCATACGTTGATGTGTGGGTGATGGTCAACGTCTATTTCACTTTTTGATGTGTGGGTGATGGTCGACATCTATTTCAGACTTTGATGTGTGGGAGATGATCGATGTCTATTTCACTCTTTGATATGTGGGTGATGGTCAACGTCTATTTCACTTTTTGATGTGTGGGTGATGGTCGACATCTATTTCAGACTTTGATGTGTGGGTGATGGTCGACGTCTATTTCATACTTTAAATATGTATTTTCATTAATTACATGGATATTACATAACGCGTAAGAAATGACTACTACATAAAGGATCATAAAGGAGTTTTCATTTGATTTGAGGTTTAATGAAGTGAAGAATTTTACTCTTGCGCGTCTTGGAGAATTTAGATTAATACTGCTAGACGGTTTGATAAAATCTCAAACGAAATGGAAAGAAACAAGATATTTGTATCGTTTAATAGACCTGATATATGACAGTGTTTAAAGGTAGAATGTGCAGGACAATATCAAACAGAGGTAGTCATTTTCTTGCGCCATTTTCAATTCATGACGTGACGTCATTGTCTTTATACTACACCAGTGACTTATATGCAAATATATTCGATTGGCGAAATCACTTCTAGCTATAACAGGCCGATGATGTGATAAATAAAGTAAATTATAAAACATAAATATGAATTATGTGTTACGTATACAAACATGTGGTAAATCTATTACATTCACAAACGATATGAAACTATCAAGTCTTGAATGATCATAAAGGAGTCGTGAATATTTCTAGTTTATAATTTTGAACAAGTCGTCATTACTGCTCACTAAAAAGAGATTGTTTATTTGTTTTTACATTGATATTGTCGATGAATAATTAAAGATTTCCTCTGCACTTTTAATTCACAAAATATAAAGTTTGGTTTAAAAATCACGAAATTTTAACAACATGGGAACCAGAATTTTAGGATTTTGTCGTTTGTTCAGTTACAGCTCTCATCACGCACCTGTCGGGATCTTATTTTTCCGTTTTTAATCTCTTTCTTTTTCGGTTATTCATATCTGGAAGCCAAATATATAGTGTTTTTTACTAGTTAATATCTTAAACATTTTCTAAATATATACATACGAAATCAATTATTAACTATTAATGAAACCGACTAATGATGAAGCTGTTTTAGGAACTGTTTTGTAAACGCTGTATGGTGTTTTATATACAATCATATCACTTACGTTGCTGAAGAAAGATTAAAGTTTGAACAGAAGGTACAATTAGCAGTGCAACTTCGTTGAAAATGATATAGAAGTAGACCACTTAAGCTTGTTCTGTCATTCACACGTCATCGCCTTTCACAAATTTTTCATCGACTTCTCAAGAAACGAACAATCGAGAAAACTATATTTCAGATTTCTTTTGATTGCTCAAAAAAATCATTGGATATGCTAAGACGTTTTCTGTTCCTTGTCGGTGTCGAAGCAACAACACAATATCTTACAAAGTGATAATTTACGCTCATCAGTGAAGTCAGGGTTGTCTATTTCATAAACGGTACATCCTCGTTACCGACCTGATCGCTACATTGATAGGCAATCAGTGGATATGAAACGCCACTTAATGTGATGATCCGAACCGCCTGTATCATTATAGGGGTGTCTTCTATAACGTTCCAGGTAGAGCGAGGACACTTTGGTGACAGATAATCAGCTGGTTATGATAGTGAGAGAGGAGGTATTTGATTGTGGTAGCAGATCTTGTAGAGGTAACATGGTACATTATAGAAAAAAATGTATATTCAGCTTAATCTTCGAAATGACAACGGAAAAAAATGAAACCCATTTAAATAAATAGACTAGAAATATTTGGCAGTTAAAAAGATGAACGTGTATGAATGAAAGTTATAGATTGACATTTTTCCAAATATTACCACAAAATATTGTTTGTAAAATTTCGTGTAAATCTATTAATTTCATTCCTTTAATCAAACTAACAATTCATTACACAAGACAAGCTTGGTCTGTCAAAAACAACGGGCATTGCTGGGCTCCGTACCTGTTGCTAGGCCCGAGGTTCCCTAATGACCGAAGATGGCTTTTGATTGTAGCAAACGACTACTGGTGACGGGATATCGGGCTTCTAACGGCCTAATCCTGGCTATCATTTGACGTGAACAATCGATGAATGCTTCACTTAATCGATAAGTCGAGTAAGAACAACTATCGCAATCTTGGTCTATCTGATCGTGGAAATTAAAAGTCGTTTAGCACGCCGCTCTGATAGATCTTTGACCTAAGCTATATTGGACAACAGCTCTCCAATTAAGACAACAAATTGTGTCTCCTACTAGGATGTATCAAAGGCTAAAGTATTATCTACTTAAGATTACAGTTATAATGTTCCCGCCCGTCAATACATTTTCAAGACCAGCACGACCTAACATACTGTCCCAGCTATGTACTCACTGAAGGCGAAACCCTCACGCTTGTATTGCTACTGTCATTCCCATACCATGAAAAAAGACAGTTTTTAAAGATTTCAATGACAAATAAGTGAATATAAAGTGCCTGACAATGGCTCGAGGCTCTAGTCCTCCATATCTCACCAGTACTTTTGAGAACCTAGGTCGGTGTGGAAATTTCATTTAATTTCCGATCACCGGAAGTACTTACTGCGAGCGTTCATTAAGGTTTGTCAATAGACACTGGAAAATCATTAAAACAAACTATTAGTTAATGTTTCTGAGATGACAGGCACCTTTTTATATCTTAATGGCATTAGCTTCTTTTTAACTATCAAGTTTACAATTAAGGCCATGATCCGTTCCAAGTCATTTCGTTCTGTCATGAAATAAACTCATCATTCTTCTTAGATTTACAGTGGGAAAGAGAAACTGGCTCGGAACTCCTGTCAACATGTATATATTACCCTGTATCTGATGGTCAGATACATTTCTGTTAATACGTTTTGCATATAATTTATCGGTCTTATTGGAGTGTTTTTGTAAATTGTTAATTTGTTTATATATATTGTTTACAGTTCTTTTTAATATACTGTGAATTTGCTATAAAAACACGCATACACATATATATTTACAATATAAAGTAATTTGGTATACATTCTTCATTTGTTTAACTGTGTATCTATAGCATAACTAATATAATGGCGGCGTCTATTTTCATATTCACCGGTTATTTATCTAATGTATATTATAACAAATATGACGCCGGTCTCAAGTTCCATATACACCGGTTCCGGGGGTTCCGGCTTACCTAAGAGGTCAACCTTATCTGTTTAAATGTTTTTTTGTTTTTGTTTTGATATGTTCATTTTGAATACTGATTTAGCGTCTTCCTATTTTCTTTTAACAACATACAATTTTGAACATCTTCAGGAATAAATAAGTCACATATGTGATTTATTCTACGTCGTGTTCAGAGAATTTAGAATACAATACAGAATACTTATTACACAATACCAGATACTTATTACACAATACCAGATACTTATTACACATTACCAGATACTTATTACACAATACCAGATACTTATTACACAATACCAGATACTCAGTCACAATACCAGATACTTATTACACAATACCAGATACTTATTACACAATATCATATACTTATTACACAATACCAGATACTTATTACACAATACCAGATACTTATTACACAATACCAGATACTTATTACACATTACCAGATACTTATTACACATTACCAGATACTTATTACACAATACCAGATACTTATTACACAATACCAGATACTTATTACACACAGATACTTATTACACATTACCAGATACTTATTACACAATATCAGATACTTATTACACAATACCAGATACTTATTTCACTATATCCTATACTTATTACACATTACCAGATACTTATTACACATTACCAGATACTTATTACACAATATCAGATACTTATTACACAATACCAGATACTTATTACACAATACCAGATACTTATTACACAATATCAGATACTTATTACACAATACCAGATACTTATTACACAATATCATATACTTATTACACAATACCAGATACTTATTACACAATACCAGATACTCAGTCACAATACCAGATACTTATTACACAATATCAGATACTTATTACACATATATCATTACTTATTACACAATACTCAGTCACAATACCAGATACTTATTACACAATACCAGATACTTATTACACAATATCAGATACTTATTACACAATACCAGATACTCAGTCACAATACCAGATACTTATTACACATTACCAGATACTTATTACACAATACCAGATACTTATTACACAATATCAGATACTTATTACACAATACCAGATACTTATTACACAATATCAGATACTTATTACACAATACCAGATACTTATTACACAGTATCAGATACTTATTACACACACTTATACAGATACGTATTACACAGATACTTATTACACATATATACACATACCAGATACTTATTACACACTTATTACACAATATACCAGATACTTATTACACAATACCAGATACTTATTACACAATATCAGATACTTATTACTTATTACACATTACAGATACTTATTACACAATATATACTTATTACACCAGATACTTATTACACAATACCAGATACTTATTACACAGATACTTATTACACAATATCATACACAATACCAGATATTCAGATACTTATTACACAATACAGATACTTATTACACAATACCAGATACTTATTACACAATATCAGATACTTACACATTACACATCACAATACCAGATACTTATTACACACAATATCAGATACTTATTACACAATACCAGATACTTATTACACAATACCAGATACTTATTACACAATACCATATACTTATTACATAATACCAGATACTTATTACACAATACCAGATACTTATTACACTATATCAGATACTTATTACACTATATCAGATACTTATTACACAATATCAGATACTTATTACACAATACCAGATACTTATTACACAGTACCAGATACTTATTACACAATACCAGATACTTATTACACAGTACCAGATACTTATTACACAATATCAGATACTTATTACACTATATCAGATACTTATTACACAATATCAGATACTTATTACACAATACCAGATACTTATTACACAATATCAGATACTTATTACACAATACCAGATACTTATTACACAATACCAGATACTTATTACACATTACCAGATACTCAGTCACAATACCAGATACTCAGTCACATTACAGATACTTATTACCAGATACTTATTACACTATATCAGATACTTATTACACAATATCATATACTTATTACACAATATCAGATACTCAGTCACAATACCAAATACTTATTACACAATACAAGATACTCAGTCACAATATCAGATACTTATTACACAGTATCAGATACTTATTACTCAGTATCAGATACTTATTACACAATATCAGATACTTATTACACAATATCAGATACTTATTACACATTATCAGATACTTATTACACAATACCAGATACTTATTACACAATACCAGATACTTATTACACAATATCAGATACGTATTACACATTACCAGATACTAAGTTCACAATATCGACCATCTATTTTGTCTCTGGCAATAATGACTTATAGTAAGTATCAGACAGCATTATGTACATAAATTCGACACAATACTAACAGACAATAGCCATTGTACTGTAACATTACACGGCGGTAGCATTTATTGCCCGTTTGACTATGATATCCCAACTATTTTAACAATTGCGGCGGTGTGTTTTTTATACCAATCAAACACGCCATTAAGGAATAATGCAGTCCTTCTATCCTGTACAAGCGTTCGTTTATAGAATGACTCTGATTAATTCGTCTTCGGTAAAGCTATCTGTTAAAGGCGATGCTAATTAGGTACATTAAAACGTTTCTGTTGCAGACGGAAGTTAATCCAACTACTTCCGGTTGACCGGAAGTAGTGTCCTCTGTGGTCGAAAGCTTTGAATGCCGTTTTTATTGCTCGACGAATTTAATGAATCGATTTACAATGTTTGTGAATAATAGTGATCCGGGTTAATGTAATTACAGACAGATCAAGACGCTCGCGAACGGAAAGGCACAATAACGATCAGTCTTGTAAGCTATAGACACAGAGTAACGATTAAAGACCCGAGACTTAGATTACTATCCTTAATATTATGGCTACAAATAGCTTAGAAGCAATAGAAAATAAAAAAAAAATACAAATACCATTATTCATGTGATATCTTGTAGAGAGAAATGAAACGTTTGATATAGTTTCGCCAGTCCTGTCGGATTTCTGGTGTAGAAGCAATTAGAGCCGAACTATTATCTTGTCCCTGTAGCAAAGATTAACAATCATTAAGGATAATTCTTATTTCAATTTCATTGGCAAAATCTGTATATTGTTTACAAAAGACATCTGCATATACAGTAAACATTAAGGAATTTCCTTCAAACACTAAAAATTTTCTTCAATCGCCTCTTAGATTTCAAATTTAGCATCACTGACACATCCAAGCAGGGCGAAATAGCTGTATGATGCAGTTTAAATCATAGCTTGGCTCGACTGTATCTTATTCTAACTTCGCATTAATATAAACTACTTACTTGTTTCTTTTGTGCAATCTTTGATACAAGCCTAACTTTTAGAACCAGAATGATAGATAACTCCTTGATTGAGTTAGCTGAAAAAGGTATCAGGGAACTTATTTGTCAATTTTATGTCATTTATATTGGAAGGGGGTGGGGTTCGTCTTACGATTACAATTTGAACAGACATTTTATCGTAGACATGTACCGATTTTGGAACGGATCGTCAAATATTAACAAAATATAACAATCTTGTTGTAGTTGTAAGTACTTTTGTTTGAAGTGGACAGCAATAAGAACATATTTCAATTAAACTGTTTGACTTTTATGGTTCTGTTAACTGTGCGATACATTAAAGCTATTCGGAATCGGTTTCTATATTGCGTCTATGTTTAAGTAGTCTAAGACAGCATGAAAACTCGAAATTTATATTTTAGCCTATAGACGTGCCTCCGACAAGGTCACTCTATGGTAATGACTTTGTCGTTTAGACGGCTTGTTATGGAGTATAGGATGTTGCACCCGTAGACACAGAAGAATGCGGAATTATTCCCTGGCTTACGTGATTTGCTGGCGAGTTTCGTTAAATCTATATGATATAAATACAATAGCTTGAAAGCTGGGGTACGATTTGAAAGGTAATTAAAGAATGTATGTACAACCTTTGATTTCTTGGAGAAATATAGAGTAATCATTCTAATTATACTAATTTTAAGAGTTCCTGGACATATCGATTCGTTGAATAAGTATATCAACGAAACGAACGAAAATGATAATAATAAAAAATCACGAATATCTATGATTTCGCAGTACACTGTTTGGTTTCAGCAAGAGCAAGTGTTTACTGTGAAGACTGTCATTTTTTGAAAGTTTCTGGTATACACATTTTTCGAGAACGGAATATATTTATACATTTAAAATAAACTGAAAATTAAATAAATGGAAGACTCTAAAGACTTCTGCATAAAATTATTCCTCTTGCAGTTTTGTTAAAGCAGTAGAAATGTTGAACGATCGGGGAAAAAACACCGCCTTTAGAAGATGATGCATTTTACGGACAAAATATCTATGAAAATAAAGCATTTCATCAATATTTATACGTAACTTAATCTTATTGATATACCGTGGTATGTCTGAATATTTATGACAGAAGATTTCAACTTAAATCTGTACGCATAAGCTAAATGTAAATATGTATACATATGAAATGTGTACGAATATGATATATTCACACATATACATATTTATATTAAATGCATGTGGGAGAATTATGATCTAAACACAGATGTATTAAAACTAGGACAATCTATGAACAAACGACTTACAAGGAGACTCCGGAAAAAGTACAAGGAGAACAAGACCAGGTGTTCGGGAAGGGTAAGCGTCTTTTGCTTCATCCAATTCAAGTAAGCACGTTGAACAATGTTTTATTCAACCATTCAGAAATCAGTTCTCAGGGTTACTAAATATCTAGCTAGCTCTACCAGAGTACTTTTGGTATAATTTCTCTCCGTCAAACTGACGAATATTCATATTCTTAAAATGTTTTTTAAAGTGATGACTTTGAGATAAGACGCTAGCGTCTAGTATACTTCAACCATACAGACTTGACCTTTCGGAAACAAAATGATGACTTTGTTGGATGACGCAAGCGTCTTACTATACTTCAAACATGCAGACTTGACCTTATGGAAACAAAGTGATGACTTTGAGGGAAGACGCTAGCGTCTAACTATACTTCAAACATGCAGACTTGACCTTAAGGAAACAAAGTGATGACTTTGAGGGATGACGCAAGCGTCTTACTATTCTTTAACTGAAGACTTGAACTTAGGAAACGAAGTGATGATTTTGAGGGATGACGCAAGCGTCTAACTATACTTCAAACATACAGATTTATTATAAAGCAAAGCAAAACAATACTACAGCGATTAGTGTTCAATGGTTTACACGTACTCAACCAACACAATTTGGAATTGATTTCATTATTTATGCCTTGTACATAAATCATTGACGACATATCAATGTATATCTATATCTGATGTTGTCCATTAGTATTAAATAGATACGCCAATTATTTTGTTTTTATAGTTTTTAAAATTAATGTGTAATATTTATGGGAACTAATTTCATTATTTATATTTTGTACCATTAATGTGTCATTTTAACGATAGTAACTTCATCTATGTTATATTTTGTACCATTAATGTGTCATTTTAACGAAAGTAACTTCATCTATGTTATATTTTGTATCATTAATGTGTCATTTTAACGATAGTAACTTCATCTATGTTATATTTTGTACCATTAATGTGTCATTTTAACGATAGTAACTTCATCTATGTTATATTTTGTACCATTAATGTGTCATTTTAACGATAGTAACTTCATCTATGTTATATTTTGTACCATTAATGTGTCATTTTAACGATAGTAACTTCATCTATGTTATATTTTGTACGATTAATATGAATCATTTACTGGTAGTCACTTTATTCTTAATATTTGGTCCATTAATGTTTGATGTTTGTCACACTTTTGATTTTTAACAGTAATCTACTAGTCATGTAGAGGTAAATAGTGTATATTAGATAAAAAAGTTAATTTAATGACACTAATATTGTTCTATATACATATGTATTATCCATACTGATTTTAAATGTTTATTATACCAGTTTTTTTCTTTTTTGTAACACATTGATTTTCATGTTTTAATTTTTGATATTCACGACAGAGTTTTGTTAATATTTTGTACTTGAGTATTGAATGGTCATGGAATTTTCATTCAAATCTAACGGCAGTATTTAACAATCATATTGTATAAAAGATATTCCATCTGTTTTGTTGTTGTTGTTTCAAAATAAGTTTAATGTTTATAAAATGATGTTAATATTATTCTATATCTTTTGTACGATGCTGTAACGTCATTCATTTTCGTGGGTCTCAATAATCGTGGTTTAAATCTATTACATGGACACATGATTTCATAACACGATATTGCTACTTAACAGTTTGAAGTCATATGAATTCATGAATAAAGAGTACCCACGAACTCAATGAAAATCCCCCACCCCCCGCAAAAAATGATCTCACAGTAACTAGTAACGTTCATGCTATATATTCATTACTATCGAATGTGAATAACAAGATATCTTCACTTAAGCTGTTAGAAAGAAATAACTTTCATCTTCATAAAACAAAGTCTTTAAAAGTTTTGATAATTAAACTCATATTTCACTTTTGTCACAAGGCCATCTCATCGTGCTTCTAAAATGGCGGTATCCGTTACAGGGAGCGGTATTGAGTCTGTTACAGTTCTTCGTGCGGTATGAATCTGGAGTATTTTGTTACAAAGTTTTTCCATGTGCACTCATTAAATTCCGTTTGCCTTCATATAAAGCAGATAACTCATGGAATAGGCACGGTTCAAATATCCTACACATCTGCGCACTGTACTAAGGTCTCAGCAATGCTGGCTGATAATTGCATGTTATCTGTAACCCTTCGTTCTAGCGTCCAAAACCCTCTCTTCTAGCGGTACATTTGACCTGTTACCGATGTAGAAACAACTGAGAATGTTTCCTCGCCGATATTTGCACATTCCTGTATCTACCTTACCGATTGCCAAATTGTTGGTTCTCCTTGAGCGTTAATTGTCTCTTTAAGTAATTATGTAACACATTCAGTATAAGATACCATGAGACTAGCATATTTATGTGTATATGATGTTATGACAGACTATCGGTGTTGAGGGGATTACTATTCCTTGCAATAAGAACACAGGTGAAAACTATTAAATGGGTATTTCGTGAGGGTATATATGTTGGCTTGTGTGTTTATTGCTGTGATGTAAGTCTAACGATATTGTAGATCAGATACTGTCTACACACACGGTAATTATTGTGTAACCCCGGGGGCTCACGAAGGCGCATTCACAATAGCTATGTCAACTGGTTTGCACTGACTGGCTCGTGTGAGCACTTCGTGGGGAGTCTCTCTTTCTCGTGTCTTACTGTAGATAGGACAAGATTTGGTTAGATAAGTAAAAAAGAAATAACAAGCCCATGGTGTAGCCACATATATTACTGTTAAGTCATTGATATTCACAGCAGTTTTCCTGGGACTTCAATTTTCTGGAATATTCACGGAATCAAATTTCAGCAAATAGATGTTTTATTCTTAAAATCAACAAATATCAAAACCAAGACGATAAGAATACACTAAACGCTAGGACAATATATGATAACCAATAAACACGGTCGATATGATACCGAAGGGACAATACTTACTAAGGAACAACAGTAGGTATGATACCGGAGGGACATCAGTGACCAAAGGAGCAACAGTAGGTATGATACCGGAGGGACAACAGTGACCAAAGGAACAACAGCAGGTATGATACCGGAGGGACAACAGTTACCAAAGGAACAACAGTAGGTATGATACTAGAGGGACAACAGTTACCAAAGGAACAACAGCAAGTATGATACCGGTGGGACAATAGTTACCAAAGGAACAACAGTAGGTATGATACCGGATGGACAATAGTTACCAAAGGAACAACAGCAGGTATGATACCGGAGGGACAACAGTTACCAAAGGAACAACAGTAGGTATGATACTAGAGGGACAAAAGTTACCAAAGGAACAACAGTAGGTATGATACCGGTGGGACAATAGTTACCAAAGGAACAACAGTAGGTATGATACTAGAGGAACAACAGTTACCAAAGGAACAACAGCAGGTATGATACCGGTGGGACAATAGTTACCAAAGGAACAACAGTAGGTATGATACCGTTGGGACAATAGTTACCAAAGGAACAACAGTCGGTATGACACTGGAGGGACAACAGTTACCAAAGGAACAACTGCAGGTATGATACCGGAGGGACAGCAGTTACCAAAGGAACAACAGTAGGTATGATACTAGAGGGACAATAGTTACCAAAGGAATTACAGTCGGTAAGATACCGGAGGGACAACAGTTACCAAAGGAACAACAGTAGGTATGATACCGGAGGGACAACAGTTACCAAAGGAACAACAGTAGGTATGATACTGGAGGGACATCAGTGACCAAAGGAACAACAGTAGGTATGATACTGGAGGGATGTCAGTGACCAAAGGAACTGCAGTCGGTATGATACCGGAGGGAATAGTGAACGAAAGAAAAAAACACGGGAAATTTGAATGAGTAACTGAACTTTGGGGAATTATATGTTAATAACAAAACTAATAAACTGTCAAGTTTATAGAAGAGTTAGGACACTATCGTGATAGAAGCGTTAGGACACTGTCGTGATTGAAGAGCTAGGACACTATCGTGATATAAGAGGTAGGAGTCTGTCGTGATAGAAGAGTTAGGAGACTGTCGTGATAGAAGAGCTAGGACGCTGTCGTGATAGAAGAGCTAGGACACTATCGTGATATAAGAGATAGGACACTGTCGTGATAGAAGAGTTAGGACACTGTCATGATTGAAGAGCTAGGATTATGTCGTGATATAAGAGTTAGGACATTGTCGTGATAGAAGAGCTAGGACACTATCGTGATATAAGAGCTAGGAGTCTGTCGTGATAGAAGAGTTAGGACACTGTCGTGATAGAAGAGCTAGGACGCTGTCGCGATAGAAGAGCTATGATTCTGTCGTGATATAAGAGTAGTTTTCCTTAATGTAGATTCTATAAAATGCCTTTGTTATAGAAAATGTTGTAATGGAGTATCTTATTTGTACACTAACTAGTGGAATGCCTTCAATTGATATTATTTTTTTATTTTCAGAAGGGTGCCGTATTAATATATCATATATAGTATATCATGTCGAGTATAATGTTTGATTTCTAAGTAAAATGTTTGATGTCTAAATAAAATGTTTGATATCTAAATATAATGTTTGATCTCTGAATATAATGTTTGATGTTAAAGTAAAATGTTTGATATCTAAATTTAATGTTTGATATCTAAATATAATGTTTGATATCTAAACATAATGTTTGATATCTAAATATAATGTTTGATATCTAAATTTAATGTTTGATATCTAAATACAATGATTGATATCTAAATACAATGTTTGATATCTAAGTATATTGTTTGATATCTAAACATAGTGTTTGATATCTAAATACAATGTTTGATATCTAAATTTAATGTTTGATATCTAAATATAATGTTTGATATCTAAACATAATGTTTGATATCTAAACATAATGTTTGATATAAACATTATGTTTGATATCTAAATATAATGTTTGATATCTAAACATAATGTTTGATATCTAAACATAATGTTTGATATCTAAATATAATGTTTGATATCTAAACATAATGTTTGATATCTAAATATAATGTTTGATATCTAAATTTAATGTTTGATATCTAAATACAATGTTTGATATCTAAATTTAATGTTTGATATCTAAATACAATGTTTGATATCTAAGTATAATGTTTGATATCTAAGTAAAATTTTGATATCTAAATGTAATGTTTGATATCTAAATATAATGTTTGATATCTAAATATAATGTTTGATATCTAAATTTAATGTTTGATATCTAAATACAATGTTTGATATCTAAGTATAATGTTTGATATCTAAGTAAAATTTTGATATCTAAATGTAATGTTTGATATCTAAATATAATGTTTGATTCTAAATATAATGTTTGATTTCTAAGTAAAATTTTGATATCTAAATGTAATGTTTGATATCTAAATGTAATGTTTGATATCTAAATATAATGTTTGATATCTAAATATAATGTTTGATAAGTAAAATTTTGATATCTAAATGTAATGTTTGATATCTAAATATAATGTTTGATATCTAAATGTAATGTTTGATATCTAAATACAATGTTTGATATCTAAGTATAATGTTTGATTTCTAAGTAAAATTTTGATATCTAAATGTAATGTTTGATATCTAAATATAATGTTTGATATCTAAATATAATGTTTGATTTCTAAGTAAAATTTTGATATCTAAATGTAATGTTTGATATCTAAATATAATGTTTGATATCTAAATGTAATGTTTGATATCTAAATACAATGATTGATATCTAAATACAATGTTTGATATCTAAATATAATGTTTGATATAAATACAATGATTGATATCTAAATGTAATGTTTGATATCTAAATATAATGTTTGTAAAATTTTGATATCTAAATGTAATGTTTGATATAATGTTTGATATCTAAATACAATGATTGATATCTAAATACAATGTTTGATATCTAAGTATAATGTTTGATATCTAAGTAAAATTTTGATATAAATGTAATGTTTGATATCTAAATACAATGATTGATATCTAAATATAATGTTTGATATCTAAATATAATGTTTGATATCTAAATGTAATGTTTGATATCTAAATACAATGATTGATATCTAAATACAATGTTTGATATTAAATTTAATGTTTGATATCTAAATATAATGTTTGATATCTAAGTATAATGTTTGATATCTAAGTAAAATTTTGATATCTAAATGTAATGTTTGATATCTAAATACAATGTTTGATATCTAAATACAATGTTTGATATAAATACAATGTTTGATATCTAAATACAATGTTTGATATCTAAGTATAATGTTTGATATCTAAGTAAAATCTAAATACAATGATTGATATCTAAATACAATGTTTGATATCTAAATATAATGTTTGATATCTAAACATGATATCTAAATATAATTTTGATATCTAAATATAATGTTTGATATCTAAATATAATGTTTGATATCTAAATAAAATTTTGATATCTAAATACAATGTTTGATATCTAAATATAATGTTTGATTTCTGTAAAATTTTGATATCTAAATAAAATGTTTGCTATTAAAGTATAAACTAAACCATAAAAATAAAAAGTAATCAATTAACACAAAAAATTCCTTCAAGTCTTTCCTCGTGATATTTATTTGGAAAACAATAACTTATCTATTTAACTATCTATCTATATAAATAATTATATTTTGATAAAACAAGGGACGTGAATACCAATATAAAAACTTCAGTGTCGCTCTTTAGTCGCATTGCTTATAATTTTTGTCTCCGAATTGTTTTTATAACCAAGCTATTATTTTTATTGACTGTGAATACCGTCTGCTGGACACCGGAAGTGCAGCTGGAATGTCCTGATGTGTTGCGCTTTTTTTTGTTTTGCTTTGCTTTATTTGAGTGAAGGATGATGTTGTTTGTGTCCCCAAGGACAGCTTCTTTGTATATTTATCAATATTCGATTTGATAACACAAATGCAGATAGTCGCAATTTACAGCACATAAAAAAGGTGATGTAAGGAGTAATCATACATTTTAACTCTTTTCTATCATACTTCAGCTGTGGATAATTGAGAGGACCAGACGGCTATTGGAAAGGGTGTAAAATTTTGAGAGTTGTTTAACATGTAGTAGTTATTCAGCGTTATGTTTTTATTGTTTTCGGAAAGTGATAGTTTATCATTTCGTTAACTTATCTGTAAACGTGTGTCCAGCGAGTAGATATTCCTAATATTTTATGTGTCCCTTCTGACAAAACACCGACGATAGCAACTCATAACATTACAATTGCCTAAAGTATCGTAATATTTGGAAAATGTAAACAAATATTAACAAATAGAATTCCGAGGATCGATTTTAATATGTAAACCCTGCAATATTTGCAAAAAATTCATACTTTGAATTTGTTCCAAATAAACTATATTAATGTTTGAAGCATCAAGGATTTAAACGAACAAAATTTGAAAAAAAAAATTATTAAGCTGACTAATATGTAGGCCATCAGCGTTGGGACGTACGTTGACGTGTGATGCAGACAATGGGGGCTATAAAAAGATGGAGAATCTTTATCGACGTCATTTAAATATAGTGTTTGTCACCATGGCGGCCAGTTTGCTCCTAATGACGATCAAACGATGCTTTTTAAACACCAACATTTAAACCGTTATCTTTTGCCAACTTTGAAAGAGCTTTTACTCGGGATAAGACTTGAAGGACTGGTTAAATGATCCCCTCTGAATAACTCACTCGCAGTACATGCAAATTGATATTTTGTATTGATGTCAGCGGTCCTGTGTGGGTTGGATTTCAGGACCGTAAGCGACCACGAAAAAATGGAGTTTTGCCTTGGTGTTACGAGCAATTTCATAACAGCATTGATAAGTATTTCTGACATTTGCTTTCATGAATATGAATCAAAATTTATAAAATATAGCTAAACCAAGTCAAATGTTTTCGTTATCCTTTACACGTGAAAACATTTATTTGTATAAAGATGAGTTTGTGAGGTAATAGAATGACGTTATAATTCTTGTAGGTTGTGAGGATTAACCGTCTCATTACGTAATATCTGCCCTCCAATCAGAAATGTGTATTTGCACTAGACAAATTCTATTTTTAGTACACATGCCTTACGTTTTGATTTCACGGAATGATACCAATTGTACACAAAATTTGTAATCATTAAGAGAAAACTACCGTATATTCTCACTTAACGTAAATACGTATATGTATGGTTTTGAAATTTTTACTTTATTTTCAAATATTTGGTTTTGTTTTCCGAAAAAAAAATATTGCATTAATCCTGATGCTTTTGAAATACTGATACATACACATGTGTGCATTTTCTCGGGTTTTGGCTTTTAAAATATGTGAAGTCACAATGGTAATACGTCATCATCGCACAATCGAAATTAAAGATTTTTATCTTATTTGCTGGTGGACATCACAACATAAAAACCTTGCAACATTGTATCCACGATAAGTACATTTTATTTAACTTTATCATGCATCAAAACAAAGATATATGTAATTTAGGTATTCTATTGGTTTCAACAAAGATCATATTTCCATGTCATTTTATAATGTAAAATATCGGTAACTAGCATTGCCGAAACATATTACATAAATACAACAACATAAAAAGCATGTTATTTACATAATGTAAACAAAATATATCAATGCTGTGTTAAATGAGATAATATCAACGATATATGGTATCACCATTTGTGAAAACCACAATGCACGCCACAAAATTATCTTAATACTGACAAACAGAAGATTAATGGAGACAACAAAATATTTAATATATAATCATAACACGCCGAACATTGTAACTCCTCCCCATCGGATTTTTGACATGCTTCTAGGTTTCAACAATTTAGACCCTTAGCATCAATGACACTAGTCCTACAAGGATGAAACAGCTGTATGATGTAGCATCACTGACTAGTCCTGGAAGGACGAACAGCTGCATGATGTAGCATCACAGACGAGTAATAGAAGGACGAAACAGCTGCATGATGTAGCATCACAGACGGGTCCTAGAAGGACGAAACAGCTGTATGATGTAGCATCACAAACGGGTCCTAGAAGGACGAAACAGCTGTTATGATGTAGCATCACAGACGAGTCCTAGAAGGACGAAACAGCTGTTATGATGTAGCATCACAGACGAGTCCTAGAAGGACGAAACAGCTGTTATGATGTAGCATCACAGACGGGTCCTAGAAGGACGAAACAGCTGTTATGATGTAGCATCACAGACGAGTCCTAGAAGGACGAAACAGCTGTTATGATGTAGCATCACAGACGAGTCCTAGAAGGATGAAACAGCAGCATGATGTAGCATTTGTATGATGCTGTTAAATATATTATTGGCTCTACTGTATCTTATTCTACATTTGTATTTCAAGGTGCTATGCTTTTCTTGTTTGTTTTTGTACAGTTCAGTATTGGAATATCCTAGAAGATACAAATACAATGATGTAGGAAGATGACAATACTTTTGATAAATTTACTGTTTAACCGTTGATTTTCGTGGATGTTTCATTTTCGTTAATTCAAGTCAATAATCTATCAAACTGAAACAAAATGAAAAATAAATCAATAATAGAACATGTCTTGAGAATAATTTATTAACAAAATCACGTTCCCACCAAATAGTACTGAAAATAAAAAGCAGGACATTTGGTCTCCACGAAAACAACGAATTATGCAGTATACATCTGCAATAAGAGGCTGTAGTAACTGAGGCCATCAAAACAGAAAATTGTCATTTGAGGGGAGGCTATCAAAATTACGTTTTTGATGTTAAGAAGATATGTTCTGTGTTCTGGTTTAACAGCGGATATTTCATAATATTGTTATGCTCAAATCTATACCGTGTATACTTAGTTCTCATTTTTGGAACGTGGCATTCTATACTTGGACTGAACGAGGTTTACGTGACATGTATGTTGATGTTGACAAGTTTGTATTGTCTTGCTATTTTTAACACTTAAGACATTTACTCCAAAGAAACATATCGAAATGTCTTTAAGTTTTAAATGTCTTTAAATGTAACGTCTGTGTGTCAGTTAAGTCAGGATCATCTGTGTTTAATAGAGTTCCTAAATTGATGAAGTATCTAGTTTGTGTAATAATACTACTAGTAACCTGGATTGTTTTAATTTAAATACGAACAATTTTGAAGTATGAAGTGGTCTTGAATGAGTTGAATGCTTACCTATCCAGTAACAATACAGCGATATGTTTGATGACTTTACGAACCCCCTCTCCGCACCATCCAAGTAGGAACCCCACTTCATCCTTTATCTCGGCACATGATATAAAACTGTTATTTTGTAAGTATAAGTACTTTGTATTAGGTTCTGAATCCTTTCACTTACATTGTATATTTATATACCGCTATAATATATGATACTAGATTTTATGTTATAATTTCCATCCGGATAATTGAGTCACGACTTGAGCTACATTGTGGGTATGTTATATATCAATAACAAGAAAGAAAGAAATATATCTAGTAATGTCATTTTATTGAATGATGAATAACATGGCAGACATGGTAACAACAATGTCAACCATGCTGTTCAAACATATTTACAACATAAACAATGTCATAATTTTAATACACCCAAATAGAAGGAGCATGAAATAGGCCACAGGACTGTGACATTGTCCACCATAGCAGTCCAGCGTCTTACAGTATATGATAAGTTTAACTTCTGATCGTGACATTAAAAATGTATTAGATATGCGAGAGGAGTATGTTTGTTATCTGTTTAATTGTTTTGATATACTTCTTAGTTGTGTAAATCAAGCATGTTTTAAAGATTATTTTTTTATTTAATATTGACTAAGTGACATAAGCAAAGCATGCTTTTTCTTTTTTTTTCTTAATTAGTATCCTTAAAAATATGGCCGTGATTCAAATTTGAATATGTTATATCGAACAATTTGGCATTGCATTATCTGTATGGAAGCAATGTCATTGGTACATATGTCAATTTATATATTAATGTTGAATAATATGTTAAAATATATTATTCTAATTTCTTAATTGGCATTTAAACATTTGACAAAATTGTGATATTTTGACTTAATATCATATATACTGATGAAAGCGATCACCAGGACGACCTACACAAATGATTCTATCTTCCAACCGATGACTTGCGGCAATTACAAGGCTGTACGTCGACTGTAACAAATCATCCATCATGATATCTTTCTCCACAAACGCTAATTAGTAATAATGAAATCACAATGTTGAGAGACCGACAAATATAATCTCTACTGATGAATCATACTTGAGAGACAAGTGGCAATTTGTTACCCTGAGAAGCAGTAATCCCTTATCAAAACACTACGCTAGCTTTAATGAGAAATCGGTTTCTTTGGTTTCTTAATTGTTCCCCAAGGGGATCTCCTCGTGAACATTTTCCTTCCCACGAACAAATGTAGTAAGTAATTTAAAACGATTCTTAATAAACGGAAATGCGTGCATGCTAAAAACTACTTCAATCAGGTGAAAACACAATGAGATAATACGCATGCTAGAACAGTTCATTAATCAAGTTTGTGAAATAGGATTTTGCATGAAAATTGAAAATAAAGGAGTAAGGAAAAATTCTTAAGACATCTATTTCATCAATATACACATGTATCGGTAATTTTCAGTACATACATGCTAGAGTTACAACGAAGTAATGTCTTGATCTTCTTTTCAACAAACGAAAACAAAGAGTCACAGTAACGAATGCCTAATGACATCTTATCGTGACAGACGTAGCGAGATTTACAAAAGAGCAGCGAACACGATTTGCGGCGTCTAATAACCGGAAGTATTGCATTCTTTGTACTCTTTCTTGTTTCTAAATTGGAGAGCTCGAACAAATCAAGTTTTAAAATTTATATGGATTATTGGTAAATAGAGACTCGTTATGACTTTCAAAACCATTCTAAGTAACGTCTTTTAATTTGACATGGCAATGGAGTTATAGAAATGTTTGTTTTTGTGCTGTTTACTTAAATGCTTCCAGATCGTATTCCTGAAACAATTACTGAGATATCTAGTCAAACTATTAACCAATCATGTATAAATATTTTGAAAAAAAGAACATTTAGCATCATTTTGGTCTCTTCGAGTATCAGTTCTTGCAAACGGAGAAAAGATTGCATGTAAAGATTTTGGTAAACCAGGGGCAACACTCCGCTTGTTATTGACGTAACGTCCACATGTGTCCCAAGATTGAGCTGTTCGCCTAATTCGTTACGTCTATTATTTATCATGATGAAGCAGTTATATTGCCGTTCAAAACTAAATCGTTAATAATCATATCAAAAGTACACCAACATTTACAAATTTTATATACTTCCTATTTATAGTGGACCGCAGCATCTGTGTCACTGTGGCGTTTATTTAATGACGTCAGTCTATCTCTTCATCACGCTGTCTGATATGAATTATTTCCATTCCATGTATTTTTACATCAATTACGCTTTATTTTCCTCCATGACACATGATTGACTTCCGGTTACTAAAACGTCATGTTCGGAGCGCGACACGTCCAGACGACTTAGCCACATGGTTGACCAACGAAGAGATGGGATCACGTAATACCTTCATTCAGTCCCCTGGAATGAGGCGATTTTCCGGAAAATTAAATCTAATAATGAAGAAAATTTGCTATAGCTTTAAAATTTCCTCCTTTGAAATATTTTTGAGAAGTTCATAAGTGATCGCAAAACATATAATTGCCATTCAGTACCAGGTCACGTGACCAGTATGAAAAAAAGATATTTTTTCAAAGATTTAAGTAGAAAACTTCTCAGAAATTCTTTGTCTTTGGTATCTGGTTTATTTTTTTTTTAATTTATTTGAAAAACGACAACATTTTGCATAATAATCATCTGTCTGAAATATCATCATCTTACTGACACCCGTCTAGGTTGCTATCCTGAATGAAGTGAAAGGGAACACATCAGACCATCTGTCACAAACACTTCACGTCGCCCTCTCTTTGAAACGAATACAGACTGCTCAATATTTCAATAATAACGCTTTCCTTTTCTGATTCATTTGTTAACTTCATCGATACAATCATATATATTATAAAATTTAAACCATTGTTTAACATATAATTATGAAATATATTTTATAATGTTTATGCGGAGATAATAAGATTTTGGCTCAAAGATAATTAAAGAATCAATTTTCTCATTGTTTAAATGTGAAGTTCCACGGAGGTATTATTTATACATACATGATAATTATATTATTGTTATTGACATTTGACTAAGTGTATCAGAAATTTGAAAGTTTGGCCACTGTTAGAGATAACATATTTGAAATTGTCAATCTTTTACTTTTTTTATTTGTTTCTTCATTGAGGCCTATTCTTATTTGTCTGCTAAAAGTTGAGTATCTGTCTTCACGTATAGGGATTGTCTATCATAGTTTGACCATCCTGTTTTACAGAGCTGTCTGATAACTTTTTTAAAATCTTTTTTTTTATTGTTAAAGACATGTATAACAACAGAAACATGACGTTACGTAGGAGGTTTCTCCTTCTCCACACCATGTTCATGAATACAATTTTAATGTTATTTTCCCCCAGAGCAATTTTTTCCTACACACTATTTATATTAAATACACGCCACTTACCCCAACAGATCAATTCATATATATGATCAATGAAGTAATGACGACAGCACGGACAAGCGAATTTTGTCAAATTTTCGAGGCAACCTGGCCCTTTGTCAAGACAAAAGTATTACATAAATTACATCACATACATCGTGTAAATTTAAGTGTCTCGATAATTCCTTCGGCCGATGGACGCCGAAGGCCGTTTATAACGGTAAAAAAAACATGCCAAGATGTTTTAAGTAAGATGGTGATTAAATATCAAAAATGTTTTATATCAATCTCGGTATGTTTTGCTTTCTAGACACTGAGCGTATATGTGATCGCAACGAAAACAGTTGCATGTCACACCCCTTGTATATATCTATAAAAACGTGATTCTTTGCGTTATGAGTATCCAAAATAATCTTGATTTTCTTCTGAAGGAAAAAAACTGTTTTACTTAATCTCATTTCTGTTCATTTTATTTGTATTAAAAGATGCTAATCACTTATTTGACTTTTTACACGGAGAATCCGGACAAATTACAAGGAGAAAAAGAACAAAACCAGGTGTTCGCGAAAAGTAAGCGTCTTCTGCTTCCTTAATCAAAGAAAGTAATGTTACGTTCCCAGATGAGAACACGGCATACAGCAACGAAACCTTAAGGTATACTAACGGGTACCATACTAGTCTACACTCACATCGCAAAAGGAAATCGAAATTTTCTTGCGGGGATGTTGCTTTCCAAAAAATTGAAGAAAAAAAAATGCATAAAAAGGAAAACTGACGGCGTCATGATTACGACTTGGTGGAAAGCTTATCCTACTGACTACTTTGAAGGGAAAAAAGAAGTAAGCGGCGCATGTAAAAGTGTCTATCGCGTCTCTGATTTCCAGTTCATGTGGGTAAACACGATAGGCAAAGTCAATAAATTTCTCGTTATTCAAAGACCTGACATCATCAATATAAAAAAGTCAAACAAACAGGGGCACAGTTGTTCCCATCTGTTGGATGATTTTGTTATCAAACATTTTATCAGTTAACAATTTCTCCTCTGTCTATTTCTTCTTTGATTTCGGAGATATTCTTCACAAAATACACTTCGGTATTGTTCACAGTCGTATAAGTGTACATGGTACTATAGATAATACCTTAAAAATAGTAACTTTATACACCATAGTCTGTGAGAGTGGGACATTTTTACGAAATAATTTTAAGCATTAGACTGGTTCTCTTGTGACGTTACAATGTGATATGATGTCATGTTGACATGATGAAATAAGTACTGTATACAAATATATTTCCTTAAAATGTAAATACCAAAAGATTAATTTTGTGGTGTTATCAAAATGTTTTTCTAGTTATCAATGTATTAACAAGATGAAACTAGTTGTTAAAGTATTTGTGATATTAAGCAAGCCGAAACAAATAAACAAACACTTCTTTGTTCATATTTCATCTATCTCCAATGGAGAAAAAAACATAAAAAAAAATCTATCAAATGATCTGTATCAGGTTGATCTCGAAATGCTTTGCCACTGAAATAGAGGCACATAATAGGATTAAACGTTGAATTACTATTCCATTAAATCCCCCAATAAAACTTACAATTTTCACCCTCCATATTCAGCATTCACCCCTATAACCTTTACGTGTTCAATCATGGTAGTGTTGATTCGCTGACGAGGCGTGAAAGCGCCAATCAAAAACGGTTGTCTCTTCTCGTTCTTCGCTCCTTTATATTAAGATGAGCGGTGATTTAGAGGGTGCAAGCATTTTCATTATTATCGTCTCTATTAATTGAATCCCGCATGTGACTCGATATCCCGTTGTGGTTGTAAATGTGACACTTTTGTGGTTTTATGAAGGACAGAATTGATAACGTTTACTTGTAAATGTATAAACCACAGTATCCCTCAGTCTTGATTAAACAGATTTGTCTTGTACAAAGAAGCCCGATTACTTCTTCTTTATTTCTATCCTTTTTGAACGTTTCCTTTCTCTAATGTTGTTGATGTGGTGTAATTGTCCGGGTCTGCTACCGACGTCCTTTTATGTTTATCGTTGTCCCTACTGGCTGTCTGCCTAAAGGCTTTCTTGTGGTTTAACGGACTTGAATTTCTTTTTAATATCGGTTTAATAAATTGATTAAACCAATTAAAAAGAAGTTAATTAGAAATCCTTACAACTTAAAGTTCTTTATATTTGTTTACAGGAAAATATTTCTGTTTAGAAACAGTTGGAAATGAACATATTTTTCATGTTGGATAGCTTTATGTCGGTTTCAAATAAAACACTTTTGGGAGATATTTTGATCTTTTCTAGCAACTACGTCAACAAGGACGGCATTTTACCAAGCTGTATGATCATCGTGTTGGTTTCAATTTTCCTATGGTAAACTTTTCAATGTTTGGTAGCAGCATCCCTGCATCCTGCTTCTGCGGTGGGAAGTTGGACGTGTTTTAGCTTGCTTAATGGTCCTTGTTGTATACCGTGTTCTCATTTGAGAACGTGACATTACTTACTTGGATTGATCAAGCTTTACATGGCGGGTGTCGTCGATGAAGCAAAACGCGCAAGCTCTTCCGGGACATCTGGTCTTATTCTTCTTGTTCTTTTCTTTCAGGAGAAGTAAAAAGATATTTCTTTTGTACATATTCTGCCCTAGTCGGATTAGAATTACGTTCAAATATTTTTTGTTTTCATAGACAATCGTAATCATATATCCCACAGATGTACTGGTCTGTAACATAGTTATCATACACCCCCTATCCAAAACATCGGGGCTGTCATAACATACCCCACATATCACATGACCCGGGGCAGAAATACATTTGTCATTATATACCAAACATATCATATGAACTCGTGAATATTATACAGTTATCATATTATACTCCAAATATCAGATGACTTCGGGGCTGATACCCAATATATTGGATGTCTTCACCATGTCATATAAAGTATGTCTGTTAACTAGTACAGACATTCAAACAAGAATTCTTTCATTGTTTTTGGATAAAAATGTCCTGATTTGCTGCTCAAAGGTGTGTGAGTCATTATTGTTTATTTGTTTAATTATTCATTGATGTCTTTATTTATTTGACAGACAGGACGAGAAATAAAAGATGTGGGTTGTTCTTTTTCCCCTGTCTTCCCCCTCTTAATAAGTACTTTTAACTTGCGTGTCTTTTTCTCTGTTGATAACCAATAATTTATAAATCGAATTAAAAGATAACCTATTTGGTTGTATTGCAGGTGCACTGGATTCCTTTGGATTATTATAAGTGTTTATCAGATTTGGTGTATGTAAGAACACAAAATACGCCTGAAGCCAGCCACAAGTACTGGTTTGTGTTAAGCTCGTTACGACCGAGCCAAAAGAATTACAGATAGCGCATGGATAGGGGGTGGAGAAAGATATTTGAATGCACCCATTTGTAAGATAAGGTTGTTTCATGTCGGTGAGGTGTACATTGAAAAAATAATAAGATTAGAGAAAATATTTCATTTTATGGAATAGACTGGACAAAAAATGGAGCTTTACATCTAATAAGTAAAAAATTGATAAATATATAAATAAATAATGTAAAAAACACGTACCACCATATTATGTTTTGCATACCCAACAAAACAAATTTTCTTACAAACGGCCGAAATATTTACCGAAATATGAGGTGTATATTGGCCGTCAGGTGAAGACGTTTTATGAGGGAAAGCGTCTATGGCACATCGTCCGTATCAGGTACAGGTGCGAGGATCGAATATATAAGTTCCACACGTGATCTCGTAAACAGTATTTCATTGGATGAATCCGATAGTACAGTATCCAATATCCTAATTGCATGTCTATTACTCAATAAATATTACATATAAACAAAGCAGTTTGTGATAAACAAACACGACTCAGACCGACACTGTAGGTAAAGTCCTGTATTAAGTTATCGCCCATCCGCTAATGACCAGATAATGTACGCTGGGGATATTGTCGACACGCGTAATTTGCTTTATATTGGAACACTCCGAGTCTCTCTATCGCCATTTATTTTCGGCCTGGTTTAACGACCGCGAGATATCACCGTATTCTTTCTAATGATGACTATTCGCGCAAGCCATATCCGGAATACGTGCAAAAGATAAATCGGTATGCAGATGTTTTTAACACCAGAAAACATTTAGCACGTATTGCAGGGTGTCGCTTTGCCTAAATGATTATAGACACAATAGTAGGTTTATTACGTGGTCGATAGACACACACTTGAGTATAATAGCTTTGGATGAGCACGTAGGAAAAAGTTACATTTTAACCCCAGACTTTTCACGATATACTGACTGGCTTTGTTTCTGCTTCATTTCTTCACTCAATCAGCTTCCCTTCTTTGAGTGGCATTACCGCTCTCAGACACGCAATACGAAAGTAACACGAAAATTTTCACACTCCGCAAGTAACATTAGATGTGAACGAGAACCCGATCCGATTCAATGTCGCTTTATCTTCCCTATTTAATGGTAAACGATTTAGCTCGCTCAATTGAATCACTCTTAATGAAACATGAATTATGGCGCAGAATTAAAAGCTTCAGCGACAAATTAGCTACTAATTGCTATCTCTAAAATCTAATGAAATCAAATGCACGATATAGGAGAAAAAGGGTAGTGAGACTTGGTGCTGAAACATTGTGTGAAACACGAACACAAGACAGGCCCCAAAGTTTTATTGATTTGTCACAATGAAATTGATTCCACTTATAACTCTTTAATTAACCCGCTTAGCCGAATGTATTCTATTGATTGTAACTATGTGTTATATCATTGTGGCTGATTTTAGTGATGATAGCGATGCTTTGGGTTTGTGTGAAGATGTAAATTATATTACAGGTATTTTACAGCTGGCCAAAGACATAATAATATATAGATCAAGGTAAAAGCTAAGTGCTGCCCGTTTCAGTCTACTACTTTGTATACCTCTAAAAAAGTATTCTCTTTTTTTTGCATAAAGATATCAGTTTTCTTGTCTAGCATGACTGAAATAAATTTGAATTCGATGGTGTATTAAAGACAAAAGACTCAGGAATTGTACAAAAAATATCAAAGATTGGCATAACATTTTTCAATACATTTTTTAGAAGAATTTGATACAGTAGTAATAAATTAATCTACATCATATAGTTCTCTCGTCCTTCTGGGTCTCGTCAGTGATACTAAGGGCCGAGCTTGTTAAAATCAAGGAGGCTACTGAAGAAACTCAAAATAGGAAATACCATGAGCTTTTCCATATTTAATTATATCATCTCCTAATAACAAAAATGTATAGAATACATTCCACAGATATGATTAAATAATTTGATACATGTATGAATTCATTCAAATATATTTAGAATATTTTACGTGAGTCAAACTGATACGAAATTTTTCATTGAATATCAATTTGCTGATTTATATATTAAAATACGTATGATCAATTTTGAAATTGACATCTGTATTAAAACAATCAAAATGTTTGTTTCATAATTAATAACAGGTTGCCTCTTACCTCGTATGATATGCTTTAAACAAAAAATGTTTTCATGACAGCTGCTTGGCCAAAATAAGTTAAATTCATAAAGAATATTATCCTGTTTCTGTTCTACTAAATAAAATCTCTTCAATGATTTAACAATAATTGCTTATATAAATACTAAAGGTTGAGGGAATTGATTTCTGTGTTAAGAAAACATAACTTCAGAACCTCGCTTTCAAAGTTTTTTTTTTAAATAAATTTCGACCAATTTAGATTTTTCTCAGTCATTTCAACCATTCAGATCCATAGCGTTACTGACGAGTCCTCGTAGGACGAAACAGCTGTGGGAGGTACTTTCTTCATTTAGCAATACTACAATGATACTCGTGTGTATTAATAGGTGATATTCACTTGTGTCTCTAACGCAATATTTTAAAAATCAGTCAACAGATTTGCTATATTTTCTTTTTGTTGAATCGCTTTTGTAGACCGATGACAATAAAGACTGAAAAGACAAATTATTTTCTTAACGGTCAGTAGTGAACATACAAATACTGTTTTGATATTTATTCTGATACTGACTAGCGTTGTGCGAATCATACACATATTCATAAAATATCCCGTGGTTAACTCAACAATATTGAATGCCGTATTTGATTTCTCATTTTTAAACTGTTTATTTTCCTAAGTGGCTCCTAATGCCCTTTTGCTGTTTCGGTCTTATCTGAATCCAACTGAAGGCATTTATCACCCTCTCTACCCTTGCCCTTCCCTCAGTATTACTTTACAAGTTCTCTTAGAAATCTCATCTCCAGTGACAGTAACTGTTTCCTTCCAAAATCAATGTTTGAATTTTG
Source organism: Ylistrum balloti (assembly GCF_031769215.1). Classification (NCBI taxonomy): domain Eukaryota; kingdom Metazoa; phylum Mollusca; class Bivalvia; order Pectinida; family Pectinidae; genus Ylistrum; species Ylistrum balloti. Next base: position 1,696,609 of record NW_026781889.1, read on the forward strand.
TTGGGCGCAGAGAAAACGTTTTAGACAAGGGAAAATGTATTTAAGTGCGATCTTTTTACGCTCTTAAAGAGAATATTAACTTCTCAATTTTCGTCTTTGAGGAACAAATGGTGAGCAATGTTATTATTATCTTATCTTTCACTTCATATTTCAAATTTTATCCTAAGTTAAACATTTATCTTGCTAAATATACTTGTTTTGATGCTCGTAAAATGTGCTGATTCTCTCGAGGAACGGCAAATACTCTAAATGTTTGTACTGAATATCAGGACACATAAAAAGACAATAAAAACATTTCAACACGAAAAACAGCAGTGCGCGTGTAAAAAGTCACACTTTAAACATTAAAACGCCTTCAGAAATTACCATTCAAAGAAGTCCCGTGCATGACTGGCTGCGAGCTGCTGACATATTCAAAATGCAACAAATTGGCATCGGGTATTAAGGGTACGTGAAACATTGAAAAATATTTGTTTATACATTATTTTACACAATTAAACAATATTACAATGCAATTCCATTAAAACATAGGTATGGTATATCACCATGAATTAATGCTAACCGTATTTGATGTCTTTTTTACTGTAAACATGAATTTAATCAATATACACCTTAGCGTATTAAGGACGCAGAATTTGATAAAAGTCACGCGGATCAGAAATATGCTGAATTTTATTAGTATGTTTTTTGATATGATTAATATCAGTGTGTTTATTAACTGGAACTTACTGAAAAAATAGTCCTCCTTTTTAATATGTCATCACACTTATAAAAAATATGAATAAGCTTATATCAATATTTTTGTTTGTCATAATTGAAGCACAAGGGGATCATTTTCATCTGTGAATCGCACTTAGGTCGTCTCGGTGACAAGTGCGCGGTACCAATAAACCAAATTTTTCATTGTCAGTGTTAATCAGAAAATTTAAATCCAAATAAGAGTTTTGAACTTTAACAACAAAATCTCTGACTTCACTTCGAGATATAATCGTAGTACTAATATAATTACATACTGTTTTAATCCATTTACTGCGATCATTAATTTTTTTGATTTTCTAGAAGGGTATCAAGTAAATACTATATAGTTGTCTCATGGTTCAGTGAGGTTGATTTTGAGAGGGATGTCGCATATTTTCTTGATCATTGCATGGTGCAAACGTGGACTCTTGTTCAACATCTATACTGTTAATGGTATGTAAGTTAGAGTTTTTGCAGGGACATCCGTTTAAATATCGTTTAGAATGAAATTTCATGTTTAATATGCGTCTTCAAAATATAAAAAGTATTAATTTGATACTGATATACATGCTTTTTGTTTTTTAGAACTGGACTGAGGACAGCAAGAAAATGAAAGAGTTTGGTAGCTTAAACAATGGAGATCTTATGGGAGACTATGGGTGACAGCATGCTTATATTACATTGTATATTGAATAGCCAATATCTTTTTTCAGTTCATCGAAAACAGTTTTTAGTGCCGTTTAACCAACCATTTAACTAAAATCAAAGAAGACTGTTTTATTTTTTATGAATTCTTCTCTGTTGCCTGTCATTGAAATTATCTATTAAATGCACATTTACTTTGTAAGCACGTGTAGGTAATATAGGCATCATAAATCTGAGTGATGGAATCACGTTTGTGTATCTATATATACATCATCACTATTCAAAGACAAACTATGATAGAAATAGAATAGTGATGAATTGCAAACGTCGATTACACTGTAACATATTATCATCACAATCAAATATCTATAGAGAAATAGTTATCAATGTACACAGATTCTTTTTTTAAAAAGTTTAAAATTATGCTCAAATCATATATTGAATTCTAAAGGGATTCAAAAGTTGGTAGTTCTCTAGCCTAATCACCTATTACATGACCCGTACCAACGCTCCTCTTGGTTATGCTCATTTAAGTCTGGACTTGAAGGAAACACCTGCTGGAAGTGGCCAACAATCCAAGTGACCACTCCTGAACAGGCGAGAGGTCAAATGGACGTTCTTCTCGTGACTAAATCGCTATACCATCAAACTTGACCATTATATTTCACCATCTAAAGAGATATTGATTTTTTTTTCTATTTACACCCGAGTATGTGGATTTTCTAAGATATGAATGTACTTCTTCAGTTTTCTCCTGATAATGTGATAGTGAAAATCATGAAGTTAATCTCCTTTTTTCATCGAAGTTCATCAGATAAAAATAGTAATAAATACAGTTGCACACTTATGTAATTAATACAAGTTTTTTTCTATGTGTGAGTGTGTAATTTTTCATGAAATTTTAAAAAGCAAGACTTAACATAATACTAAAATCTAGTTTACTATGTAAACAGTGTAAAAGCAAATAGACTTAGTGTACAATGATCTGCCGAGAACGGGGATTTTTTCTTTATCCTTAGATTGTCCCGTTACTTAGACACATGATAGTATATTACCTATAGTCGGTCTGCAGTTGATTTGATAAAAGTATCGCGGCTAATAATGGTGGCTATAACTAGAAACTAGGTTTATGATGTATCAATAAAATCAGTTTCCCTTTAGTTCATGTAATTTGAAATCCCCTCGAAAATTACAGTAATGACATAAGCATCAATGTCGTAAAAAAAAGTTTGTAAGTAAAACATCAGTAATTCAAATATATAAAAAAATATGTTCAAGTTTCGTATCACATTAAATTCAAAATGTTGAATTAATCATCCTTTGACCAAATGACAAAAAGTCAAAATCCGTAAACATCCAAATACTACATATATAATCTAATGCAACAATATGAAATAAAAGATTAAAAAAAGACTTCCACGAGAAATTCATTGAGCACTTTTATTGTTTATAATTGTTCTGTTATTAGTGTGAAACAATACACAGCCAACACATAAAGATCGTAAACATCAACAAATACAAAATACACAATGTTACAAAGTTAAACGTTTCTTTGACCCAGAGTAAAGATATCTAACCTTCCGTTACATTCCCTACTTAGTAAAACGTTGTCGAGACCTATAACAAAGCGTCATTACCTTTTAATGACTCGCTTACAAACTGTCTGGTTCATCATCTGTTTCCCTTCAAGCGATTGGTCCAGTGCAATTGACGTGTGTGGTCAATTAAGTGACCACCACGGGATATTACAGACGTTCGCCTCGGTCGACGTGGGCACAATTCACGTTCAGATAAATTGTCTTTCTAGGATTTTTTTACATTGCAAAATGTTCTCGGAACACAATTGGAAACTGTTTCAGAGTTAATACAATATTGAATGGCAAAATGTCATGTACGATTTCACGAACTTTCATATACATGTAATTTGTGCGTAAACAAAAAAAGTAATATCATATATGTAACACCATGTTACAACGATATCTGAACCAGACACCTTTATAAGTTTATTCATACTAAGAAAATATAGAATCCATGAAAGATTAGACAAAAGTTTATAAAACTTATAAAAACTCCGGAATGGTGAGCGATTATTTCAATGTATTATTCTGAGACGACGAATAGGAAATTGACTACTTGAGATTTCCCATTAAATATCAGCCTAGAAATTTCATGTTCCATAACTTTGTAAAATTCATCGCCGTCCAATTAATTTTGGATTTTTTGTTGTCCTGATTCTATTAATGCAGTAGAAATGTCACGAAAATTACACAAATTTAATGTTAGAAAACACAACGGATGAAAGACAAAATACTTTTATTCATACAAAGTGTCATTTGTGCTTGATTTCGTTTGGTGTCTTTGCAAGTTTCATTTCACTTGTCAAGAAAACGTCAGCTGTGACTGATTATAAATAAACACATGACGAAATAACGATTATGATGAATATAAATGATTAAGTGGCATAATGTCATTGGAACGGCTGTGAACAAATAGTTGCTGGCACATCCTTCGATGATTCGTCGTCTAAAACGTCATTACTTTCGGGTACACGGGTTTCAGTGACGTCGACGTCAACACAAGGTTCCGAAGCGTCATGTTGTTCCAAATGAACATTTGAGTCTTTTGAATTTTCACACTCTGATAAAGGGTCATGTATGGGACTGGAAGTATCCGAACGGTTTGTTGGAATGGGGGAATCGTTTGATGGTTTAACAATATCATCCTCAATGTTTATTTGTGGTGTAAAAACTGTTTGTTTTAAAGAGATCTGTACCACGGGCACAGAAAGGGATTCCGACTTTATCGCTTTTGTGTTAACAGACGCACGTGCCATGTCGTGCGTTTTGTCCACGTGTACTTTATGTTCTGCGGCTTCAGCATTGGAAATGTTTTCCTGTTTCTTCCATTTTGTTCGTCTGTTTTGAAACCAGATCTTTACCTAGAAATAAAAGATGCAGAAGCTTGTAAACGAAGAATAGATTGCCTCCATTCATCACGGATTGTTAGTCAACGGCCCAAAATACACCACGAAACAGGTATTAGGGTACAAAGTGATCTCTGAAAACTGTATTAGTATACGGTACAACGCTAATCACTTCCATCTGTTAAATACATCAGGATTTCTTAGTGACACCTCCAACAGAAAATGAGAACATATAGCTATTCAAAACAGATACATTGCGAGTTTGTGTTTAAGTTACATGTCGATAAGTACAGTGGAACAATATATATCGGGCACTTTCCGACAAATTTGTTCTCTGTGTTTCTGAATGCAATCTTTAAATGCCGTTTCCAATTTTGACATATATATCTTTAATCGTATTTTGTTTTCTCTTAAGATGTTTGAATGAAAGATTCATATGAAACTTATTTGAATCGAATCAACTGAATACCCATTCTGATATCTCGTATGTCAATGTTTTATCTTTTAATGTAATTATTGGTATATTCAGATTTTGAATTTTCTTATCATCGTTGATTTTTCCAGTCGCTTCGCAGGTTTAAATATTTAGTTCTTCAACATCGATAACGAAACAGCGATATAAAGCACTCCAGTTCATTATTTGGCTCTGTTGTATCTTATCTAAAATTGTATTGAAAGATAATATTCAATTGTGTCTTTTGTAACAGTTTCTTGTGAAAACTGGTGTTTTGTCGTGTTTCTAAATAAAACATAGGAATTCATGAACACATTTGAATCCAGACTCATGGTATAACAATTAAAATATTTGAGTATTCATTTGTCGGTTTAGATAAAAAAAAACTGATCCAAAGTGCTTGTTTCGTTAGTACGTTTTTTCCCCAATAATTGTTAACTTCTTATTTGATAGCTCTTACTTTGCTAATTAAGAAATGACAAAAAATTGAGAGTGCAATTTAAATGAAAAGTATGTGCAACGTGTTTAGTAATCTATTTTATACTGGTATTGAAATCTTACACATGGTTGAAATTTTAACCTCAAATTTCTATTTTAATTTTGTTTTATATATTTTACTATAAACGGCGTCACTAGCTTTAAATATTTCTGCAATTAAATTTTGTAATTTATCTAGTAATGCTTCTTACATAAATTAAATATTCTAGGATGATATCCAATACTTTAAAAAAATATTCCAAAATAATAAGTTTGCTTTCGGAGAAAATAAAATGATAAGTTTGAAAAAAGAACAGATACAAAATATGTTCTATCCTTAACTCTTTTCTTCTGGTCAAATAAAAGTATCAACCAACAGTTTCAGCCTAAGATAACACACTTTAATATTCCATAAGGAAATACTTTATTCGTCTAGCTTTGGTCTTTCTCGGCATCATAATTCGTGTTGATTTCTTGGTTCAGTGTCAAAATCATTACGAAATATTAGTACCTGTGTTTCTGTGACGTTAAGCAGGGCCGCCATTTCTGCTCGCTCAGCTGACGAGAGGTACTTCTTCTGTTCAAATTGTTTCTCCAGTTCAAAAATTTGTCTGCCAGTGAATGTGGTTCGTGCTTTTTTCTTCTTGGCTTGATTGTCAGGATTAGAGTCCTCATCTTCACTTTTCCGTTTCTGTTTCGTATCTCCGTCACCTTAATTAAAGGAAATTGATGTTAGCTGATAGATGGATTTAAATAATACTACCAGTGCAAACCCCAAACTGACGCAAATATAAAACGAAACGAACCTGATAAATAAAAAAGAATTGTTGATAACTTTCTCTGCTTAAACAAAAGATACAAATAAAGACAACAACGCAAAATAATTATTAAATGATTTATTAAAATGAGTGACTGATGAACTTAAACATAACCGGGAAATGTTGATAAATTATGAGAATATGTCTTTTTAAATTGTGGCGTGCACTTATCGGCACTCTTATGTTACTTTGTTTTAGAAAGAACTGGTATCCAGACAAAAGAGTGCAGATTGTATGTGAAGTGTAGATCACCATCTAACTCAACTGACATTATAATGTCTTGGTTGTTGATTTACACGTATCAGTATGGTCATTGTACCAATTTAAAATCACTCATCACGTTGATCATGCAAATCGATTTGTAAAAAATTGAATATCTTATTTTAAAATGTATCTTAAACTTTTTTTCTCTCCAAATATGACAAAGCTGGCCTACAATGTTTTTTTTTCAATATCAATTCTTCATTTACTTATTTTATTATCTTAATCACTCTTTCTGTCATTGCCTTAACTCGTCCTGGCAAGTTGTCCTTTTATCTTTTTCCAATTTATTCAGCACTGTTAGGGAAATATAATCTTTTGTATTAAGCCTTTTCAACTAACAAGAAACCGAAATAAAATAATTCACATTGACTACCATAAACGTGTAATATCCAGACACATCAATTTATCAATCAGGTTACAGTAAGCATTTCTTACTTAGCGCGATATCTACTGACTTTTTGTCTCGCCTCATTAGCGAGAGAAAAATACTTCAGTAATCCACGGATAAACAGACATTATTGAATAATTTGATATGGCACTCTTCTGCAAAAGTGACATATAAAACATTCAGATCTACCAAATATTTCCCTTACTACAAAAACATAAATAAGACGAAAATATCCGTCTTAATTTGTAGTGGGACTCCAGCTAAAGACGTCAGAATATTATCTTACCACAACGACAGTGATAGATATGTATCCTGACATTTCAAACATATCAATTAGCTGAACTGTTAACAGATTTTACCAAAGACCCATAAGGCAACTTTTAATACAAATGATACAAAGGGTCTAATGATAAAGCTGTTTCGTCCTTCTAGGTGATACAAAGGGCATAATGATAAAGTTGTTTCATCCTTCTAGGTGATACAAAGGGGCCTAATGATAAAGCTGTTTCGTCCTTCTAGGTGATATAAAGGGCCTAATGATAAAGCTGTTTCGTCCTTCTAGGTGATACAAAGGGCATAATGATAAAGCTGTTTCGTCCTTCTAGGTGATATAAAAGGCCTAATGATAAGCTGTTTCGTCCTTCTAGGTGATACAAAGGGGCCTTATGATAAAGCTGTTTCGTCCTTCTAGGTGATATAAAGGGCCTAATGATTTGAAACTTAGGAGTCGGCGGAGGAAAACCAAAATAAATTTTATAATTTTCAAATTTCTGTTTATTTCAGAAGAACGTCAAGTACGCGTGTGTGAATAAAACGTGCCATGTGGTGATGTAACGGCAAAGCTCGTGGACTTCAGTCCGCCAGCAGTGTTTACCAACTGTAACCTTGAAGATTGTACAACAGACGCACAAACATCTGATTTTGTCTGTGTATTTATTGGAATAAATACGATACATGTTTCCATGTTAATAAGTAATGTTTACCTGAGGTTATCAGAGAGTTAGTACATTAATTATCATCAAAGTATATCTAAAGTCAATATTCTGGAATGTGTGAACAATTTCCCCACACTTTGTCCAACACACGGAAAGAAATGCCGGAAAGATTTTCTTCCGATTGTTCAAAATTTCTTGACTTTGACAAATATCTGAAGCGGAGGAATTGCTTTTCACAAGAAGCTATGAAACTGTTTTCTTTTTCGTTATAAATTTTATTTTCAGGAGATTTTTTTAAAATTTCATATATTCGAAAATAACGCAAAATCAAATCAAGGTTTAAGTAAGTAATGTATTTATAACATGTACATTATAACAGAAGCTACAACAACAATTAGTGGAAACAATTATCTCCACAAATTAATGAAGCATAGACAACAGAGAGTGATAGTGGGGTGTGAACTTTTCTCTCTACCACGTATTTACAAGTAAGTATGAAATCGACATGTCGTTGTCGATGTCAGTGGTCATTCAATTACCTGCGTGGTAACACAACAACCATTAACGACCCTCTTATTTCCAATAAACGTATGTTAGAGAATTGTATAAAAAATATGGCATGTGTTCTTAAGTACAAGTAAAGCCGGCCAATAGGTAAGTAATGTCTGGTTCCTGTGGTATAGATTGACATCTACCACTGTGATATGTATGGCCGGAACAAACGGTGAGAACTGACCATCGGGAAATAAAAACCGCCCCCACCCCTCAATACATATTAGGTGACCTAGATTCGCCCTGACCTGTGAGAACCAAGCACAGGCCTTACATTCAGTTGGAACCAGATCGTTTAAAGGACACAAAAGTAAAGACTACTAACATTTTTGAATAGGAATTAATTTAAAATCAGATAGAGCCTTATAATGAATAAAACATGTGTTTTAACGCTCTTTTCAACAATTTTGTATAGAGATATTATGACCAGGCTTGACCATAGATATATAGATATATTATTTAACAAACAATATATATGAATGTATAAAATCCGGTTGTATTCGGACGACGCTATCCGGCTGAATAACTTCTCTTAGCGTTAAATTAATTCAAATAGTGGCACAATTCACAATATCTACACATCAACTCACGTTCTCTTGAATTATCAGGTATACGAAAATTGAGTTATGGGGTTTGTGTACCTTCACATCTTAATTTTGACATTTCGTTCGTTCAATTTTGGTTTTTCTCAATCGCCTCCTTTGTTTTAAAATTAGAATCTTTAACATCACTGACAAATCCAAAAAGAACGAAACAGCTGCATGCTGCATGTTTCATTCGTTATTTGATTCTGAATTATAACATTAACTTGTTATTCTTTTGTACAATCTTCTTATTTATTAACAAATATCGCTGTCATAATAGCATTCGGGATTGATAAGTTTATCTCAATGAGTATTTCGGAGCAATTTTATACATTATACCAAGTTGCAGCAGACGGTTAATATACACTTATCCAAGTTTCTAACAAAAAAAATATCTTAAAACATTTATTTTGGAATAACGATATTTTTCAGTGGTTCAGCAAAGTTTTAAAATAGTTTGACACAGATTTTAAAACATTCTGTTTTTTGTAACTGTTTGTATATGACGTTTTACATGCTTCATATCCATCCCGTATCAAACTACCGAGATTAGATCAAAACTTCACATGCTTTTAATAAGAACAATTAAAACCGATACGATAAAGACTTACCATATCACAGCTACCGAATTCTGACACTGCTATGTGATAGATCTTACACAGTTTACATGTTGATAAGCCAACTTACTGTCAAATAATTAATTTCCGTGTTGATATTTACTCTTTTTAAATCTATTTCCGTTGATTTTGTAAACACCTTTTATCAGTAAATTAATCATTTGTGCATCAGATTATAAATCAATTGTTGGATATATACATATTTTTTAAAGCACGGGTGTGTTTTTCAGTACGGTTTTTATCGACGAAATCAAGTTCAAATGTTGGGATTGTTTAAACCACGAAATTTGTGCTACGCGAAATTATATCATGTTACAGTAATTTATCAGGTGACAACCCGAAATTCACCACGATGCCGAATTAATTATATATCTACGTAACCGCCATCAACACTGCGGTGTGTCTTACACGTGTTAAAAGTCCCCCTTCTCTGTCTGGCTTACACTGTATTACATTCTACACTAATACATACCATCTCACGCTGGGCTTATTGATGGTAATTGTCGAGATATTAGATATAGTGTTATAGTTCACTTGTCTATGACGCTGCGCAGTAATTGTTACCAGGGCGTCTATCATACATAACGCTATGCATTTCATCATAGGTCACCAGCACGCCGTTATAACGTCATAACAATTTACTGTGGTAATTCCATGTGTATACAAATGTCACCTCGTTACTTAAACGAGTCTGTTATTGCAGTAATTGCGCTTATATCACTTCAATTAATTATTACATTAATGTTCGCTCTCATTTTCTCGTCTGCATTTTAGTATTCTTTCTGTATATCTCTTACACCTTTTGCTAGAATAATTGTCCTAATTATACAGACCAAAGTTGTACTGACTTTGTGATATCGTTTGCTCAAGAATGATTTAGAAATATGTAACAAATAGTGTCCATATTTTACTGTTTATAAGCGTTTTGTTCGATTTGTCTCAAAATCGTTCGATTTTTAATACTGCCGATGCCGAAAATACAATCAAGTCGTCATATTCAATTTCTTAAAAGAAATTTATAAAAATACAATTAAAAAAGTAGGCAAATTTCAGCAGAATACACGTACACAATAACAATGTGTTTAATTTGTTTTAGTTGCTTTAGTTGCACTGATTTGTAATTGCCAGCCTTCTGACTATGACAGCGTTGTGACACACACTATACCCTGTGTGACGATATTAATTTTCTCTCAAAAGCCTAAAGCCTTCGTCATTTAATCCCATTCCAGACCTAATCACTCAAAACCAAGTGTTAATGGCCAGGGCACTACCGCATGCACCGCTCCCCTCCCCCTCCCCTCTCCCTAATATAACATTTCTGATCCAGACTGATCATCTGTTATTGGTGTCACCAATGCCCAGTTATTGCCAGCATTTATAGAAGATAATTCAATATCCTCTCTGTAAATTAATAGTTAGTTGTAATACTTCTAATCCGTGTTACATTAGTAATAATTAAAATTATAACATTACTTTAAATTGATCACACTTTGACGATTTTATCATTAGATTAATGTAAATTTAAAATGTAATATTATGTTCATTTTTCATAACAGTTGAAATTAATTGTTTACCAAAAATTCCATTCTAATAAATTGGTGTTTATTTCAGTTTTTAGTCTAATGAGGCAACATTTTTCTCTCTTTCTCCATTAATCCAGATGTATTATTTCAATACATTATTATTTGATACTAACATTATATTGTTAAATGTGATTTTTAATGCTATTTACAAATATTTTGTTATTTCAACTACTATTGTATTAAGATATCACTGGTGTTTTTATCGTGTAGAAATCCTTTATCCGGTTTGTAATGGCTTTTATAAACTATATTTATCTTATAAAACTATCAATGTTATTTATTTTACTCATCCATATATGCTAATGATATTGAGATCGCGTTTTTGTACGGAAGTTCGTTGATATATAGACCAATCGTTGTTAGACAACAATACCTCTACATTCTCTGTCATTATTCAGAAATATATTCACAATGCCAGGTCATTTCAGCAAACAGACATATCGGTTTAATGTCAACCTCCATAAACTTCGTTGATTTCAGAACAAAAGAAATATTTATTCCGTATTCTGGCGGTATACATCTTAATTGATTGATATTTATCTTCATTTTTTATCCTACAAGGCAGTTACTCATTACTTGATGATGAAGACAAAGAGATTTCCTGTTGAAATATTTCCAGGTACGTTACATGTAAGTACACGTACTTTCTGTATCAGCTACTATCCCTAATTCTGCAAAGGGCTTTTATCGACGGTTCAAAGTTTACCGGTTTTGAAAAAAAAAACCTCGAATTAAAAAAAATCAGTTAAGTCAACAAACGGGCGATAGTTTCTCCAACAATTTGAGATTCATAGTACATACATATTTTTGCGAGTTTATTATACTCACGAAAATAGAGAAAAAAAACATCACGCGATAAAATAGTATTAAAGTATACCGTTAACCTAATTAATTGGTGATATAAAATTTTATCTTATTGGCGCACAGATGAAACAGCGCACCCACAGTATTTGATGCATAAATAAGATTCAGGAATCGGAATTTGCGCAATCATACTTTTAGCGGAATAAAATTTAGAGACAAAACGGCTAAAATGGAATTACCGCTAAATTATGTGCGTTTACAGTATACTCTGTATATTACTAAAATGATATATTGTTTCTTATGACATGTTTTTTTCAGGAATATATTGGAGATTTTTTTTTATTCTAATCTAGTTTCCTCACAGACATATACTTATGGAAATATTCTCGAAACCTAATTTCAAGACGAAATAATTACTTTTCATTCAGTTTGATCCCTATTGAAGAAACCCGTTCGTGATACAACCATTTCGCTGACATTCTTCTGCAATTTTTTCAATTGCTATATTTTTTTTCTACAATTTTGATATCAGTCATTTGCTCTTAAGTGAACTCTGACACCGTTTTGAAGTATGCACGGACGACGAAACCATGAAACAAAGTTAGATTTCCAATACAGATGATAAACAACACGAGACATGTGCATCTGTAGAGTTACCTTACCGCAATCACTTAGAAAACAAAAGATAAGTAGCGTCTGTATTATTTAAAATGTACATCTAATTATTAGAATTGGAGTATGACAAATTGTTTGTTTGTCTGTGTTATTTTTTTTATCTTCATTTCTTGTATTACGAAGCCTTTCCCTTTCTTTCCGTAATACGTGTTACGTTACCCACTTTGTATTTAGTCAACACTCCGGTCATGCTGATTTCACGAGGCACGTTTTTGTAGGCAATTAGAAGTTTTAGCTTTAAAGCTTTCGTTTTATTCGTGGAATCAAATTACAAATATTTTGTTCTGGTTCCTATACCGTATCAACGTGATAGAAATTACAAGAAAGAAGAGCGGATTATCAATAACATTATTTATATTTATATAAACTTCAATGTCTACACGGTTTTTAAATACACTTAGCCTGTTTCTTTCTCTTTCAGAAATATTATATTTTTGTAGAACTTTTCATTGTGATCATTTGAAAGTCTAGATGATGTATATTGTGTTTCTTTTATGACGTATATCTAGGTAAATATAAGTAATCACGGATTATATGCTAGAGTTTCAATTTCCCGAAATATTTTCCTCATTGCTGAATTATCTTTATCAATGTTAAAGACAATTTATCTAATAAGTATTGTTTAAATGATAATAATACTTTGAATAGAAAATATGCATAGAGATCTTTACGTGTCATTTACTTTGCAATGTTATAATAAAGGTTATTAAAAAATGACAAGGAGTTTGGAATAATAATATAACGGTGACGTTGCATGCTGAAATTTATTTTATAATTTATTCTCTGTAATCTATATAATATAACGTGATATTTATTAATGTAATTAGCCGCGAGTAAGTCAGAGATAGGTGCATCCTATACCCAAAAATACCGTATATATCTAACTGATTATCATACGACCAATGATTTAATGCATTACTGTTAAATGTTACAACTGTTGACATTGTTTCGACAGTGCGTCTATAGAAATATTTATTCCTGAAGCTTGACAATATGTTTCAGAAGAGATGTTTTGTGTTTCTCTCAACCTTTCTTTGTGTAATTTTCAGGCAAAGCTAAACAATTTTTTTGTTAACTCGATACTTTTCACTTTTATGTACATTTAAAATATGCTTTTATATTTTTAAAAAGTACTGGATTTTGATATGTTTTTCCATACAAGCAAAACTTCTAAATAGGATAGAAAAAATCACACCCAATATTAAAAAAATAAAGATAAAATAAAAAAATAACTAGGGTTGGTGAACATTCATACTAGACGTCTGATGACCGGATTTGGTAAAGTTACAAGATAAACACGAGCCATATGATTCTGTTATTTATACTTTAGTTGATACAACTTATAGATTTATGAGTTTCGAATTACACTTTCTGATAGCACTGCAGGGAAAAGTGCATGGAAATAGCTGCTTGTCGATAAAAGAACTTCTATAATCATCCAAAATAGTAATATTTATCATCTACATCCCCCAAAACTCTTTCCCACACATTTGAAAACACTTTTATCAGATATGTTTTCGCCTGATAAAATATTTGGCTATTAAAATATGCGTAAAGATAAATTAATTTCCGTTCGTTATGATTTCGCCTTTTCATGTTTTTCTTTCTTTTTTTAAACAACGCCTAGGTATTATATACCGTTAACTTCAGCATTTAAATATGATTATACAGTCTGTTATTGTGTAGTTGTAGTAACTCTTATGAGAATATCTTTCATTATCTTTAGTGTCAAGTTTTTAATTAATGAAAGAAATATTCCAATTCATAATTTCAATATTAGAATGTGAAATTTGAATAAGAAATGGTTTTATTTGGAAAATCACAGCTGACTGCAGATTTTCATACAGATATCTTTAAACATATGTATGAGCATAATATCTTTAGATAATATTGGCTGTAAAAGGTTGATTTCATTTGTACAGAGTTATTGTGATAACTTTATTCGATTTATTTAGCTTATCTATTGTAGTGTACATGTCTAATTGTTGGTAGATAGTGGTGATAAACTGTAAACATGTGACAAACCTCTCATCTACAGTTTCACAATGGATACGTTTAAATTATATTAGAAGATATTCTCCTTCTAATGGCAATTTTGTAGCCAATTGAAAATTCCGCCTTAATTGACCAATCAGTTATTGAATTTGAAAGGTATAAGGTTTTATTTTTAAAAAACCCAGAGTTTAATGTTATTTTGTCATCGTGTACAATTTCTCATTGATATGACGCATAGCCTCATTACTGATGAGTCCCTCTTATGTCACCTGTAACTAATTGTAAATCGATACATTTTCAACAGATAACCAAAAGTTAACAGCGTACGATCACTGGTCTATTGAATAAAAATATTTTCATGTTGATAAAATGAAAAGGAAACGAGGGGGAAAAAAAAACAAAGAAAACAGACAAACAAAACAAACACAATTATAGAAACAGACGGAGGAAAACGGAAACAAAATTATGAACAACAGTAAAAAAATAAAGATACGATACATACCTTCGAGGCTAGTACCATGATGTCTATTTTCTAAGTTTTCCGGTCCAGATATGTAACCGTCTAAGTCACCGTTCCGGTGTTTAGCGTAGACCTCCTTTTCACCACTGGAATCGTACCCATAACCACGATGTCGTCGCTCGTCACCGCGGGAGTGAATTGATCTCTTTTCTTCAATTTTCACATTGTCCTTATCATAACACGTACCTAAGATGTTCGAGATGAAGTGAGGTGTCGGTTGTTTGGGCGTTTTCTCGTAAATGTGAGGATGCCACGTTCTAGGCGCCGTGAAAAAAGCGCTTTCTCTAGAATAACAAGACGATGTCAAAGAGTTGTGATGTCTTGAATTCATACTGCAATCCATTCCTTGTTTACCAACTTGTTAAAGTCTTGTCTGGTTTGTTCAATCACTTTGAACAATTTCTTCCAAAATAAATAAAATGTCTCGAATAAGTAAGAATAATTTAATAGTCTTAAACATATGAAAATGTCCATCAATATTTCGATGAATAAGTAAACAAAGCACACGATGTTTCCAAACCTTCGAAACTCCAGGGACAGACGCAAAATAGAAAGATAAATTGTATCCAAACGTCCGGAAACACCAGAGTTAAAATTGTCTGTAATAGGTTAAAAAACTATTACATATTGTAGATTGGTAAACAGAGAGCTACATCCCCGGAGTCCATCGTGACAAGCTACCTGTCTCTTGCACCTTGACACAACATCAGCAGCCGTTACAGTGATACCGATTAGTCTGCCGCTTAAGTAGTCTCCGGCAATTCTATCTACTACCGCTACCACCTCTGCGAGACGTGCCTTGTCTGGCGTTCACCACTTAATGAATAAATTCTCTTCAATTAAGACTGGATGATTTGTACAACTCCAAGAACAACCAAACACCGCAACTATCGTTATCGTAATGAAAACGTCTTAGGAGGGAGGTAGAGGGGTGGGGAGGGGGGAGGGAGCGATAGAAATCTATTATGCCGTTAATGAGCCTTAAAGTTAGTAGCAGTATACGGGAGGGCTGGATCAATCTCGATGAGAAACCGCATGCCACTGGTGTAGCATGTAAAGCGAGGGCCACTCGGCAAGAGATTAGCACCGTTGCTTGGCCAATCGGCCTGGGCATAACGCTGTCACTCTTGGAATTAATGATCATAAAGCTGTGCTGATAAACAAATACCTTTAACCTCTGGTGTCAGTTTCGGATTATTATATTCTTAATGACTTCAATATTGCAGGTCATTATCAGAGGTACAGAGAACCTAATTGTTTCAATCAATATTTAGTACACACCGTCCTGTCTACAGCTAAGGGGCTATCTGACTTCTCCACTGCGGGGCATCTACAAACCCAGTCCGGCTATCATCACAAATCGCGCGTGTCAAACATGCGCTATCTACACGTTTTACATATCTACACACTTTTGACATGGTTGAGTGATCAGCCTTAATTTACTGGAAATAACGATGGTCTGTTAATGAATGAAATAAAGTCACCACTGACATTGTAATTCGGATTTGATTGTAGCAGGTCTCAGACAATGATAACATTTACGAAACACGTGTACTGTTCCTCTTTCTGTCATAATGAGACTTTTTACGGACTATTTACTTTACAGATTCCACTTCGTTTCTAATTAATCAGGTAAATGGTACCCATTCAATAAGTTGAACGAATTTGGTTTAACCTTAAAGAACTCCTTACCACGATTTAATTAGACAAACAAGGCGTAAACAATAGAACAAGTTAGTTTACACCCATATTTAAGGTATGGTGAAGCGAGACATGAGGATTGGAGACAGATGTCTTGGCAAAATGGTTTTGACAGGCCATATTATTCAAATTCTATATCTCGCTAACCGAAAAAAACCCTGTACTGAATGAGTATGGTAAATTAAATTTGAAAATGAATGATAAATATTTGATACAAAACTATCTGTATTTAAGTTCAATTCAACAAATGAGTGACAAATAAATGTAATTTCAAAAATGATATTGTACAGTCATATTTCGATACAATGATTTGAGAAAAAGTGCAGAAAATTCCAGGTTTTTCATAGATTTCTCTTATGGTAAAAACACAGATAATTCAAAAAGGCGAATGGACTCTTTTTCTCCATTTAGATATATTGATTATTTTGTATGTTACTAGATGACTTACAGTATCGAATCTTCACGCAAAACATGAACATTGATTTCACTATACAGGCATTATCACAAACCTCTTAAATGTTCAAATAGCAAACCAGACCACAAGTGTTGGTTCCATTTAAAACGCTTCTATCTCAAATTGCGAAATACGTTTCCGCCTAAGTAGCTGTGTACAGGCATGAAACAGTAAATACTGTGGCCACCTCATCTCTCGACGCTGACCAGATAGAACTTGTCCGCACTGATAGTCATAACCAGAGCCGAATCACTTGATATCATTATACACTTGCCGCAATATAACAGGACCGTAACACTGGTCGGATTATACAGGTCTGTAACACTAGTCGTATTATACGGCTCTGAAAAACTGGTCGTTATATACAGGTCTGAAACACTGATTGATTTTATATAGGTGTATAACACTAGGCGTATTATTCATCCCGTAACATAGATCTTATTAAACAGGTCTGTAACACCGGTCGTATCACACAGATCTGTAACATCAGTCATATTATACAGGTTTGAAACACTGGTCACTATATAAATTTATACTGGTCAGAGTATACAGGCTATAAATACGCTTCGGATTCACAAATAATGGTCAGATTATAAAGGTCCGTAACACTAGTCGATTATAATGATAAGAAACACTGGTCGGATTTATAGGTTTTAACACTAGTTGATTATAATGATAAGAAACACTGGTCGGATTATAAAGGTTCGTAACACTTGTCGATTATAATGGTAAGAAACACTGACCGGATTATAAAGGTTCGTAACACTAGTCGATAATACTGGTAAGAAACACTGGCCGGATTATAAAGGTTCGTAACACTAGTCGATAATACTGGTAAGAAACACTGGCCGGATTATAAAGGTTCGTAACACTAGTCGATAATACTGGTAAGAAACACTGGCCGGATTATAAAGGTTCGTAACACTAGTCGATAATACTGGTGAGAAACACTGGCCGGATTATAAAGGTTCGTAACACTAGTCGATAATACTGGTAAGAAACACTGGCCGGATTATAAAGGTTCGTAACACTAGTCGATAATACTGGTAAGAAACACTGGCCGGATTATAAAGGTTCGTAACAATAGTCGATAATACTGGTAAGAAACACTGGCCGGATTATAAAGGTCCGAAACACTCACCACATTATACTGTCAGAAGGTTTTTAATACGAGTCGGGACATCGGTCGGTTTATACAAGTATTTTTTCCAGACAATGATCGGGACGATAGTGCAATTGAACAGGTCAATTTATTTCCGATAAAAGTAAAATTTCGTTTCACCAAACGTTAAGTAAAGATAAGAATATGCATGTGTTTTGTCTTTTTCGTGGTGATTTAATTCGGATATCTTATCATAAGAAGCAAAGCTGAATTTTATATGAACGCCATCATTTCGTTATTAATTTTACACCTTGTAATGTTATATAGATACAGGTATATTAACGTTATCTAATTTGTTACTGATAGATAATTATGTATGGCGTAAGTATGGTGTAATCTAATTACGTCACAACTACGTCAGACAAGGATATAACAAGAATGCCGATACAACAAGACTATGAGGTCGGATCCACGCGGTATATTAGGCTTCCTTATAAAATGTTCGTCGGCTTCAAAATGACATTAAGTTGATATAATATGAAACAATATGGTTACTCGAGCATAACGAATGTGACGTAATCGTAGCATCACACAAAATGATCAATTAAGTATTTTTTTTACAGATATATATATATATGTACTGTTGAGTTCATGATCAACATACATTATTTGCAAATTAAAAAAAAAACTGGGAGTGACATGAAATTAATTGTTACATTAAAGAATAGAGAAAACCTTTGATCCCATTTAACTCTACGTACTGTTTATGGTTTCTTTCCCTAACTATACAACACGTGCCCTTTTGGCGCCCCCTTGCGGCGGTAGATAATGGAGTTGTTTTGGCATTGTCGATGATGGGCAAAGAAAGGCCTCCACTCGACGAATGTCTGATTGGTCCGCTGATATGAATCTGATCATTTAATCTGACATTCATGTTCATTTAAAGGGTATTTTGTTCCCCCGAGTCGGCTAGCCGAGGTAATAAACGTTCACTGCTGACTCTAGGCTAGTCTAATAGTGTTGACAGGCCGCTGCTAACGCCGTTCTCGAGGTGATGTTTAAAACGCTACGAGATCGAAACACGATAGACAAAACATGTGTTTCTTATTGCGCGTCAACGGATTGGAATTACGATGTGCAATTATTTATCATAATTTCTTTCCCGACAATTTCGCCACAATTTCGAGCATGTAACGCACGTGCCTTACAGCGTAAGTGATACATCCCAGCTCTATAACCAGGGAGACAATTACTATCAACCAACAGCTTGATGAGCGGATTATAAATATATTATATTACTTCGACAACATCCTCTTGATATAAACCATGATTATACGGACATGAGTGCCATCCTTTGGTTATATTACTAGCCGTAAACAGTAACCAGTTGACGTGTGATTTTGAACACAATTTAAAATCCAATAGTGCGTTTAATTATCAGTTCTTTTAAAGCAAACCTGTAGGGTGTTTTTCTTCCTCCTTTATAGAGAACTGTCCGTGTACTTTCATATGTTTTAATTTCCATGACACGTAAAGAAATAGTGTTTGTAAAACTGTCCCATTGGTTAAAAAGAGATATGTATACTGTAAGTCACTTAGATTTCGTAAATATTTTATTTTTCTTTGATATAAATTCAACGGCAATGTGTGTAAAAGTAAGCCATGATACTGACGGAATAAAAATGATGTCATCAAAAGTTTCACATAAATACATTTTTGTAATAGCGAGAGATTTGAATGGACGATTGTCTCTCCTCGCGTATTAACCCGGAAATAAATTCCATGCAAAACATAAGTGATTTCCTATTCATAACATTGCAATACAAATACATGTAAATGTGAGGGAATGCATTAGATCAGTGAATTAATCTCAAAAGGAAAAACGCGACCTTTTTTACTGTTTTAACGAACCTTTTTAGTCAGTTAAGTAATGAATAAGTTCCAATAATTGTTAATGTATAATAGATATTAATAACAATAACTATAATAAAATGCTACTAACAACAAAACAGAAGAAGGGAGACAATCAGGGTTGACTTTGCAATCGTTAATGTGTTTTTGGCATATTCTTTAAGACAAACTACTGCTGGTTATGAACTACGTTTTAACGCAAAGAAGACAATCAAATTCCGAACAGGCAATACTTTATTTCTCAAAGCTATCGTTGTGCTTATCAACAACATTAAAAAAAACCTCAAGCTGGACAGTATATGTGAACATTCCATGTGAAAGCTGTTAAAACAACATTTAGTCGAAAGGAAAATATGGAGCATCTGGCTACAACCTGGTTCAGCAAGAGGTCCGGAGTTCGATTCCCTCATCAGATGTGAAACGGTATGGACCTTCAACATTAGCTTTGTGACAACATCACGATATGCAATAAATGACAACTAGTAAAACAAACTATGAACTAATAATTGGGTTTTTTTATGAAACTATATATTTTTCATCGATGATATTTTCACTAATCCCTCTTCTTGGCGATGGTAGGAGCGCTTAAAAGGAGTAGGTCCTTTTGCGGAGGAGGCCGGAGGGAAGCCGGAGTATACGGTACAAAATTTACATGTACGAACCAGTGACCAGTTACATTTTGTATCACCCACGTGTGGTCGTTAAACTGAAATCGGGTCGCCTTGGTTGAATGCGGCTTGGCTTTATTCCTTGATTGGAAGATTTAATTTTTATAAAATTATCACTTAACAAAGAGAAATAAAACAATAATGGCATTAAAGCCAAATGTCTGCTATCCCACCACTTGATACGGTGGTTGGTGTTGATCACGTTGCTGTAGTTATTGTTGTTTTTATAGCTGTTGTTATTGTTGTCGTTGTTGTAGTAGAAATACATATTATGGAAATACGCTGCCTTTTTTGATTGGGCGACCTTAAGGACCGTTTAAAGTAAGTTTGCTGAGTGTCTCAGGTACATAATGCCGACGTAGTCAAATATCAATCTAGTGAAATTGTTTTAAAATTGAATATTTTAAACTTGATTTAAAGCGTCATAATTTAAAATCATTGGGAATTGTTACAAAACAATGGGTTCGTTTCTCAATTGTTGTTTTTCCCATGTTTTACCGCAAACTGTTGCGTGCTTTATCGGGAAAACAATGACGAGCAGATCAGAATTCGATTAGACCTAAAAAAACATGCTCATATTTTGTCATTTAAAATCCGTAAAACTGTGTTTTAATTAAAACTGATCCGCTTTAACAGTACTTTTGAAATTAAAACACAATGATTTCAATCTTTTCTCACAGTTTATAAAATCACCATACTGCTAAATTATTCATGTAAATTAAAGCGGTAAAAGTGATGTCTTTTCTTAATTAATATGACGAGGAAACCAAGCTAAGATCGCTATTACTCAGCGATTCAACTCGCGTGACCCTTCCACGTTTCTTGGGTGTTTGATCCCTACACGCGTTTCCTATTAATGACGATCCCATGGGAAAAAGGCGAAATGTGATTTGCCTCGTGTCGTTCACGAACGATTACCTGAAATGGTTGGGAAAATGAACGAGCAATTAGCGATCATGATGTGTCTTAAGGCTAGAAAAACACCGACAAGACACAGAGTGATGTACGAAGTACACAACTACCATTTGATTTTATCAGCCGCTGTCAGCCAAGAAGGAAAGCACTGGTTCTATAGCATTCGGACTTAGTCAATAGAATTCACGCTCTTTTGATCCCTGTAATAAAATTGATTGGTCAAGTTTTAACGGGAAAAGGAGTGTGAGAAAATATATCTATAGCATTCCCATCATTCTTACATCAACTGAATTTACTGATTAATTTGTTTTTCATTTTTTTATTATTATTTCTTTTAGTCGTTTCATTTCTATAATTAACTCGCGTGTGAATACCAGTACTTGTGAACTTATTTTTTAGATGACGAAACATTTCTTAAATCTAGCGATTTTAAAATGACGTTTTAATAAATTGTTGCACTGAAATCCAATTAAAACGTTGAAGTTTTGTATACGCTTACAACCTTTAATACCTCAATAGATTTAATTTGCACCAGGTAAACCTCAATTCCATTATCCGTTACGAACATTTTGAAAATGATAATTTGTTTTAAATACTATTTATTTTATTCCATGGGTTTATCACCGATGGACATCTAAGGCCATCTTACAGAGCGATCTCATTGTATGGTAGCTGGTATCTACTTCACTGAAGAACTTACTGGAGGCCCGGCGCCTGTCATCTAGAGCAACAAGGGTAAACTGTCTTTCCCTATGACACAACCATTGTCTGGAGAACTCTGTATAACGTACTGCATTATCGCAGCCCTCAAACATACTTAGATTTGTAAGTAAGTAAAACACGGCCATTATAATGAGGGAGAGCAGTTAATTTTCACCGATCGATAAGGGACCTCTGCCATCTCACCCTCTCACAAAAAACAACAACAAAAACAAGAAACACTTCAGTACGTGACGCGATGTCGTGTTCCATGTCCCACCCGGGGGTATACGAGGCATCGTGCACTCTTGGACAGTGCATGGAGTACTAAGCACTTAGCGATGCACGTTTACCACGTGGTACCAGTTCACTGACCGCCCTATCGTCCATTAAGTTTCTGACCAGTGTTCATTATAAATACAAACAATGCTGATCAGTGTTGATAAGAAGATAATGTTTTCCCACACTTTATTTAAATATTGATATGCGGACTTGTAAATATCAAGCTAATTAGCTTTGTTTAAGTAATGACAAAATATTGAACATCAATATAGAAATCAGATGTGATACTAATTACCCACAAATCGATGACGTGTACTCTTTATGCGAATTTAACGTAATGGATAAGCACATCCCGCCTTTTCGTAATGTAAAATTTCCAGATTTTCTTAGCTGGTATTGATTGTTACGTCATCAGTTTACATGAAAAATAACGTCTTGTTGCAATGACGTTACTCCCACAAACAAATGACGCAACAATCTTAAGAGCAGATAAATCTGTATTTCGTAAAGACGGTATTATTAGATTTTCTTCACCATGACGATAAATAGTCATTATGACGTTACCGACTTGTCCACACATCAAATCATTATCATATTTACAAGTTTACATTTTTAAAACTCAGAATTTAGTTTTTTATAAGTGATTTAAGTGATATATATTCAATTTAATGAACAAATATACAATATCATTATATACAAAAAGCTTAACAACTTGAACGCATATATTTGTATAGACAACTAGGTGTTAGGGTACGGCCTACAGTCATGGTATCTTTGACAGTTATAAGACTATGACTGCCATAATACATTTCAGAGCTTAAATATACTGATTAATTTCACAATTTAATAACTTTTACCAAATTAATAATGATGTAAAAGACGATATTATTGTTTATCAACATCCTTTTGAAATAATTTGAAATCAAATAAATTTTAATAAATTACTTCACGTAAGCAATAAACATACACATATTTGATTTTACCGTTGTGTAATTAGTATTTCAAGGATTGTGTGAACAATTTTTAAGTTAGTGTTGACTATGTTTTCCGAAATATTGAAGAAATCTTAACTTCACATATTTCTATGTATTGTTTTCAGAACAATTAGTACTAAAGCGCAATTATTTAGATATCTTTTTAAAATCTACGTAAAGGTTGTAGGAAAGGAAAACAATGTACGATTGAATCGAGAAAAAACCCACATTTTCCTCAAGAGTATTTATGGAGCTATATCAACGGAACTGTGTAATGGTTTCTCACGGGGTTTGTATAACCTTGGATGGTGTGTCAGCTAGATTGAATCGCAAGCTCGGTTTAGTTTACTTTTTCTAAAAAATGAATCACAAGATCTTAATATAGGATTCAACTCTTTACCCTTATATACTCTGTAACTCACCTGATGAACGCTATATACATGTACCTGCATTATGCAATACGTTCGAAACGCAACTGATTCGTCGGGGAGGGGGAGGCTACACCACTGAGTATCATGCGGGAGGAGCGTCATGTCATATCCAGTGCAATTGTTGTGAAATATCTTACAAAAAGATACCGCCCTTTCATCCCGTTTATCGACACGTTTTTTTCTAGAGAAATTAAAAAGGTGTGAAAAATATTATATAAACAATTTTCTGATAAAATACGTTTTTACTGGTTTTTAGCACGTGTCGCCATTCAGTTATTCTTAATAGCTAGGTTTTCAGATATTATGCACTTTCCGTCAGTGATAAATCTACATCACACCCAGTTGTGCTGTGCGAGGTAGAGTGCATTTCCATCGTTTTGGTGACGCTAGCCAGATGCACGCCGCACACGACCATAACTCGCTAGTCACGTGATGCATTGCCATTCGAAGAGCCGTTGACAGAACAAATGATTTTGTTACTCGCGAAACCAACTATAATCTCCACCTGTTACATCATATATATAATGGATTTAGTTCTAACCTTCTCTCTATTGACGGTGAAGGGTTTTCCATGACATGATGGAAGACTGGACCAACTGTTTGCTTGCTAGCCTTATAAGATACATTGCCAATTTTAAAAATCGCTTCCCTGCCATTAGAAGTTGTGTTCTCTTTACTATTATAAAAGGAAACTGCTTTATCTTAAGGTGGCTGGGACGGTCGATTCGTAACTCGCTACCATTCTCTAAAATTTACATTTTGCCGTTATTGCTTTCAAATTAATCCCATTGTCAGAGCGCGTGTTTCTGCCAGATTAATTGATAGCACATTTGACTCCGGTGATTAAAGCTCATGACAAATTAATCTAGACCTGAATTATAGCACATTTGTATTTCTCAGTCCGGTATACTCATACAACACAGATATATATGTTTTAGACAATGTCAAAATCTTCAACTCATACAACATTCTTTAAAAGTGAATTAATTTTTCACCATACCGTTTTAGAATCACACAACAGGAAAGTGTCCTCTACTCATACAACACAGTGTCCTCTACTCATACAACACAGTGTCCTCCACATACATACAACACAGTGTCCTCCACTCATACAACACAGTGTCTCATACAACACAGTGTCCTCTACTCATACAACACAGTGTCCTCCACTCATACAACACAGTGTCCTCTACTCATACAACACAGTGTCCTCCACTCATACAACACAGTGTCCTCCACTCATACAACACAGTGTCCTTTACTCAAACAACACGGCGTCATCCACTCATACAACACAGTGTCCTCTACTCATACAACACAGCGTCCTCCACTCATACAACACAGTGTCTTCTACTCATACAACACAGTGTCATTAACTCAAACAACACAGCGTCCTCTACTCATACAACACAGTGTCCTCTACTCATACAACACGGCGACCTTTACTCCTACAACACAGCGACCTCTACTCATACAACACAGCGTCCTCCACTCATACAACACAGTGTCCTCCACTCATACAACACAGTGTCCTCTACTCATACAACACAGTGTCCTCCACTCATACAACACAGTGTCCTCTACTCATACAACACAGTGTCATCCACTCATACAACACAGTGTCCTCTACTCATACAACACAGTGTCCTCTACTCATACAACACAGTGTCCTCTACTCATATAACTCAGTGTCCTCTACTCATACAACACAGTGTCCTCTACTCATACAACACAGTGTCCTCCACTCATACAACACAGTGTCCTCCACTCATACAACACAGTGTCCTCCACTCATACAACACAGTGTCCTCTACTCATACAACACAGTGTCCTCTACTCATACAACACAGTGTCCTCCACTCATACAACACAGTGTC
This sequence comes from Ylistrum balloti, assembly GCF_031769215.1. Lineage (NCBI taxonomy): Eukaryota > Metazoa > Mollusca > Bivalvia > Pectinida > Pectinidae > Ylistrum > Ylistrum balloti. The sequence goes on from NW_026781889.1 coordinate 1,722,595, forward strand.
CTCTACTCATACAACAAAGTGTCCTCTACTCATACAACAAAGTGTCCTCTACTCATACAACACAGTGTACAACACAGTGTCTCATACAACACAGTGTCCTCCACTCATACAAAACAGTATCCTCTACTCATACAACACAGTGTCCTCTACTCATACAACACAGTGTCCTCCACTCATACAACACAGTGTCCCCTACTCATACAAAACAGTGTCCTCTACTCATACAACACAGTGTCCTCTACTCATACAACAAAGTGTCCTCTACTCATACAACACAGTGTCCTCTACTCATACAACACAGTGTCCTCTACTCATACAACACAGTGTCCTCTACTCATACAACTCAGTGTCCTCTACTCAGTGTCCTCTACTCATACAACACAGTGTCCTCTACTCATACAACACAGTGTCCTCTACTCATACAACACAGTGTCCTCTACTCATACCACAAAGTGTCCTCTACTCATACAACACAGTGTCCTTTACTCATACCACAAAGTGTCCTCTACTCATACAACAAAGTGTCCTCTACTCATACAACAAAGTGTCCTCTACTCATACAACACAGTGTCCTCTACTCATACAACACAGTGTCCTCTACTCATACAACAAAGTGTCCTCTACTCATACAACACAGTGTCCTCTACTCATACAACACAGTGTCCTCTACTCATACAACACAGTGTCCTCTACTCATACAACACAGTGTCCTCTACTCATACAACACAGTGTCCTCTACTCATACAACACATTGTCCTCTACTCATACAACATAGTGTCCTCAACTCATACAACATAGTGTCCTCCACTCATACAACACAGTGTCCTCTACTCATACAACACAGTGTCCTCTACTCATACAACCACTCATACAACACAGTGTCCTCTACTCATACAACACAGTGTCCTCTACTCATATTAAAACAGTGTCCTCCACTCATACAACAAAGTGTCCTCTACTCATACAACACAGTGTCCTCTACTCATACTCATACAACATAGTGTCCTCCACTCATACAACACAGTGTCCTCTACTCATACAACACAGTGTCCTCTACTCATACAACACAGTGTCATCCACTCATACAACATAGTGTCCTCCACTCATACAACATAGTGTCCTCCACTCATACAACACAGTGTCCTCTACTCATACAACAGAGTGTCCTCCACTCATACAACACAGTGTCCTCTACTCATACAACACAGTGTCCTCTACTCATACAACACAGTGTCCTCTACTCATACAACACAGCGTCCTCCACTCATACAACACAGTGTCCTCTACTCATACAACACAGTGTCCTCAACTCATACAACACAGTGTCCTCTACTCATACAACACAGTGTCCTCCACTCATACAACACAGTGTCCTCTACTCATACAACACAGTGTCCTCTACTCATACAACACAGTGTCCTTTACTCAAACAACACGGCGTCATCCACTCATACAACACAGTGTCCTATACTCATATAAAAACAGTGTCCTCTACTCATACAACACAGTGTCCTCTACTCATACAACACAGTGTCCTCTACTCATACAACACAGTGTCCTCTACTCATACAACACAGTGTCCTCTACTCATACAACACAGTGTCCTCTACTCATACCACAAAGTGTCCTCTACTCATACAACACAGTGTCCTCTACTCATACAACACAGTGTCCTCTACTCATACAACACAGTGTCCTCTACTCATACAACACAGTGTCCTCTACTCATACAACACAGTGTCCTCTACTCATACAACACAGTGTCCTCTACTCATACAACACAGTGTCCTCTACTCATACAACACAGTGTCCTCTACTCATACAACACAGTGTCCTATACTCATATTAAAACAGTGTCCTCCACTCATACAACAAAGTGTCCTCTACTCATACAACACAGTGTCCTCTACTCATACAACACAGTGTCCTCTACTCATACAACATAGTGTCCTCTACTCATACAACACAGTGTCCTCTACTCATACAACATAGTGTCATCCACTCATACAACAAAGTGTCCTCTACTCATACAACACAGTGTCATCCACTCATACAGCTTAGTGTCATCCACTCATACAACATAGTGTCATCCACTCATACAACACAGTGTCCTCTACTCATACAACACAGTGTCCTCTACTCATACAACATAGTGTCATCCACTCATACAACACTGTGTCCTCTACTCATACAACACAGTGTCATCCACTCATACAACACAGTGTCCTCTATTCTTACCACAAAGTGTCCTCTACTCATACAACAAAGTGTCATCCACTCATACAACACAGTGTCCTCTACTCATACAACACAGTGTCCTCTACTCATACCACAAAGTGTCCTCTACTCATACAACACAGTGTCCTCTACTACAACACATCCACTCATACAACACAGTGTCCTCTACTCATACAACACAGTGTCCTCTACTCATACAACACAGTGTCCTCCACTCATACAACATAGTGTCCTCCACTCATACAACACAGTGTCCTCTACTCATACAACACAGTGTCCTCTACTCATACAACACAGTGTCCTCTACTCATACAACACAGTGTCCTCTACTCATACAACACAGTGTCCTCTACTCATACAACACAGTGTCATACAACACAGTGTCCTACTCATACAACACAGTGTCCTCTACTCATACAACACAGTGTCCTCTACTCATATAACTCAGTGTCCTCTACTCATACAACACAGTGTCCTCTACTCATACAACACAGTGTCCTCTACTCATACAACACAGTGTCCTCTACTCATACAACACAGTGTCCTCTACTCATACAACAAAGTGTCCTCTACTCATACAACACAGTGTCCTCTACTCATACAACACAGCGTCCTCCACTCATACAACACAGTGTCCTCTACTCATACAACACAGTGTCCTCCACTCATACAACACAGCGTCCTCTACTCATACAAAACAGTGTCCCCTACTCATACAACACAGTGTCCTCTACTCATAATACCAGAAAGTGTCATCGACTCATACAACACAGTGTCATCTACTCATACAACACAGTGTCATCTACTCATACAACACAGTGTCATCTACTCATACAACACAGTCTCATACAACACAGTGTCATATACTCATATAAAAACAGTGTCTTCTACTCATACAACACAGTGTCCTCTACTCATACAACACGGCGACCTTTACTCCTACAACACAGCGACCTCTACTCATACAACACAGCGTCCTCCACTCATACAACACAGTGTCCTCTACTCATACAACATAGTGTCCTCCACTCATAAACACAGTGTCCTCTACTCATACAACACAGTGTCATCCACTCATACAACACAGTGTCCTCTACTCATACAACACAGTTACATCATACAACACAGTGTCATCATACAACACACTCATACAACACAGTGTCCTCTACTCATACCACAAAGTGTCCTCTACTCATACAACACAGTGTCCTCTACTCATACAACACAGTGTCCTCTACTTATACCACAAAGTGTCCTCTACTCATACAACACAGCGACCGCTACTCATACAACACAGCGTCCTCCACTCATACAACACAGTGTCTTCTACTCATACAACACAGTGTCATTAACTCAAACAACACAGCGTCCTCCACTCATACAACACAGTGTCCTCTACTCATACAACACAGTGTCCTCTACTCATACAACACAGTGTCCTCTACTCATACAACACAGTGTCCTCTACTCATACAACACAGTGTCCTCCATTCATACAACACAGTGTCCTCTACTCTTAAAACACAGTGTCCTCTACTCATACCACAAAGTGTCCTCTACTCATACAACACAGTGTCATCTACTCATACAACACAGTGTCCTCTACTCATACAACACAGTGTCCTCTACTCATACAACACAGTGTCCTCTACTCATACAACACAGTGTCCTCCACTCATACAACACAGTGTCCTCCACTCATACAACACAGTGTCCTCTACTCATACAACACAGTGTCATCAACTCATACAACATAGTGTCCTCTACTCATATAAAACAGTGTCCTCTACTCATACAACACAGTGTCATCCAATCATACAACACAGTGTCCTCTACTCATACAACACAGTGTCCTATACTCATATCAAAACAGTGTCCTCCATTCATACAACACAGTGTCCTCTACTCATACAACACAGTGTCCTCTACTCATACAACACAGTGTCCTCTACTCATACAACACAGTGTCCTCTACTCATACAACACAGTGTCCTCTACTCATACAACATAGTGTCCTCCACTCATACAACACAGTGTCCTCTACTCATACAACACAGTGTCATCCACTCATACAACATAGTGTCCTCTACTCATACAACACAGTGTCCTCCACTCATACAACACAGTGTCCTCCACTCATACAACACAGTGTCCTCTACTCATACAACAGTGTCTTCTACTCTTACAACACAGTGTCCTCTGCTCATACAACACAGTGTCCTCTACTCATACAACACAGTGTCCTCTACTCATGCAATACTGCGTCCTCCAATCATACAACACTGTGTCCTATACTCAAACAACACTGCGTCCTCCACTCATACAACACAGTGTCTTCTACTCATACAACACAGTGTCCTCTACTCATACAACACAGTGTCCTCCACTCATACAACACAGTGTCCTCTACTCATACAACATAGTGTCATCCACTCATACAACAAAGTGTCCTCTACTCATACAACACAGTGTCCTCTACTCATACAACACAGCGACCTCTACTCATACAACACAGTGTCCTCCACTCATACAACACAGTGTCCTCTACTCATACAACACAGTGTCCACTACTCATACCACAAAGTGTCTTCTACTCTTACAACACAGTGTCCTCTGCTCATACAACACAGTGTCCTCTACTGATAAAACACAGTGTCTTCTACTCATACAACACAGTGTCCTCTACTCATACAAAACAGTGTCCTCTACTCATACAACACAGTGTCCTCCACTCATACAACACAGTGTCCTCTACTCATACAACACAGTGTCCTCTACTCATATTAAAACAGTGTCCTCCACTCATACAACAAAGTGTCATCTACTCATACAACACAGTGTCATCTACTGTTACATCACAGTGTCATCTACTGTTACATCACAGTGTCATCTACTGTTACATCACAGTGTCATCTACTGATACATCACAGTGTCATCTACTGTTACATCACAGTGTCATCTACTGTTACATCACAGTGTCATCTACTGTTACATCACAGTGTCATCTATTCATACATCACAAGGGCATCTACAGATACATCACAGTGTCATCTACTGATACATCACAGGGTCATCTTCTGATACATCACAGTTTCATCTACTGTTACACCACAGTGTCATCAACTGTTACATCACAGTTTCATCTACTCATACAACACAGGATCATCAACTGTTACAACACAGGATCATCAACTGTTACATCACAGGATCATCTACTGTTACATCACAGGATCATCTACTGTTACATCTCAGGATCATCTACTGTTACATCACAGGATCATCAACTGTTACATCACAGGATCATCTACTGATACAACACATAGTCATCTACTGTTACATAACAGTGCCATCTACTGATACATTACAGGGTCTTCTACTGATACATAACAGTGCCATCTACTGATACATTACAGGGTCTTCTACTGATGTAACATAAATGTCCTTTAAGTATATATTACATTGGCATTTTCTTGTTCAGTGGAATGTCCTCCACAAAAGAAACATTATTAACAATATTAAGCAATAACACAGATGACACCACGGGTGCTCGGAGCCCCTTACGAGGTCCTCAATATACACTTAGTATGATATCAACTTAGGTTCAGAATTACTTAACACCACATAAACTGGATACATAACACCTGCACGGCTCAATGCTAAGTCTTTAATGTGAAAATATCACTTTTTAGCATAGTTTCATTCCAGTTACAAGTGCTGATCTGCCAAAGAGCTAGTTATCTCTTCGCATTTCGGAGCCCTATCTCGTCTCTAAAGCTCGCGAGTTGATTTCAATTGTGTTGAACTGGTAGCAGTATTTGAACCGGTAACTTTGGACAACGTTAAAGCATCGGATTCCTAAATAATGTTGAGCTCCTCTTAAAATCTTTTTCATGTCTATGTACTTCAGCGTTTTTTGTAGGTTTAAACCGTCAAAGTACGATATCAAGCACGCTGCATTTTATCATGCTTGTCTTCTGAACATAAAAAAATCCTTATCCCTTGTGATCTACACGTGATAACTTTTTCCATTGTGAGATGGTAATTTTCGTTATAATTTTACGATGTTATTTTATAGATAAAATGTCATCAAGTTATTTCATTATTCATAATAGTAATACATCAGATCGATAAACTCAATTATCTCTTTATTTCAACCCAATATGTTGAATCGTTTCGTGAAAATTAATTGCAGATAAAAAAGGAACAAGTGCAGGTGTGTAATTTCATCAAGGACGAATAGGCTGGGATTGAGAACTGCATTGCAATAATGTTTGTAAATAGCATTGTGTTCATAACATCGTGATTTTTATATTCGTGCAGGTCTGATTTCAGTTGTCATTCGTTTGTTCTGTCAATTGTTCGCTCCATTATTTGTTAATTTATTCGTCTGTACATTTGAAAATGACCAGCTTGCATTATTGGTACATACGGTTATTTTGACATGATCTCTATTATCTTAGATGCACGAAATGTTTCAAAAGAAAGTGAGATCTGCTAAATACTGAGGGATTAGCGGATAGATAAACACACTGTCATTTTCACTGAAATTGTCAGCGCAGATGAGACTTCGATATGCATGTAGTGGCCACCATTCGGAACTCTGGGCACACTATATGTCCATTTTCCTTGTGTCTGGAAGGAATTAACTGGTGCAGACCATAGAGAGTCAGATGATTATAGCAGTGTATCATATTATATCTAAGTTACAGCTAAAACCACAACTGTACATATGTTGACTGACTACATTCCGGTGATGAGAGACACATTACGTGTACATGAAACTGGCCACAGCGGTGGTAGTGCGAAGGACGGTATGTGAAACTGGTCACGGCTTGGGTACTGGGCGTCACATAAGGTGAAACTGGTCACAACGATGGTACTGGGAAGGACAGTATGTGAAACTGGTCACAGCGATGGTACTGGGAAGGACAGTATGTGAAACTGGTCACGGCGTGGGTACTGGGCGTCACATAAGGTGAAGCTGATCACGGCGTGGGTACTGGGCGTCACATAAGGTGAAGCTGGTCACGGCGTCACATAAGGTGAAGCTGGTCACGGCGTGGGTACTGGGCGTCACATAAGGTGAAGCTGGTCACGGCGTGGGTACTGGGCGTCACATAAGGTGAAGCTGGTCACGGCGTGGGTACTGGGCGTCACATAAGGTGAAGCTGGTCACGGCGTGGGTACTGGGCGTCACATAAGGTGAAGCTGGTCACGGCGTGGGTACTGGGCGTCACATAAGGTGAAACTGGTCACGGCGAGGTTACTGGAAAGGACATATATGTGAAACTAACCATCCCTCAAACTTTAAGAGACTGACTTCTGACTTGTATTTCTTGTTTGTTGCTCTGTTGTTCTGGGATTGTCGCCCCGTGAAACGACTTTCACCTTTTAAGGCGGGGTCTCCATTTTGTATCTAATTACTCTTCTATTGAACAACATCCGCCGCATGTTTTTTTTATTACTTGAGGCAAAGTATCTTGCCCCGAGGCACAACAGCACAAGGTGATCCGTGATCCTAGCTTACTGAGAAATACACATTTCCCGTTGAAAGAATCGAACCAAAATTCTGCGATTGCGAGTCTTGATTGTTTCGATTCAAATGTAGCTATTGCGGCGGCCGAACTGTTCGTAAGAAATCATTTATTTACTTTACGTCGAACTTATCATGAAACTGACCATGCAGATACAAAGGATGGTAAAATCTGTGTAATTTTCTCTCTTGGATCCCCAATGATTTTATATGACACGAAGATCCAAGATGGCTTCCCAGTGATGGGCCTTTGTCAGTTTGCGCCACCCTGATGGTGGGGCAAGCAGCAGACATTATCACCGTGTGTTCCATCTGTAATTTGTTATCAAAACAACAGTGTACTTTGTGACGGTGACTTGTTGTAATCACTAGAGTGAATTGCCCCTCATCAGCGGCAATGATGGTGTGCACATTGCACTGTGGGTGCAACGAAAAGATGGACTGGACATGTAACCATTCGATCCGTTGTCTATTCGGATATTTCCGTAACTTTTTTTTCGTAAATATCGAATTCACGACGGAAAAACGAGTTCCATGATAGCTGAACATACGTTGCTGGTAAATCTGATATCTAGAAAAGCCTACTTTTGTGGTACATGAGATAGAAGACGGCAGCATTTGAAATGAAATGCGCAGATATTAAATACATAACATTTATATATCTACCTTAAAACAATCCGCCGATTATTTGAAACGCTATTGCAAATATTATATAGGATATGCAAAAAAGATGCAATGTATTTAACAGGTCAATGACTGAAAAAAAACACTACAAAATCTCACATATGACATACCAAATAGCATGCGGTATATATATATTTTCTGTGTGAAAAAGACACAATTATGACGTGTTTGAAAACATCTGCAGTTACGAGTTACGATAAACAGGGTGCTGGATATGAAATATGATGACTTATATACGACACACGGTGTACTATTATATGAGATATGACGCGTGAGATGTGACATACACAATAAAGCATCGTCACACAAGGTTCTGAATACGATATAAAACGCACTAGATACGACAAACGAGGTGCCGAATGCGACATGTGTTTGTTTTCTTTGCACTTGTGTGATTTTATGGGTAATGCGAGAACAAGTTAGCTAATAATAGAAATTTGAAATCACGTATACAATGTAATAACTAACACGATAGAGGACAGCAAATGTAAATGGAGATACGACGATTACATAATTATAGACATGACGCACTAGATACATACACGAGGTACCAGCTATGTTATCAGTGTCGTTAGATACGACATACTAAGTACCGGATACGAGATACCACGCACTGGATAGACGCATACATGCACGATACATGATGTACCAGATAAGAGTTGTGACGCATTAGATAGACGAGGTACCGGATACGAGATATAACTCATTAGATATAACACACGAGGTACTGGATACGAGATATCACTCATTAGATATAACACACGAGGTACCGGATACTAGACATGACTCATTAGATATAACACACGAGGTACCGGATACAAGACATGACTCATTAGATATAACACACGAGGTACCGGATACAAGACATGACTCATTAGATATAACACACGACGCACCGGATACGAGATATAACTCATTAGATATAACACACGAGGTACCGGATACTAGACATGACTCATTAGATATAACACACGAGGTACCGGATACTAGACATGACTCATTAGATATAACACACGAGTTACCGGATACTAGACATGACTCATTAGATATAACAGACGAGGTACCGGATACTAGACATGACTCATTAGATATAACACACGAGGTACCGGATACAAGACATGACTCATTAGATATAACACACGAGGAACCGGATACAAGACATGACTCATTAGATATAACACACGAGGTACCGGATACGAGATATAACTCATTAGATATAACACACGAGGTACCGGATATGAAATATGACTCGTTAGATATAACACACGAAGTACCGGATACGAGATAAAACACACGAGGTACCGGATACAAGACATGACTCATTAGATATAACACACGAGGTGCCGGATACGAGATATGACGCACTGGATGTGACATGAAAGGTACCAGATATGAGATATGACACACTAGATATGATACAAGAGATACTAAATATAATGCGATTTACACAAGAAAATCAAATGCGAACATACGATTGATAAAATAATGACTAACGGATAGTTCCTGGACCAGTTCGGCTGTTCCGGCTGCTCTGTCCGACCAAATTCACCAACTCCGGACACGTATTCATGATCGGTCTGTTTTTACAGTCATTAATTGAAATCGTTTGCTGGTGTGTTTTGTGTCCCTTCGAGAGAAGGAATTCAGAATATTTTGCCAGACTAGTGGTAACATGTAATAGCTGTAATGGGTAGGGGACAGGACAATTAGCAAGTCCTCCGAGTATCAGGAGTAGAAGAATAGTGGAATGGCTTTATCCTACTGCTCGTTAATGCATTTCACCAAGATTAGGTTAGGTCTGAACCGTTTGGCACTCGGCTGACTGGCGATAGTGAAGTAATTGCTGGGCAACACGGTCACGCTGATAATGGCTTACTAATGTTGTCTGTTTAGCGTTGCAGGGATCGAATGACAAGGGAAGTAACTAAGTAACGCCTTCTTTTTGACAATGGATGATTTCGAAATCTCTGAAGTCCAATGTCTAATTTGTCTTCTGAGATCAAATTTAACGAATACCGTAGTCATGCTATTTCTTTTTTATGTATACCGCGGATTTGCAGTAATACGTCATTATCAAATTTCTTTATTTTTTCTTTAACGCATTAATATTTTGAATGAAATAAACAAGCAATTTAATTTCATCATCGAAAGCGATGATGTTTTTAACCATGAGACAGCAGATCTGTGGTCAACAACATAACCAAATTTTCGAAATCAGAAAAGAAGCGGAACAGACGAAAAATAACGATAAAAATGTTTATAGCTTCTTGTGACATAGGTCATTTCATTTATCAATAAAGTATTAAATTAATCAGTTCAAACGTTGGAAAAGTTCTAATGTGATATACCTATAAGCTAATATATCTAGTGTGATATAATAGATCTAGTTTAATATATCTATAAGCTAATATATCTAGTGTAATATACCTATCAGATAATAGATCTAGTGTAATACATCTATAAGATAATATAAGATAGATAATATATCTAGTGTAATATACCTATAAGATAATATATCTAGTGTAATATACCTATAAGATAATATATCTAGTGTAATATACCTATAAGATAATAGATCTAGTGTAATATACCTAGTGTAATATCAGATAATATATCTAGTGTAATATACCTATAAGATAATATATCTAGTGTAATATACCTATCAGATAATATATCTAGTGTAATATACCTATAAGATAATAGATCTAGTGTAATATACCTATCAGATAATAGATCTAGTGTAATATACCTATAAGATAATAGATCTAGTGTAATATACCTATCAGATAATATATCTAGTGTAATATACCTATAAGATAATAGATCTAGTGTAATATACCTATAAGATAATAGATCTAGTGTAATATACCTATCAGATAATATATCTAGTGTAATATACCTATAAGATAATAGATAATATATCTAGTGTAATATACCTATAAGATAATCTAGTGTAATATACCTATCAGATAATATATCTAGTGTAATATACCTATAAGATAATATATCTAGTGTAATATACCTATAAGATAATATATCTAGTGTAATATACCTATCAGATAATATATCTAGTGTAATATACCTATAAGATAATATATCTAGTGTAATATACCTATCAGTAATATATAAGATAATATAATATATCTATCAGATAATATATCTAGTGTAATATACCTATCAGATAATATATCTAGTGTAATATACCTATAAGATAATATATCTAGTGTAATATACCTATCAGATAATAAGATAATATATCTAGTGTAATATACCTATACCTATCAGATAAGATAATATATCTAGTGTAATATACCTAATATATCTAGTGTAATATACCTATCAGATAATATATCTAGTGTAATATACCTATAATATATATCTAGTGTAATATACCTATCAGATAATATATCTAGTGTATTATATTAAGAAAATAATATTGTAATATACTATAAGGTGTAATATCTATCAGATAATATTCTAGTGTATCTCTATCCAACATCTGCAGTGTCGTTTAGGGTTTTGAATAAGCTTTAAAAATTGCCTTGTTAAATTTGTAAATTCTAATGTAATGCAGATGTGACAACGTTGGTTTCAGGTTAAACGGAGAATTCAACACGGTGTCAACTGATCGACGGAAATGTGTGGGCTTATACACATATTTATGAGTTTGTTTATTTTATTTATTTATTTTACTGGGATTAGCTGGACCGTTGCTTGTGTTTATTTCGTCATCTTACGTTTTTAACCAGAAACTCTGTGACTGTTAAGCGAGAGATTATCAAACAGATTTTGTAAAACCCAGCTCTCATTTTGAGAACGTGTCATTACTGGACTAACCTAGATTAAGATGACAAGTGTTTAACATCCACTTGTTGTTGTACCTGTTACTCTAACCAGATAAAAAAAAAGCTGGTGATACAGGCGTGTCATCAATGACCCTCAGTCACACACTATCTTTTATTTCTTGTACGATTTCAATATTCTCCGTGTAAATGATTCATTTCATTTCGCGTGTTCATATTCTCTCCTCGTTCCATCGATTTTGAGCTGGATTGATGATTGTGATTCGGTGTCGGTATACGTATTCTCTTATCGTTTTCAAATGGTAGAATGAAGTTTCTGAGAAGATTTGGACATGTGCTTCAGTCTTCATTTTTCTTGTCAGCTTTCGTTGAACGACTTCAGAAACACGCTGTGTATTTTCTGTATTAAATGTTCAAACTGAAACAAAATTTTATGACCGGGACCTTGTTGCCGATTCCTTTGGAGCCAGTCATAGTTGCGTAGCTACACTGGTGTCAAAACTGAACAAGCCATCAAAAATAAGGTGAACAGTAGATTACAGAGCTTATACAAATGTGTGCTTACATTTTAAAGGTATTCCTCGACGGTCTTGCAAATTATCAAGGATTCATTAGCAATTGTACATGTTTTGGAAGCAAATGATGTGATATCTCTCGGAAGCGGATGATGTTTGTCCAATAAAAGGGTCGCTGACCATCACCATCCTCCACGTTGGTTAGCGGAGATAGAATGGCACCATTTGAACGGTCGTACCAGAAATGGTCGCCCATTAGGTTCGGTATTAAGTATTGTATCAGACGGTGTGACATTCTGTAACAGATGGTCGGGCGAAGAACTGAGCACGAAACACCGGCCATTTTATCTGACGTTGGCAGAACCGCGAATCTCCGAGGGAACCGATATATCGCTTCTTATCTAACAGTTATGCAAATTAAGGGGTTAACGTGTCACCGTACGTCCCCCCAGACGCTCGTGAAATAACGTTGTAATTAAAAGGAAATTAAGATAAGGCTAAACAGGTGTTGCTACTTAAAACGATTTCCAAAATATGCGTGTCACGTGTCAAAGGTCAATAGCTGTGTAATGAACCGTAGCATTTGCACGCGCAGTTGTTATCGGGAGTTAGGCGAGCCTGTAGCTATTACAACTACTGGTCTTCGTAAAGGTATCTATGTCAGTATTCATTTAACATTTGGACGATTGCATTTTTTCTTCTGTAGAATTAGTGTAGAATGTTCCGTCTGGAGAACCTGGTGTAGCGAATGAGTGTTTTTTTAATCATGGTAATTAATTTGGTGCGGGAATTAAAGCCAACAGCACAGTGTAACGATATTAAAAATTTGACTATTAATCAATTGATCCATACTTTTTAGTAGTTTATTTTGTAAATATTCTGAAGCACCAGACGAAACTGTCCGGTTTTATGATAACTGTTTTATAGATAAAGAAAACATACGTTTAGAATATGTAGCTTTAGAATTATAGTAGCCAATATTTCTATAAATTATTGATGACTTGATATTGTGGTGTTTTTGTTTTGTAATGTATTGAGGAAAGGACAACTATAAGTTGAAATAACTTGTGCCCGATCCTTTTGTGAATAATTTACAATAAATTATGTTTAATTCGTATGTAGCGATATTTTGGTACAGGTAAAATCATTGACAAATATAACATACAATAAAAGGGAGTGATTTTCTCCTAAACTGACTAACCAGGTAGTAGTACGATTACCTAAGAACGGAAGACCACACATGAGATACAGTTATTTAAATGATATGCCAAAACGTGATTGATAAGATTAGTTAGCAATTCGTTCGGAATGTTCATAAGGCACCGCCTTCGGGGAAAAAAATAACTTTTTTTTTTTACAATGGTACAATATTGGAAAATATGATAGTTTTTCTTTGTTTATTTGTGATTTTCTTTGTTTGTTGATTATGTCCTTATCATTATTGGTTAGCTCTTTTCTTAATTTCTAATGACCTTTTGTTAAATCATTTCCGACGGATCTCTGGTTAACTTTTTCTATGTACCCTTGGTAAGTGCTTTTTTTCTGTGTTAGGATTTTTTTCTGTGGACCTCTAGTCAATCGTTTTCTACCCACCTGGTAAGTCCCTTTTTCTGTGGACCTCTAGTCAATCGTTTTCTACCCACCTGGTAAGTCCCTTTTTCTGTGGACCTCTAGTCAGTCGTTTTCTGCCCACCTAGTAAGTCCCTTTTTCGTGGACCTCTAGTCAATAGTTTTCTACCCACCTGGTAAGTCCCTTTTTCTGTGGACCTCTAGTCAATCGTTTTCTACCCACCTGGTAAGTCCCTTTTTCTGTGGACCTCTAGTCAATCGTTTTCTACCCACCTGGTAAGTCCCTTTTTCTGTGGACCTCTAGTCAGTCGTTTTCTGCCCACCTAGTAAGTCCCTTTTTCGTGGACCTCTAGTCAATCGTTTTCTACCCACCTGGTAAGTCCCTTTTTCGTGGACCTCTAGTCAATCGTTTTCTTCCCACCTAGTAAGTCCCTTTTTCGTGGACCTCTGGTAAGTCCCTTTTTCGTGGACCTTTGGTAAGCCTGTTTTCGTGTGACCTCTGTTCTGTCCGTTATCTGTACATTTGGCTAGTCCGATTTCTGTAGACACCATTTAATTTTTTTTCTATGGACTTTTGTTTCGTCCGTTTTCTGTAGACCTTTGTTTAATCCGTTTCATGTATAGCTCTGGTCAGCGAGTTTTCTATGACCCTTTGGACATTTGTAGACATTTAGCTCTTGTTTTGGAACTCTGCTTGACACGATTTTTCTTGGGGACCTTTGGTAAGCTCACTTTCTGTAAAAATCAGGTTTAAAAAAAACCCAGGTTAGCGCGTTTCCACATACATACATAGAGGGGTGGTACATGATCATGTAAAGAATGTATCCCGTCAGGAAAATATATGAAATATTTGAAACAATATTGATAAATGGGTGCATTGATAACGTTCGGTGCAAAATCCTATCAATAACTTTATTTCATATGCCTTCAGGTTTTGAGAATTTTCAGTTTATGACATTGTTAAATGTGTAGTTCATACTGTGAGAAACCGGAAGCCTAGTTACAACATGGCGCGAAATATAACTGGCAATATTAAATTTCGGAATTTGCTAAATATTTACTTTAAAATATTTCATCTGAAAAGTAATGACCAACAGCAGATTTCATGTCTTTTGAGGAAATTAATTTCTATAAATATATTACTAAAAATATTTCATCTGAAAAGTAATGACCAACAGCAGATTCATGTCCTTTAAGGAAATTAATTTCTATAAATATCACTTCTCTATAATAAACACTTTTCTATAAATGTTACCTCCTTATAACAAAACCTCTCTATACCGGTCGGCTCTGTGGGACAAATATCGCAATAGAAAGATCCTGTTTTTATCACAAACATGCCTTTATAAAGGGTACATTTCTCTTACAAACACCCTTACAAAGGGTACATTTCTCTTACAAACACCCAAAGTTGAAGATCACCTATGTATAACAATCACATCTCTACAGAGGTCACTTCTATGTAACAAACACCTGTCTTTATAAGATCATCACTTTATAGCAAACAACCTTAAAAGGCAGCATGCATATAACAAACACCTCCCTTCAAAGGTCACCTGTATATAACAAACACCTCCCTTCAAAGGTCACCTGTATATAATAAACATCTCCCTTCAAAGGTCACCTGTATATAACAAACATCTCCCTTCAAAGGGCACCTTATTATAACAAACACCTCTCTATAAAGGTCAACTATATATAATAAACACCTCTCTATAAAGGTCAACTATATATAATAAACACCTCTCTATAAAGGTCAACTATATATAATAAACACCTCTCAATAAAGGTCACCTCTATATGATAAACACCTCTCTATAAAGGTCATCATTTATATGATAAACACATCTTTATAAAGGTCACATCTATATGATAAACACCAGTCTATATAATGGTCACATCTATATGATAAACACATCTTTATAAAGGTCACATCTATATGATAAACACCACTCTATATAAAGGTCACCTATATATGATAAACACCTCTCAATAAAAGTCACCTCTATATGATAAACACCTCTCAATAAAGGTCACCTCTATATGATTAACACCTCTCAATAAAAGTCACCTCTATATTATAAACACCTCTCAATAAAGGTCACCTCTATATGATAACACCTCTCAATAAAGGTCACCTCTATATGATAAACACCTCTCTATATAAAGGTCACATCTATATGATAAACACCTCTTTATAAAGGTCACCTATATATGATAAACACCTCTCAATAAAAGTCACCTCTATATGATTAACACCTCTCTATAAAGGTCACCTCTATATGATAAACACCTCTCTATAAAGGTCACCTCTATATGATAAACACCTCTCAATAAAGGTCACCTTTATATGATAAACACCTCTCAATAAAGGTCACCTCTATATGATTAACACCTCTCTATAATGGTCACCTTTATATGATAAACACCTCTCAAGAAAGGTCACCTCTATATGATTAACACCTCTTTATAAAGGTCACCTCTATATGATAAACACCTCTCTATAAATGTCACCTCTATATGGTAAACACCTCTCTATAAAGGTCGCCTCTGTATGATAAACACACCTCTCTCTAAACAAACACCTCTCTGTCTGTATAACAAACACCTCCTTATCTGTATAACAAACACCTCTCTATCTGTATAACAAACACCTCTCTATCTGTATAATAAACACCTCTCTGTCTGTATAACAAACAGCTCTGTGTCTGTATAACAAACACCTCTCTATCTGTATAACAATAACAAACATCTCTCTATCTGTATAACAAACACCTCTCTGTCTGTATAACAAACAGCTCTCTGTCTGTATAATAAACACCTCTCTGTCTGTATAACAAACAGCTCTCTGTCTGTATAACAAACACCTCCTTATCTGTATAATAAACACCTCTCTGTCTGTATAACAAACAGCTCTCTGTCTGTATAACAAACACCTCTCTATCTGTATAACAAACACAAACCTCTATGTCACAATAACAAACACCTCTCTATCTGTATAACAAACACCTCTCTGTCTGTATAACAAACACCTCTCTATCTGTATAACAAACACCTCTCTATCTGTATAACAAACACCTCTCTGTCTGTATAACAATAACAAACACCTCTCTGTCTGTATAACAAACACCTCTCTGTCTGTATAACAAACACCTCTCTGTCTGTATAACAATAACAAACACCTCTCTGTCTGTATAACAAACACCTCTCTATCTGTATAACAAACACCTCTCTGTCTGTATAACAAACACCTCTCTATCTGTATAACAAACACCTCTCTGTCTGTATAACAAGCACCTCTCTATCTGTATAACAAACACCTCGCTGACTGTATAACAAACACCTCTCTATCTGTATAACAAACACCTCTCTATCTGTATAACAAACACCTCTCTGTCTGTATAACAAACACCTCTCTGTCTGTATAACAAACACCTCTCTGTCTGTATAACAATAACAAACACCTCTCTGTCGGTATAACAAACACCTCTCTATCTGTATAACAAACACCTCTCTGTCTGTATAACAAGCACCTCGCTGACTGTATAACAATAACAAACACCTCTCTGACTGTATAACAAGCACCTCTCTATCTGTATAACAAACACCTCTCTGTCTGTATAACAAACACCTCTCTGTCTGTATAACAAACACCTCTCTATCTGTATAACAAACACCTCTCTGTCTGTATAACAAAACCTCTCTGTCTGTATAACAAACACCTCTCTGTCGGTATAACAAACACCTCTCTATCTGTATAACAAACACCTCTTTGTCTGTATAACAAGCACCTCTCTATCTGTATAACAAGAACAAACACCTCTCTGACTGTATAACAATAACAAACACCTCTCTGTCGGTATAACAAACACCTCTCTATCTGTATAACAAACACCTCTCTATCTGTATAACAAACACCTCTCTATCTGTATAACAAACACCTCTCTATCTGTATAACAAACACCTCTCTATCTGTATAACAAACACCTCTCTATCTGTATAACAAACACCTCTCTGTCTGTATAACAAACACCTCGCTGACTGTATAACAAACACCTCTCTATCTGTATAACAAACACCTCTCTATCTGTATAACAATAACAAACACCTCTATGTCTGTATAACAAAGACCTCGCTGTCTGTATAACAAACACCTCTCTGTCTGTATAACAAACACCTCTCTGTCTGTATAACAAACACCTCTCTGTCTGTATAACAAACACCTCTCTATCTGTATAACAATAACAAACACCTCTCTGACTGTATAACAAGCACCTCTCTATCTGTATAACAATAACAAACACCTCTCTGACTGTATAAGAAACACCTCTCTGTCTGTATAACAAACACCTCGCTGACTGTATAACAAGCACCTCTCTATCTGTATAACAAACACCTCTCTGTCTGTATAACAAACACCTCTCTGTCTGTATAACAATAACAAACACCTCTCTGTCTGTATAACAATAACAAACACCTCTCTGTCTGTATAACAAACACCTCTCTATCTGTATAACAAACACCTCTCTGTCTGTATAACAAACACCTCTCTATCTGTATAACAAACACCTCTCTGTCTGTATAACAAACACCTCTCTATCTGTATAACAAACACCTCTCTGTCTGTATAACAAACACCTCTCTATCTGTATAACAAACACCTCTCTATCTGTATAACAAACACCTCTCTATCTGTATAACAAACACCTCTCTATCTGTATAACAAACACCTCTCTGTCTGTATAACAAACACCTCGCTGACTGTATAACAATAACAAACACCTCTCTGTCTGTATAACAATAATAAACACCTCTCTGTCGGTATAACAAACACCTCTCTATCTGTATAACAAACACCTCTCTGTCTGTATAACAAACACCTCTCTATCTGTATAACAAACACCTCTCTGTATGTATAACAAACACCTCTCTATCTGTATGACAAACACCTCTCTATCTGTATAACAAACACCTCTCTGTCTGTATAACAAACACCTCTCTATCTGTATAACAAACACCTCTCTGTCTGTATAACAAACACCTCTCTGTCTGTATAACAAACACCTCTCTATCTGTATAACAAACACCTCTCTATCTGTATAACAAACACCTCTCTATCTGTATAACAAACACCTCTCTGTCTGTATAACAAACACCTCGCTGACTGTATAACAAACACCTCTCTATCTGTATAACAAACACCTCTCTATCTGTATAATAAACACCTCTCTGTCTGTATAACAAACAGCTCTCTGTCTGTATAACAAACACCTCTCTATCTGTATAACAAACACCTCTCTGTCTGTATAACAAACACCTCTCTGTCTGTATAACAATAACAAACACCTCTCTGTCTGTATAACAAACACCTCTCTATCTGTATAACAAACACCTCTCTATCTGTATAACAAACACCTCTCTATCTGTATAACAAACACCTCTCTATCTGTATAACAAACACCTCTATATCTGTATAACAAACACCTCTCTATCTGTATAACAAACATCTCTCTATCTGTATAACAATAACAAACACCTATCTAACTGTATTACAAACACCTCTCTATCTCTATAACAAACACCTCTCTATCTGTATAACAAACACCTCTCTGTCTGTATAACAAACATCTCTCTATCTGTATAACAAATACCTCTCTGTCTGTATAACAAACACCTCGCTGTCTGTATAACAAACACCTGGCTGTCTGTATAACAAACACCTCTCTATCTGTATATAACAAACACCTCTCTGTCTGTATAACAAACACCTCTCTGTCTGTATAACAAACACCTCCTTATCTGTATAACAAACACCTCTCTGTCTGTATAACAAACACCTCTCTATCTGTATAACAAACACCTCTCTGTCTGTATAACAAACACCTCTCTGTCTGTATAACAAACACCTCTCTGTCTGTATAACAAACACCTCTCTGTCTGTATAACAAACACCTCTCTGTCTGTATAACAAACACCTCTCTATCTGTATAACAAACACCTCTCTGTCTGTATAACAAACACCTCTCTGTCTGTATAACAAACACCTCTCTATCTGTATAACAAACACCTCTCTGTCTGTATAACAAACACCTCGCTGACTGTATAACAAACACCTCTCTGTCTGTATAACAAACACCTCTCTATCTGTATAACAAAAACCTCTCTGTCTGTATAACAAGCACCTCCTTATCTGTATTACAAACACCTGGCTGTCTGTATAACAAACACCTCTCTGTCTGTATAACAAACACCTCTCTATCTGTATAACAATAACAAACACCTCTCTATCTGTATAACAAACACCTCTCTGTCTGTATAACAAACACCTCTCTATCTGTATAACAAACACCTCTCTATCTGTATAACAATAACAAACACCTCTCTGTCTGTATAACAAACACCTCTCTGTCTGTATAACAATAACAAACACCTCTCTGTCTGTATAACAAACACCTCTCTGTCTGTATAACAAACACCTCTCTGTCTGTATAACAAACACCTCTCTATCTGTATAACAAACACCTCTCTATCTGTATAACAAACACCTCTCTATCTCTGTATAACAAACACCTCTCTATCTGTATAACAAACACCTCTCTATCTGTATAACAAACACCTCTCTGTCTGTATAACAAACACCTCTCTCTCTGTATAACAAACACCTCTCTATCTGTATAACAATAACAAACACCTCTCTATCTGTATAACAAACACCTCTCTATCTGTATAACAAACACCTCTCTGTCTGTATAACAAACACCTCTCTATCTGTATAACAAACACCTCTCTATCTGTATAACAAACACCTCTCTATCTGTATAACAAACACCTCTCTGTCTGTATAACAAACACCTCTCTGTCTGTATAACAAACACCTCGCTGTCTGTATAACAAACACCTCTCTATCTGTATAACAAACACCTCTCTATCTGTATAACAAACACCTCTCTATCTGTATAACAAACACCTCTCTATCTGTATAACAATAACAAACACCTCTCTGTCTGTATAACAAACACCTCTCTATCTGTATAACAAACACCTCTCTATCTGTATAACAAACACCTCTCTGTCTGTATAACAAACACCTCCTTATCTGTATTACAAACACCTCTCTATCTGTATAACAAACACCTCTCTATCTGTATAACAAACACCTCCTTATCTGTATTACAAACACCTCTATGTCTGTATAACAAACACCTCGCTGTCTGTATAACAAACACCTCTCTGTCTGTATAACAAACACCTCTCTGTCTGTATAACAAACACCTCGCTGTCTGTATAACAAACACCTCTCTATCTGTATAACAAACACCTCGCTGTCTGTATAACAAACACCTCTCTATCTGTATAACAAACACCTCTCTGTCTGTATAACAAACACCTCTCTCTGTATAACAAACACCTCTCTATCTGTATAACAAACACCTCTCTGTCTGTATAACAAACACCTCTGTATAACTAACAAACATCTGTATAACTGTATAACAAACACCTCTCTATCTGTATAACAAACACCTCGATATCTGTATAACAAACACCTCTCTCTCTGTATTACAAACACCTCCTCTACTGTATAACAAACACCTCTCTCTCTGTATAACAAACACCTCTCTATCTGTATAACAAACACCTCTCTGTCTGTATAACAATCACTCTATAAAAGTCACCTCTGTATAACAAACATGTCTCTATAAATGTCACCTTTGTATAACAAACACCTCTCTATAAAAGTCACCTCTGTATAACAAACACATCTCTATAAAAGTCACCTCTGTATAACAAACACATCTCTATAAAAGTCACCTCTGTATAACAAACACATCTCTATAAAAGTTACCTCTGTATAACAAACACATCTCTATAAAAGTCACCTCTGTATAACTGTATAACAAACACACCTCATCTATAAAAGTCACCTCTGTATAACAAACACATCTCTATAAAAGTCACCTCTGTATAACAAACACATCTCTATAAAAGTCACCTCTGTATAACAAACACATCTCTATAAAAGTCACCTCTGTATAACAAACACATCTCTATAAAAGTCACCTCTGTATAACAAACAATCTATAAAAGTCACCTCTGTATAACAAACACCTCTCTATAAAAGTCACCTCTGTATAACAAACACATCTCTATAAAAGTCACCTCTGTATAACAAACACATCTCTATAAAAGTCACCTCTGTATAACAAACATCTATTTATAAAAGTCACCTCTGTATAACAAACATCTATTTATAAAAGTCACCTCTGTATAACAAACACGTCTCTATAAAAGTCACCTCTGTATAACAAACATCTATTTATAAAAGTCACCTCTGTATAACAAACACATCTCTATAAAAGTCACCTCTGTATAACAAACACATCTCTATAAAAGTCACCTCTGTATAACAAACACATCTCTATAAAAGTCACCTCTGTATAACAAACACATCTCTATAAAAGTCACCTCTGTATAACAAACACGTCTCTATAAAAGTCACCTCTGTATAACAAACACATCTCTATAAAAGTCACCTCTGTATAACAAACATCTATTTATAAAAGTCACCTCTGTATAACAAACACATCTCTATAAAAGTCACCTCTGTATAACAAACATGTCTCTATAAAAGTCACCTCTGTATAACAAACTCTATAAAAGTCACCTCTGTATAACAAACACATCTCTATAAAAGTCACCTCTGTATAACAAACACATCTCTATAAAAGTCACCTCTGTATAACAAACACATCTCTATAAAAGTCACCTCTGTATAACAAACACATCTCTATAAAAGTCACCTCTGTATAACAAACACATCTCTATAAAAGTCACCTCTGTATAACAAACACATCTCTATAAAAGTCACCTCTGTATAACAAACACATCTCATCTCTATAAAAGTCACCTCTGTATAACAAACACCTATCTATAAAAGTCACCTCTGTATAACAAACATCTATCTCTATAAAAGTCACCTCTGTATAACAAACACATCTCTATAAAAGTCACCTCTGTATAACAAACACATCTCTATAAAAGTCACCTCTGTATAACAAACACATCTCTATAAAAGTCACCTCTGTATAACAAACACGTCTCTATAAAAGTCACCTCTGTATAACAAACACATCTCTATAAAAGTCACCTCTGTATAACAAACACATCTCTATAAAAGTCACCTCTGTATAACAAACACATCTCTATAAAAGTCACCTCTGTATAACAAACACAATAAAAGTCACCTCTGTATAACAAACACATCTCTATAAAAGTCACCTCTGTATAACAAACACATCTCTATAAAAGTCACCTCTGTATAACAAACACATCTCTATAAAAGTCACCTCTGTATAACAAACACTATCTCTATAAAAGTCACCTCTGTATAACAAACATCTATATATAAAAGTCACCTCTGTATAACAAACACATCTCTATAAAAGTCACCTCTGTATAACAAACACATCTCTATAAAAGTCACCTCTGTATAACAAACACATCTCTATAAAAGTCACCTCTGTATAACAAACACATCTCTATAAAAGTCACCTCTGTATAACAAACACATCTCTATAAAAGTCACCTCTGTATAACAAACACATCTCTATAAAAGTCACCTCTGTATAACAAACACATCTCTATAAAAGTCACCTCTGTATAACAAACACATCTCTATAAAAGTCACCTCTGTATAACAAACACATCTCTATAAAAGTCACCTCTGTATAACAAACACATCTCTATAAAAGTCACCTCTGTATAACAAACACATCTCTATAAAAGTCACCTCTGTATAACAAACACATCTCTATAAAAGTCACCTCTGTATAACAAACACATCTCTATAAAAGTCACCTCTGTATAACAAACACATCTCTATAAAAGTCACCTCTGTATAACAAACACATCTCTATAAAAGTCACCTCTGTATAACAAACACATCTCTATAAAAGTCACCTCTGTATAACAAACACATCTCTATAAAAGTCACCTCTGTATAACAAACACATCTCTATAAAAGTCACCTCTGTATAACAAACACATCTCTATAAAAGTCACCTCTGTATAACAAACACATCTCTATAAAAGTCACCTCTGTATAACAAACACATCTCTATAAAAGTCACCTCTGTATAACAAACACATCTCTATAAAAGTCACCTCTGTATAACAAACACATCTCTATAAATGTCACCTCTGTATAACAAACACATCTCTATAAAAGTCACCTCTGTATAACAAACACATCTCTATAAAAGTCACCTCTGTATAACAAACACATCTCTATAAAAGTCACCTCTGTATAACAAACACATCTCTATAAAAGTCACCTCTGTATAACAAACACATCTCTATAAAAGTCACCTCTGTATAACAAACACATCTCTATAAAAGTCACCTCTGTATAACAAACACATCTCTATAAAAGTCACCTCTGTATAACAAACACATCTCTATAAAAGTCACCTCTGTATAACAAACACATCTCTATAAAAGTCACCTCTGTATAACAAACACATCTCTATAAAAGTCACCTCTGTATAACAAACACATCTCTATAAAAGTCACCTCTGTATAACAAACACTATAAAAGTCACCTCTCTATAAAAGTCACATCTCTATAAAAGTCACCTCTGTATAACAAACACATCTCTATAAAAGTCACCTCTGTATAACAAACACCTCTCTATAAAAGTCACCTCTGTATAACAAGCACATCTCTATAAAAGTCACCTCTGTATAACAAACATGTCTCTATAAAAGTCACCTCTGTATAACAAACACATCTCTATAAAAGTCACCTCTGTATAACAAACACATCTCTATAAAAGTCACCTCTGTATAACAAACATGTCTCTATAAAAGTCACCTCTGTATAACAAACACATCTCTATAAAAGTCACCTCTGTATAACAAACACATCTCTATAAAAGTCACCTCTGTATAACAAACACATCTCTATAAAAGTCACCTTTGTATAACAAACACATCTCTATAAAAGTCACCTCTGTATAACAAACATATATCTCTATAAAAGTCACCTCTGTATAACGTCTCTATAAAACACTGTATAACAAACATATAAAAGTCACCTCTGTATAACAAACACATCTCTATAAAAGTCACCTGTATAACAAACATGTATAAAAGTCACCTCAAACATAGTTATGTACAATATATATGTCTCTATAAAAGTCACCTCTGTATAACAAACATGTCTCTATAAATGTCACCTCTGTGAAGGTCATATATGTATCAAAATTATATCTTTATAATGGTTATGTATATATAACACACCTGTCTTTCCAACAAACACTTCTCTATAATATTAACACGTCATGACACACATTCCACAATAAAGTTATCTGTAGGTAGCACCTCTATATATAGGTCATCTCTGGTTGAAAAACACCTCTATATAAGGGGCACCTCTGTATCTGTCCAGTATTAACCGGGGCGTGCATTGTATGTGTTTACAGGATATTGGTTGTTGGAGATGTGTCAAAAATGTACACGTTTCTGCAAGATACAGGAATGAAAAAGTCAGGTTTGTACATATTACAAAGAGGTTACCGTTATGTCAAAGCGTCTAATATATACAGGAACGAAAATATCCGGTATGTACGTATTACAGGGAAGGTACCGTTATGTCAAATCGTCCAGTATATACAGGAACGAAAATATCCGGTATGTACGTATTACAGGGAAGGTACCGTTATGTCAAATCGTCCAGTATATACAGGAACGAAAATATCCGGTATGTACGTATTACAGGGAAGGTACCGTTATGTCAAATCGTCCAATATATACAGGACAGAAATATCCGGTATGTACGTATTACAGGGAAGGTACCGTTATGTCAAAGGGTGCAGTATATACAGGACGGAAATATCCGGTATGTACGTATTACAGGGAAGGTACCGTTATGTCAAAGGGTCCAGTATATACAGGACGGAAATATCCGGTATGTACGTATTACAGGGAAGGTACCGTTATGTCAAAGGGTGCAGTATATACAGGACGGAAATATCCGGTATGTACGTATTACAGGGAAGGTACCGTTATGTCAAAGGGTCCAGTATATACAGGACGGAAATATCCGGTATGTACGTATTACAGGGAAGGTACCGTTATGTCAAAGAGTACGGTATATACAGGACGGAAATATCCGGTATGTACGTATTACAGGGAAGGTACCGTTATGTCAAAGCGTCCAGTATATACAGGAATGAAAATGTCTGGTATGTACGTATTACAGGGATGGGTAACATACAGGACCGAATATACCCGATAAGGGAGAGTTCTGAAATGAACAAGTGTCTGTAATGTACCTGCATGACTTAAAAAATCTTAGTTTGAATTTGAAAAAGTATCACTGAATTCCCAAGTGCTTGTTTTTACAATGTTAATACGAAGTAAGCGAAAGTGGTCAGTCGCATTAATTCCATAAATCCAGAAGAGTTACGTCCCTTCCCATCCTTATACTGAAAACTTTAAATTCCATAAACAACTCCTATTTTTATTTATAAACTAGAAAACAGTCGAAAGTATATAGGTACGGAATATTGCTTTTGTTTATCATTATTTACCTTTTCCTGCTGGAAAAAATAATATCGTGATAGATGTTTTTTAAGATGGTCCGATGAAAGGCCATAAGGTCGTAAAAGTGGACGTTAAACCCTTTAAATAAATGTCTAGATAACTAAATAAATAAATAAATATAAGCTATAATAAACATTTTGGAAAAGTGTCACACATTTAAAAACACAAAGTGCATCAATCCAATATATATATTAAAATGTCTAACCTTACAAAATCTAGGTGACACTACATATACATTTGAATTTTCAATATTAGAATAACCACAAGACATTTTCTACTGTCATCTCTAACAAAAGGAATACCAGTCGATATCATAATGCTCTAACCAACCAGAAAAGTTATAAATATAGTTTCAGGTAAATAAGCATGAATAAATTACGATAGTTTTTCCTTGTCAAATCAGACTTACGAAACACACAATAATAATAATAATTATAATAATAATAATAATAACTATAATAATAATAAACCACCTTAGCAGTGTATATTGTAGGTTTTCAATATTAAAAGAGAGCTAGGAAAATTACTTAAAAAACAACATCGACTAACGATCAAGCTACATTATATAGCTTTTCTGATTTGTTAACGTTGAACTGAATGTAGAGCAACAATTAAGATATGTTAGTTGATATTCTTATGAAGGCAATTATAGTCATAGTTTCAGCTTCAAGATAAAGAAATGAGTTGACATCGGAATTTTAAAACCCCGCCCTCTCTCCCTAACACAGCGACTAGCTAGCGTACATCCCGACACCCCCGGGACTTACCACTCACAAGTTACACACCTTTCCCTGTCCCTAACACAAACACACCTGAGTAAGTCCACTTCTTGGCCTCATTATGGCCGACATTAATTACCAATAATCAAGGACACCTTCGGGAAGAAAACAGGCTCAAAATAACAAACAACCAGTCACTTCAGTGTAATTATCATTATCATCTCCGCCCGACTAGGTAAATGTTTTTAAAACCCAGACATATTTTAACAGACGGGTCAATTCTATACAACAAATTCAGAAAATTGCAATTTTATCAAACTGTGCTCAGTAGCTGACACGAGCCTCTTTCATATGTAATTTCCTCTGCTCATAGAACAGTGTATAAATGGCCGATGTTCCACCAAACTTCATGCAGTATCATTTACCACTCACACTGTGTAGAACAGTATATATACCGACAAAAACTTCTATCCTCGGCCAAACCTATACTCTGAAGAGATTTCAACAACCGACAAAGGTAAATAGGTTTCTTACAAATTCAAATTTATTTTAAGATTTACAACAATTAACTTTTTTCACTATTTAACTAAATTATTTTTATTTGAATTCCTAAATTTTGAAAACTGGAATTTTTGTAAACACAGACTTGAATTCCTTTATTATTTCCGATCGAAAAGAATCTAATTTCTTTGTATGAATTTTAAATTGAAGAAAAAAATAATTATCTTGATGGTCAAATGTGAAAATACATTTAAATTCGAAAATGTTATCAAATTTCAAGTTCAAAATAAATATCCAGTAAAACTATTTCATGAATGAAAATTTATATCTGGTTATCAAGTTGATTGACTTAATCAGTTCCAAGTGAAAATAAGTACAAACGACGAATGATATCTTACGGAATTATTGAGGCGATACCGTAACATTTTTGCCGCTTCGAACGATACGTTATAAGGGAGATAACTCGATCAAAACAGAACGTCTTCACCGCCTCTTCAATCTACAAACTTAAAATGTTCTTAAGATAAAATCATTTAATTCAAGTCACTGCTGACAGTTTAATGACATTTTCATTGGCAATGTATCATTGATCACATTTTAAATGGAATGTGAAAAAATAGAATTGTTATTTCTCTTTAAATATATCTGTAGCAAAAACATTCTTTTATGAAATTCTTTCCTAGAGTAAAGTTATTTCGTTTCAATTTTTCAAACCAAATTTCAGGTAAATACTATTTTCTTTTAATGGAAAATGAGAAAAGAATTTCTCGCAAAATCCAGCAATCGGTTTAATCCTGATAATTACATGTGTATGAATGCTTCCTGCTAAGTGTGAGTATGTTTGAATATATAAAACAATTAGAATTATCAATAAACACAATTAGACAGGGAAATTAACACCTCTGTCAATCTGTCCAGCCAATCATTAACGCTAAGACAATACGTCCCTAATCTTACCTCTCTCAGATATCACCTGATTTATACCTCCCTAATTAGCTTTAATTAATCTCTTGGTGATGTAGCGCAGACCCACAAATATATGTTTATAAATTATCCTTTAAAATTAGCATAAAAAGGTGTCGAAATTGTTTCCGTTCATTTACATTACAATGGTCTGCTCCTCTTTTAGAATATAAGTTAAGGGGAGGTTACCCCTGCATTTAAATATTGTTAGCACATTGTAACAGGAAAATTTTACTGCGTAACTTCTGATCTGTAATGGCGTTTGTCTACAATTCTATATATATCATACTTAAGTAAGGAAAAGCAACTGACTTATCGATAATCACTATTGTTTATCGACACGTCGATGTGACTTCTAATTGTTACGCACTTGAGGATTCAAGGCAATGGTACAACGAAAGCAGTACCATTAACAGGAATCATTCTAACACTCCACAACCTCTACGTTCTAATAACATGTATCCTACGTACTGATTTTACGAAAGGAAAAATCATATGTTTATGTCCTATAAGAGATTTATAAAACTTGTTTCGGCGAACCTTTCCGCCAGATTTTAAAAAAATGGCATGAAAATTCCGACATTGAAAATATGTAAATAGAATTCTTTATTTCAACTTTCGAAACCTGATACAGTTCCGACACTCCAACTATGAACTGTTTTACAATAACTTTTAATTTTTTTTTGTTTTGTTTTGTTGATGGCTTCTCTATATCTGGTCTTAATCTATCTAAAATATTTTCTTTTAAGAAACAAGTTTTTTTTTTGGTAATTTATAATTCCACCCATGGGGCTGTTATATAGAATTAACTACACGATACTGACTATACCCGGGACAGTACGGCCTTATCTGACGTAGATTTACCTCTACACGACACAACTAACTGGTTTAGGATCAAAGTCGGATCAATCCCTACCCCACGGGGACTGGTGGACAATTGTAGTAGGTCATTGTTACTGCTAGTTACAGTGCGATCCCGGGGGTGGGGCTATTTGTCCATACTGATGATCTTTAGTAGACGTCAATAGAATCGATAATCTGGTAGATGACGACGATGATAGGTGATACGCCATTGTAAGGGACAATTAAGATACGAATCCCGGGGGTGGGGCCGTTTGTCCGTCTGATTGTCATACTGTACGTGGATTATAATGTCACGGGCAGTATTGCACGGTCTGGTCAGTAGGATTACAGGACAATCTGACCAGCTATATAAAGGACCCTGTAACACTGAGTGGTCAGTCTTACTTTCCTTCTCATGCCACTAAGGTCCTGGTTACTTATCTCCGCAACAGATTGAGACGTTACACATGGTATACAATTTAGAAAAAAATTGAAAATCAAATATTTGAACACGGAGCACAATACAATATACATATATTTTTATATATATCTTAGCACTGATGTTTTGCATTGTTTTGTTTACAGAATATTACAGAATGGATTTCTCCGATAATAGTTTTGGGGTATGTAGTCTCTTAGTAAACTTTTTTGAAAATTACATTGTATTGGTTCCAAGAAATTAAAAGCATTTACAATTAAATAAATCTTCATTAACACTAATTATTGTCAATATTTTAGTATAAATAATGTCATTTTGTATTCTTAAAAAACGGAAAAAAATACACTTCAGAAAAATCGCTGGTGACGAATCACGTGGTATTAATAAAAAGATGAATAATGGTTTAATACCGATGTGATTTACATATAAGTAAATGTGTGACGTCATCTTCACTTTTATAGCTAGAGTTCAGACCCATGGCTGTGTTGAAGTTCGGCGATGATGAAGAGGTCATGGACTTGTCAGAAATCCTCACCCCTCGGGCTAAGGACTCTCCCCTCCCCCGGGCGAAATCTGTACCTCCCCCGATCCTGGATGACGAAGACTCAGGACTTGGAATGGAGTTCGTAAGTAACTTGAATGCAATATTAATCACAATACTGTCAAAGATATACAACGTGTGTTTTCGTGACTCAAGAAACATCTGATACCATGCCATTAATGGTGAAAAGGAAAAAAACTATATAAACATGATATTGATAATTAGTGAATTAGATACGATGATGACAATAATGTTTGGGCTTTTATTTTTAGGATGAATTTCAAGAAAATAAGAAATTATCGATCCAGAACGAGACTCCGTGTCAGTTACAGACTCCAAATACAAAACAGGTAAGTCTGATAATATCAATAACATTTATTTGGTGGGTTAAAATTTCATTCCCTTACTGTCATGCCATTGATTAAAAAATTTATCTTGAAAAAAAATTAGAAATCCAGGTATGCATTTTGAGGATTTAAATTAACATGTTAAACCTCATTATGTGTGATAAGGCGTATACATGTACAGCCGAACTTCGTTATTTCGAAGTCGGCGGGACCCGACGTTCAGAAAACTTCGAGTTATCTCAGTACTTCATTTAAGAGAGATTTAATGTTTGGTGAAAAGGTTGGCCGGGACAAATAAAAAAAACCTTCGAATTAAACGGTATTTTCCAGTGATACGAGTTCGAGATAACGAGGTGGGACTGTATATGAGTTGTCATTCATGTTACAAACAAACACTATAAGCAGTTTTCATTTTGATGAGATTCCGTTAACTTCACAGTGTCACATTACATAAGTGATAAAGAGAAAATAAGCTCTTAGAAGATTTATTTCGATATTTACTGTCCTTTGGTTGCAAATGAAATTTTTAAATTAACAAGAAATAACATATTTCTGTTTTCCAGTCCTATAGCGTACGTAGGTCTCTGTTTGAGAAGTCCAAGCGTCTCTTTGACGGAGACGACGATGGATCCATCACCAAGAAACCAAGGCAATCACAGAGACAAATTACCTCATCGTCACGTGCTCTGACCAAGTCATTGTCATTTGGGGTAAGCAGACTACAGAACTAAGTTAATTTTCATAAATTCATTCGTAAGTGAAAATTTGTAATAATATGATTTCACTTGAAATCTCACTTGCATGCATCGTAAATAATAAAACAAATTACGATCAAGAAAAACCATTGATTACAACATCTAACACCGATTGTCTTTTCATTGTAGGATCAACCTTTCGAAAATTCATCTCGAGACGTCATTTCCGCTGTTGAGCGATTGGTCGAGGAAGAGAATCTGACAGGAAATGGGGAAACCACATACATTTTACCCACAATTCCTGGCAAACACTCTGACCTCAAAAGCATCACACCGAAGATTATGGCCGACGTTTTGGAAGGGCGGTATGATGACGTCATCAACAGCTATCGCATCATCGATTGTAGATACCCTTACGAGTATGAGGGTGGTCACATCAAGGTATGTTATGACATGATACAATTTTAATAAAATAATGCAATTTTAATGTTTAATTTTTGTTCAGTCTAATTACTTTTTCGCGTTTTACTGAGTTCAGGCCTAAGTTTACTTATTTAAAGCATTTTTTTCTCCCCAGAACGCTGAAAATTTATTCACCCGTGACCACATCCAGGATATTTTAAGGTCGCGCAAATGTGAAGAGGGCGAAAGGCATATCCTCATATTTCACTGCGAATTCTCTTCAGAAAGGGGCCCGAAAATGTAAGTAAATTCTTTGATTTCTTGAGTCAGTTTTAATAATGACCTTCGGAATTGGAACACTCTTTGATTTCTTAAACTTTGAAACAATTATTTCCAAAATAGGAAGAGGTAACCCTTTTGATTACATGATTCTTTATCTGCCGAATCTATTTGCTAAGGTCCCGATTCCTCCGAAGTCAAGACAGAGAAATGAACACCTGCCGATACCCATTTTTGAATTTCCCGGAAGTGTATTTGTTGCATGATGGCTACAAAAGTTTCTACCAGTCACACAAGGTGAGTAGTTTTTATCGGAAAGGCGGCATAAATGATGTATTTAGAACTCTGAGATAAAATAGACTCCATGATGTAGCAAAGGAATAATAATGGATCTAACGTGAAAACACTGTTACATTCTTCATACAAACTAAAAATATTCTCGACAAGCCCTCTCATTCAGACTGTTCAGTTCAATAAGGTTTTTTTATTCAAACATTTATTGTAACAAATCTATAAAAGTTTGACCATCATCAAAACATCAATATAACCTGTGATTCATAATTTTTTTTTTCTGACAGGAATTCTGTCAGCCGATGAGTTACAAACCCATGCTTCACGAAAACCATGCTGATGATTTACGCCACTTCCGATCCAAGTCAAAGTCCTGGTGCGCAGGCTCGAAGAAAAGAAGATCTCAGCGTTTAGCTTTTTGAATAAGTGATCAAATTAAGGACTTATGACGCAGAAACTAGTGCTATTTTGTAAAAAGAATGAACTACTTCTATTGTTAACAGAGGAACGAGGAACAGATATCAATGAATTATCAATGTAAATTTTTCTTGTTAAAATACTATTTCATGGTAATACACGTCATCGTTGGAAATTGATCACAAAAAAATTATGTAAATAAATATATTAGAAATATCTAAAGAGAGTGGTTGTTTTGAAATATCATAAACAAACGACGATCATCGAATGTTTTCTCCGAGCATGCCAAACACAGAATATTTTTTAAGAACTTCCAAAATGTTGGGATGGTTATATTTTTGTCGTATGTAAGTAAGCACAGTCATTAATTTCGATAACACCTGTCAGGCCAAGTAACACTTTATTTGTTGTTGTACACGTTTACACTTTTGTTGTTGTTGTACACGTTTACACTTTATTTGTTGTCGTACACGTTTACAGTTTATTTGTTGTTGACACGTTTACACTTTATTTGTTGTTGTACGCGTTTACACTTTATTTGTTGTTGTACACGTTTACACTTTATTTGTTGTTGTACACGTTTACACTTTTGTTGTTGTTGTACACGTTTACACTTTTGTTGTTGTTGTACACGTTTACACTTTTGTTGTTGTTGTACACGTTTACACTTTTGTTGTTGTTGTACACGTTTACACTTTATTTGTTGTTGTACACGTTTACACTTTATTTGTTGTTGTACACGTTTACACTTTATTTGTTGTTGTACACGTTTACACTTTTGTTGTTGTTGTACACGTTTACACTTTATTTGTTGTTGTACACGTTTACACTTTATTGTGTTTGTACATCAGATAACACATCAGAAAATACAAGATGTGTTTATGAAACACTATTCAGAAATGGGACATTACACCTGTACTGTGTAAGGCATGCACAATTTTTTTAAATGCAGATAAAAGGTCATGATCAAGGTCACATGGTCAAAACTTTTGCCCCGTATAGTTGTGTAAGCTACTTACAGGATATATATCTAAATATCCATATACAGGACTAGAATTATTTTCAGGTAGAAGATAAATACGGTGACTTCCATTATTGTGTACAAATGTCAAATCCAGCTTTTATGTCAAATCTGTTATCCTCTCTCATATAGGGAAACACTAACATGTATTTATACTTTAAAAACAGAGTAGATTTCCGTCCCTAAGTCGATACAGTACTCCCGCTTTATCCGTGGTTCTTATAACCATTCTAACAACCATATCAGTGTTATAATCGTGGCTTTGAAGAACTATGAAGAAGTTTGGAGTAATCTCGATCATCCCGACCCTGAAAAATGTTTCTTCTACATGATCATTTGGTCTCTCCACACTGCACACTAACAGTATTCATTCGGTACAAGGATATATATATATGGATTATACTGGAGCGTATTTCGTGAAAAACACGTCTAAAGAAATCGTGAGAATGATTCAATATCCTTCAGACAATATCTTATTTCCGTAAAATGACAAAATGCACTGACAGGCTGTTGACTTATCTATGGGAACTAACAACTGTTGCATTAGGGCAGCTTCGTTTTTTCGCGGCGACAAAACGAGAGAAAAAAAAAAACACACACACACACACAGAAAAAAGTAAACTCCTCAAAATAGGTGCTGTAACAAAGGTCCTGCCAAGTCCTTCAACTAAACTTTAGATAACTAGAATAATTTCCAGAGATTTCAAACCTAGATGGTAACCAATTCTTTTTTTCTAGAATGTCGCAATCAAGACTGGTTCACGGTATCAAATGCGCTACTACTATAGAGGAAATAGAAATACATTTGGATTTAACGTCCAAACATAATTGTACAAATATTGCTTATGAGATCAAGGAGCAAACTGCAGCATACAATATTCCTCCTAAAGGTGTCGCCGATGAAGCAAAAGACGCACACTCTTTTGGCATCCTGGTCTTCTTTTCATTTTACTTTGTCTGGAGTATCAGCGTATTTATCACTCTTGTTTTTATTTTTCTATCCTATCTTTGTTGAATTTGAGTTTGAATTAAGATTATATTGACATGTTGCCATATTCTTTATTCTCTCATATGTTAAGTGTACAAGAAAGGAAGATGGTCTTTTCAAAAATATTAATGTTACATCGACTGTAGCGATAGGAAATGAAAATTAAGTGATCAAATAACAAAGAAAATCCTTAAATCACAAAATAATGGACTGCTTTATGTAGGTCAATAAGTAATAACGATTGAAAAGTCACAAATTAATTCCAATACAATCCTTAAAACCATTTATTCTTTTGTTGTTAAAATTCTGGTTTTTAGACGACATTTCGGATTTTCGTTTTATGGTCAACGAAATGACATACCTACTCAGGGTTGGATATTTGGACAAGCGCTTTCACTCGGATCGTCCATTTTTGATTAGTGTTGGTCCTAAGGATTATCGCTCCAGAGGGAAAGAACAATTTCATTTCACTTCTGTAATCATTTTCTTCATCATCGTATTGTTTTCGTTCATTTGTTCTGTCAGGGCAAAGTTTAGCTCGGCAGATATCCAGCAAAGTTGTTCATAAATTCGATAGAATTATGACGATCTATCCGGCATACTCTGGTAGATATTTCATGGTTTTATTCGTCATTCGGAACATCTCGTCATTGGAAGTAATGTTTTTTTTTACGAAAAACTCGGATTCGGGTGTCCTTGGTGCCGTGATACAGGGCCATTATTGTCAGCATGTTTTTCGGAACGATCTGTGAAAATATGAAATTATATCTCATAGAAAATGGAAAACTTCCATCATGTAAAGGGATATCTATCAAACAATCCATTCGGAGTTTATTTCACTGAAAACATTTAGTTTACACTTTTTATTGTCTAATAAAGATACCAATAAAGTAATGAATACAAAGTAAGGGGTTCTAACATAAGTACTAAATACTAATTGGTGAATACTGCGGCGAGTATAACAAAGGAAAAGGAACCAGATGAAGGAGGACCGGAGGAGGAAAGACGTATCAGTAAAAGAAAAGGCCTTCTTTCAAAATATTAATAATGAGTAACTGCATTATTGGAACAAACAATAGGTCTTCGACTGATGGACAAGTTGTGATCCTTGTATTGGAGAAGTTGAATAGGGATGTCCTTTTTCAGCTCTACGAAAGAGGTGGCGCTCTAAAGTAAACAAGGCAAGTGACTTGTAAAATGGACAAAATCGCTGAAAGAGCGGTGATTCAATATTTGCAAAAAAGGTATATCACTGAAACCCATACTGATATATGGTAGCGACTCTAGGAAATGATTGAGGCTTTGATTTGAATGGGCATCATCTGATCTCGCTCAATCAGACTTTCATTTATTTCCAAAATTAGAAAAGGCAATTTCCGGTACCCACTTGATGACGTCATACATGCAGTGAAGAACTGTCTGAACGGTCAAGAAAATGGCTTCTTTAAAAGTGGCATTGAGGCCCTTAAACACCGCCGAAGAAGATTTTGTTGAAAAATAATGCAATATGTCCGCCAAAAGTCAAATCCTTAAATATGAGACTGACAACTTATCAATCAGACCTTGTAGCTTTACGTCGCTCCTGACAAGGCACGTTGTGATATTTGAATAACCACGTTTATTGGTCTTCATCCTGATATTGTTAGAGATATATTTTTGGAGAGGACGATAATCATTTCTTGTCTTTTGTTCAAGACTACAGCATTTTTGTAGAGAAAGCTTCTCATCTAACCTTCCAGTAAATATGTTGGCGTACTTTTTTATTTTGTATCATACTAATTATGGATATGAAGTGTATTACAGTTACGCCTTTTGTTAAGCTTATATTTGTCAGTCAACTTTATTTTATCATTTTTTTTCTTATACTTGATGTACAAATGTATCTCTATAACATGTATTTCATTTAACTCTTCATGCTTACAGGAATAAAGATATGAAAAATAGAAAGAAAGAAAAATAAAGAAAGAAAACAAAAAAACAAAAAACAAAAACAAACAAATACCCCCACCCCAGCAAAAAAAAACAAAAAAACAAAACCAAAACAAACAAATACCCCCACCCCAGCAAAAAAAAACAAAAAAACAAAACAAAAAACCCCCAAAATAACCAAAAATCAACAACGAAAAAAAAACCAATAGAATACCGGAACAGTTGTATGCTACATATCATTTCGACATCCTCTGTAAAATGTTTCTCGTTCTTGGACAATCGTGGTTAGTTTCAATTTGTATCTCAAAGACATATACACATAACTTACCGTTATCGTTGTCTCCTTCCTCAGGCTCTGACTCTTTATCTTTCTTTCTGTATCTATAAGAACACCAGAAACCAACGATGATTACGATGAGGACGACGGCAACGCTGACGCTAAAGACGACGACATAAGTCACGTTCACATCACTGCAAAATAATAATTAGAGCTGACTTATTGATCTGTTTATTTATTTTCCAAATTTTACTCTCCACATTAAGAATATGTCATGTATCTGTTCGAAAGATGGTACAAAAAATGACAGCGTGATCTTAGTCGACACATTTTCGCGCAGTATTAGCTTTCGAGGTGAACGTGGCAGTACTTGATCAGCGAAAATTATGATCACCAATTTGGTTTTGAATTTTTTTCGTGTATGACACAAGAAGTTCCAGAACTAGAACAGAGTCAAACATCTGTTTAATTGCAATCAAATATGATTTGGTAAAAAAAACGATTTCCAACAGCCGCGACTTGAAGGAGAGATCTGTAAGTACTTAGGATGCATTTACTTACTTAGGGGTCTTACAACAGAATTTGTAACTTAGGTCGGAGCAACAATCAGCTGGACATGTTTTAGTGCTGTAGAGGGTTGGATTCAGTCGGGCACGGCTGACCTCGCATTCTTTTCCTTCCACTTCCCAAGTGGGAATGAACAGCAGTAAAACTAAAATGGCAGATACTTTTCTTATCATTGGTGCGTTCAACGATTCAAATCATTGGCGCTCTTTGTGATTTACCTACATTTACCTTTAAATGTGGATGTCATGCTAAGTAGAATTAAGTTATTTATGTAGAAAATGGAACGTGACGATCGTTTTCCCAAAGTATCGACATCCGTCTTTGGCATCTGTTATATAATCTGCTTAAATGAACACATGTATTCACTCCTCTGGTTATAACTTGTTATGAAAATATATTCTGGTGTCAAAAATATCGATCAAAAATTTCTGAAACAGGAAAAAAGAGATCGATATAAATAAGTGGAAATATTTTAATATTTTAAACACGATAAAATTGTACCGTTTAATGGCAAGTACGTATTGATAGTCACATTGTGAGAGTAACGTCATGAGAAAACGATGTAATTTTCTCACGCAAATTAATGACTTAACAATCAATATTTCTCACAAGAGCAGATAAGTCTGTATAACGAAAAATTCGAATATTTTACAGATACAAAAGTTTTTGATGTCTCTGAGTCTTTTTAAACATTAAGCTATAAATAAATATACCAAACATCTTGAAGATACGACAACAGTCTCTGGTCCGATAGATACATTGAAATACGTAAAAAATTGCGAAATATTTTACAGATAGACACACAAAAGTTATTTTAGACAAGTGTTCAAACGAGCTTCATCGGAAACCTCATAACGTCAAATGTGTGCTATCTATATATACACGAGTGAATATTTCTAATGAAAATCAAGGTTTCATATTTAGCCTCGTGCCTGTTAAATGCTATAGTACTCATTTAAACCATTTATAAAAATGATTGTGCTTAAAATGAAATATGTGTCAACGGAGGAGATATAAACAGTGGCATTATTTGAATTGCAGTTGGAAAGTTACCCTCATTGAAAAGTTGCCCTTTCAGTTTCGGATCAATATTTTTATATTCAGTGTATACATGAAATGCAAAATTCACTTAACTGATTGATATCGTTCAAATACAACTGGAAATATGTTATAATTCACATAGGACAAAGAAAGGTAGCAGAAACAATCAACTTCGGATGAATATATTATTTACTTCCAAGTTCGGTTGTAACTTTCGTTTTAATAATAATGTTCAAAATTTCTGTCATGAGATTTCCACTGCAAAAATTGCAAAATAAATATACCGGTAAGTGTACTTTGCCGGCCGCTATCTTGAAACGTCCCCTACGGACCATCTAGAAGACAGTGATAATGCCAGCCCTGGAAGGTCATGTGATATCATAATATTATCTGATATCAATATATATTACCATGTATTATAGTACGTGTACGTTAAAGTGAAGGAGAAACGATCCAAGCATTAAATTTTACTATGTTGTATCTCCTAATGTCACCCGAGTACCAGGTAAATAGTTTCATTCTTAGCCATTGTAATTAAGATCATGGCACTGGACAGTTTAAAAGTAATTATCAATAATTAAAATAATTTCTGACAGAAATGTTTATTTCAATAAGATTTTAAACAACAGACCGCGTAATGTAGAACCACTTTATCTGCATGAAATATCTCGAAACTCTTTTAAATCATCACAACTTTTCATGTTAAACTCGCGTTGGTCAAATTGATTGAATGGTTAAGGTTTTTGTGAGCTCTATATACAACATTTAAAAACGAATCTTCAAAATGTCAATGAAGTTAAATTTAAACCGTCACTTCATGGAGTAGTTGACAAAAAAGACAGAAACACATGACCTTATTCCTCCATTTTTAGCTATGACTGTAAATAAGATAACTTGAACTTCATTATCATGTCTACATATTCTTTGTAAAGTTTGGTTAATTGTTGTTTTACGACAGATTATCAGTCAAGGTCATTTAAAGACGTGCAAGGTTTGAATGGTTTAGGAACGAAGAAAAAACCAGCGACCTGCGGCCAGTATCGGACGAAAGTCTCTTGAGGGCCTCGGACCGGCGACCCAGAGGTGGAGGGCCTACGACAGGTGACCCAGAGGTGGAGGCCCTCGGATCGACCACCCAGAGGTGGTGGGCCTCGGACCGGCGACCCAGAGGTAGAGGGCTTAGGATCGACGACCCAGAGGTGGAGAGCCTCGGACCGGCGACCCAGAGGTGGAGGACCTCGGACCGGCGACCCAGAGGTCGAGGCTTTCGGATCGACGACCCAGAGGTGGTGGGCCTCGGACCGGCGACCCAGAGATGGAGAGCCTCGGACCGGCGACCCAGAGGTGGAGGGCCTCTGACCGACGACCCAGAGGTGGAGGACCTCGGACCGGCGACCCAGAGGTCGAGGCTTTCGGAACGGCGACCCAGAGGTGGAGGTCCTCAGACCGACGACCCAGAGGTAGAGGGATAGTATATTTGCAGCAGAATATATTTTTATAACAGGGCTGGTTTGATATGTCTCGGATATAAGCAATGGCTGATGATGATGATGATGATGATGTTGATGATGATGATGATGATGATGGTGATGTTCGGCTCAGATGTAAAGCCTGCTACCATGACTATGGAAATAAATAGACAGATAAATAAATAGATAAATAAATAAATAAAAGGAATATATACCACTATATAAATCCATTAGTGTTCCATTCAAACTTTGACCTTCAACCTCAGCATTGTGAACACTGTTAACTGTTTTACATAATTGATATTTCACATTTGATCCTCACCAATCGATACGTTTTGGATAAACAAATATTTTTTTATATAATTCTTTGTACTCATATACCTCTTTATGAAAACTATTTATATTATTGACACGTTTCTTACTATGCCATACTATTGCATCTTACCTGTGGTAAAAAGACGGCGGTCCATCAAATGTTGTTGTCCCTGTATTATGGAAAACGGCCTAGAAATTGTAATTATGTTTCATAAACACTTATAATTATCATCAATGTTCAGTCTTGATCCAAAACCCACATTCCGTTGTCACTGCAGTTGAAGTTCTTAAAAATCTCAGAAAGCTGATACATCGTGATATCCTTTATTTAGCGTTTAAAAGTTGTCTTTTAAAAATATATATATATGGTATACACGTACACCGTTATATATAACTTGTAAAGCTATATATATACAATTTCTGGTTGAATGAACTAATACATTTGAGGTTATATTAACCAACCATTGGAATACGAGTCTTTAGGTCACTTGAACACGCCTGTACCAATTCAAAGACGATCATATATCCACTCCTATTTCCAAATTTCTATTATAATTTTGTTGAACGGCACGTTGTCGTTTCCCACTTTGTTTAAAGACTTCACACGAAAGGTTGATCAGATATTGTAAAGAGACCTATCAGCAGTTAGATTTAAACCGTATTTTTGAATGCACGCTCTATAAGAACTTTTGTTACGATATCACGATTTTCCAGCTTTCATTCTTAAACATGTAATTCTTCCCCTTATGCGACTTTTTACCTCTTTTGAAGTCAGGTCTCGCGTTCACATCCTCCGCATCCTACTTTTATCCTCATATGTAGTTCATCCCTTACTCTGTTTTAACCCTATTCACGTGTACACAGCCAGTAAATTTATTTGTGTAAGATATTTCCAGTCATGCCCCCTTTCATATACAGGTACAATATAGTAAAAATCCTTCTACAAACAATGTCGCTTGTTTTTATATAGAATTTACTTCCATATTGCTTTAAATCTCGATTCATTGTTAATGAAACAGTTGTATTACATGTATATGTATACTGAAATGTTATGTGGAGACTAAACAGTAGAACACGGTCCATATATTCAGGAGGTCCTATATATTATGTCTGCCGTTTTAAAGATAGCGAAACCTCGATATAATGTCCCTCATCTATATAAGTAAAACCTCGATAGATGTCCCTTGTTTATATAAGTAAAACCTTGATATAATGTCCCTCGTTTATATACAGTAAAACCTTGATATTATGTCCCTCGTTTATATAAAGTAAAACCTCGATATAATGTCCCTCGTTTATATACAGTAGAACCTTGATATAATTTCCCTCGTTTATATACAGTAAAACCTTGATATAATGTCCCTCATTTATATTCAGTAAAACTTCGATATAATGTCCCTCGTTTACATAAGTGAAACCTTGATATAATTTTCCTCGTTTATATGCAGTAAAACCTCGATATAATGTCCCTCGTTTATATACAGTAA
Organism: Ylistrum balloti; assembly: GCF_031769215.1. Classification (NCBI taxonomy): domain Eukaryota; kingdom Metazoa; phylum Mollusca; class Bivalvia; order Pectinida; family Pectinidae; genus Ylistrum; species Ylistrum balloti. The sequence continues at coordinate 1,765,071 of NW_026781889.1, forward strand.
AACCTTGATATAATGTCCCTCGTTTATATACAGTAAAACTTCGATATAATGTCCCTCGTTTATATACAGTAAAACCTTGATATAATGTCCCTCGCTTATATAAATTAAAACCTTGATACAATGCCCCTCGTTTATATACAGTAAAACCTCGATATAATGACATTCGATGAAATACAGTAAAACCTTGATATAATGTCCCTCGTTTATATACAGTAAAACCTCGATATAATGTCCCTCGTTTATATAAAGTTAAACATCGATATAATGTCCCTCGCTTATATAAATTAAAACCTTGATACAATGTCCCTCGTTTATACACAGTAAAACCTCGATATAATGACATTCGATGAAATACAGTAAAACCTTGATATAATGTCCCTTGTTTATATACAGTAAAACCTCGATATAATGTCCCTCGTTTATATACATAAAACCTCTATATAATGTCCCTAGTTTATATACATAAAACCTCTATATAATGACCCTCGTTTATATACAGTAAAACCTCGATATAATGTCCATCGTTTACATAAGTAAAACCTTGATATAATTTCCCTCGTTTATATACAGTAAAACCTCGATATAATGGCATTCGATGAAATACAGTAAAACCTTGATATAATGTCCCTCGTTTATATACAGTAAACCTCGATATAATGTCCCTCGTTTATATACAGTAAAACCTCGATATAATGTCCCTCGTTTATATACAGTAAAACCTTGATATAATGTCCCTACATTATATAAGTAAAACCTCGATATAATGGCATTCCATGAAATACAGTAAAACCTTGATATAATGTCCCTCGTTTATATACAGTAAAACCTTGATATAATGTCCCTAGTTTATATAAGTAAAACCTTGATATAATGCCCCTCGTTTATATACAGTAAAACCTCGATATAATGGCATTCGATGAAATACAGTAAAACCTCGATATAATGTCCATCGTTTATATACAGTAAAACATCGATATAATGTCCCTCGTTTATATACAGTAAAACCTTGATATAATGTCCCTAGTTTATATAAGTAAAACCTTGATATAATGTCCCTCGTTTATATACAGTAAAACCTTGATATAATGTCCCTCGTTTATATACAGTAAAACCTTGATATAATGTCCCTCGTTTATATACAGTAAAACCTTGATATAATGTCCCTAGTTTATATAAGTAAAACCTTGATATAATGCCCCTCGTTTATATACAGTAAAACCTCGATATAATGGCATTCGATGAAATACAGTAAAACCTTGATATAATGTCCCTCGTTTATATACAGTAAAACCTCGATATAATGTCCCTCGTGTATATACAGTAAAACCTCTATATAATTTCCCTCGTTTATATACAGTAAAACCTTGATATAATGTCCCTCGTTTATATACAGTAAAACCTCGATATAATGTCCATCGTTTATATACCGTAAAACCTCGATATAATGTCCCTCGTTTATATACAGTAAAACCTCGATATAATGTCCCTCGTTTATATACAGTAAAACCTTGATATTATGTCCATCGTTTATATACAGTAAAACCTCGATATAATGTCCATCGTTTATATTCAGTAAAACTTCGATATAATGTCCCTCGTTTATATACAGTAAAACATCGATATGTCCCTCGTTTATATACAGTAAAACCTCGATATAATGTCCCTCGTTTATATACAGTAAAACCTCGATATAATGTCCATCGTTTATATTCAGTAAAACCTCGATATAATGTCCCTCGTTTATATACAGTAAAACCTCGTTATAATGTCCATCGTTTATATTCAGTAAAACCTCGATATAATGTCCCTCGTTTATATACAGTAAAACATCGATATAATGTCCCTCGTTTATATACAGTAAAACCTTGATATAATGTCCGTAGTTTATATAAGTAAAACCTTGATATAATGTCCATCGTTTATATACAGTAAAACCTCGATATAATGGCATTCGATGAAATACAGTAAAACCTCGATATAATGTCCATCGTTTATATACAGCAAAACCTCGATATAATGTCCCTCGTTTATATTCAGTAAAACCTTGATATAATGTCCATCGTTTATATTCAGTAAAACCTTGATATAATGTCCATCGTTTATATTCAGTAAAACCTTGATATAATGTCTATCGTTTATATACAGTAAAACCTAGATATAATGTCCATCGTTTATATTCAGTAAAACCTTGATATAATGTCCCTCGTTTATATACAGTAAGACCTTGATATAATGTCCATCGTTCATACACAGTAAAACCTCGATATAATGTCCTTCGTTTATATACAGTAAAACCTAGATATAATGTCCCTCGTTTATATACAGTAAAACCTTGATATAATGTCCATCGTTCATACACAGTAAAACCTTGATATAATGTCCATCGTTTATACACAGTAAAACCTCGATATAATGTCCTTCGTTTATATACAGTAAAACCTCGATATAATGTCCCTCGTTTATATAAAGTAAAGCCAGAGGAACAAATCAATAGATTGATCTATTAATCCACGAGATTTCTGGAATACCACTTTCGAGAACTAATCGATCAGGATAAGGGGAAATAGTCGTGTAATAATAATAAATAGTGTTTAATTGCTAATGATAATGAAAATCTATTGATAAGAATATAATTAATATTGAATAGACATTGGCTAAAAGTGAGTACAATGTGTTAAATAGCATGAGAAATTCCTGGAGTCAGTGACGTATAGCTATGAGGACTTTCAGTTATTATGTAAGTGTATGAGCCAAAATTAGTCTAATTAAACAAAACCTCAATGCGTACTTATTGATTCCTCAAAACAAAACAAAAAAACCCACAGAAATGATCCATTAATGTAGAAGACGCTATCATCAAACTCTATACTATCCCAAACTGTCATGGGATTTTATATATAATTACTTAGGTTTGTAAAACGTTATCAAGGAACATTGGAGTTTTAAAGTGTATCAAGACCTTTCCTGCCTACAGAGGTGTCAAAAACAAAACTATCGTTTTAGCTTTCCTGTTGTTCTGTAAGGAGTGATTCTACAAACTTGTCACTATCTGACAGAGTGTTTTAAAAGGTATTTCTATTCCAACTTCCAATTCTACTGGAGAGTTTGAACTTGACGCCTATATTTGATTTCTATACTTTTCGTAAATTTGTATTAATCTATAAAAACTTCAATGATCAGGCTCCTGGTTCTTTACAGCAATAGTTGTTCATTTATATCAGACAGGTCTCAACCTGGACTACTCATTCTTCGGAACAACATGTTGTAAGCGTAGATATACTTGTAGACCTCTCTATGGAGTAAGCTGAGGAGACAAGAAACGCTTAAACTCTCGGTGATATAGTGGTGCCTTAAAGCCTTCTCTCAATATTTCGTTTGAAATGGTATCTAAGACTGGTTTTGGCATCGATTAGTTCGGATGTCTATAAGTTTACCACGCAAGCCGGAGTGTCTGTTAAATGTCGAAATTTTAGCTGAAGTCAGGAAATGTATGTTGTTCAAAGAAGCAACATTAACGAACTGTTAAAATAAATATTCGATCGAACATGTTTCCTGGTTATGAATTTTTGCATATGCTTTATCCAAGTTATGTTTCAATGTTTCCACAGACGGAAAGTAAAAAAGAAAACATTTCCTTACCATAATTACAAGTTTCCAAGGCCGCGTTCGTGTCATGGGTCAATCAAACATATTTTGGTGAACTTGGGATTATCCGATAACATAACAATTACAGTCTCTAATTCTACTTCAGAAATTGCAGGGAGTACCTGTTTCGCCCTGTATCCCAATTCATTAGTTTTGTGAACACCACAAAATCGTTTGGCTACGGAACTGCCTGTCCCTTTGGTTCCAATCGATCTCCCATGTCCATCCTCAGTCCATCTTGTTGCTGTTACCCGAGAAGTACCAGGTACATCTTTCTCAAACTTAGACAGGTTTGATTTGGTTCCATTGTTGCACATGATAAATATGTTGATTGTACATGTAAAATTAATATGGTCAACAGTCATCCATCTTGGATTTTGATCGTTCTAGCTTGTTCATTCACCATCATAATCTCATTGAAATACTGCATACTCCATTTTCTTGTGTGAAAAGATTCTATATTAGATGTGTTAGATGAACTTCGTATGACTGATGACTTCTTCGCTGTAAACTTAGTTCTAATTTGCAAACATAACATTTTCAATGAAACAGAAGAGAATAACCCTCCCGGAACATCTGGTCTTATTCTCGTATATTTTCAATGTTCACCGTGTAAATCATTTGTTCATTTTTACCCTGATTCAATATTGTAAGATCATGAATCTTCGTACGGGATTCATATTCGTTAATATTGATTGTACTCTAAATCCATTAACAGTGTTATTGGAGCAGAATTCATCCATGAAATTGAGCTCCTTTAAATATATGATTTCACTGTAACACTAACTCAAATTTTATACAGAATTGCTGTTTTCATAATTTCCTGCACAAACATGTGATAAGCGGAATCACATCCTATTTCTTTCTACATCCTATTTCTTTCTACAACTCACCGCATCTATTCCATTTTTTTTTCTTGTCAGAGGCTATCAATGTCATGAAATATAAACATCGTATTTTGATTAAGTTAGGCTTGGCACAGCATCATATTAATAAATATCCTGTGATTTTCAGCAACAAAGAACTTTGATATAGAAATTCCCAAAGGCACACATTTCACGTTTCTAAAACATAGCAGTGGCAATCTAGGGAGTGCACAGGTCAGTGCTAAAAAAAATCCAGATCATTGTGTGTATTCGTTGTAAGCAAGATATTGACTTGGTGATATTGGAACCACTGTTAGGGATAAAAAATATCTATGTTCATGGTTTCTATCTGATAAAATAGAGCCTGTATATCAGAGTTTTTTCCCCAATTATGTTCGCTAGCTTTAGACCTGACCTCTAAGTACAGCATATATTGACCATGGAATATTTGATACCTGGTAAGTGTAGCATGTGTGTTTTTTACCAGATGTATATCTAGTCCTAAGAGTTCGGACTATCTGTTCCATTTGTGTCTCTGTCTCCGTCGATTAATATTCCTCCCTTTATAAAGCCACGAAATTTCAGCGGTGAGCTAATCGATCGACATGTAGCAGTGTTTTGAATGGTTTACAACAAAGTTAAAGTTACTTATATACATTGATTGCAACTTTTATCTACTTAATTGCATATTTCCCAAAGGAATGCTGAAAACTACACGTTTCCATTCATTTTTCCCCAACAATTTTACTTTCCAGGATGTTAAACTGAGAATTTATTTGTAGGTTTAGAATGACAACTTAAGCGAGATTCCGTAAAGTGGCTTCCATTGTAAATATTAGATTAGTCTGAATAGAAAGGTGTGGACAGAATGTATGACATCAATCTGTATAAATGTTTGTCAAACATCAAAGTGAATTTGCAACAGTGTACTAGTATTTATGGGGATCGCAGAGCAAGAAGAAATGACCAAAATCAAAATTTTGCGGGTTTTTTTCTCCCAAAAAGATATTGAAAAAATTGGGGCCGGTAGCAAAAAAAAGTAGTCAGGAAACCAGAATCACAGATACTGTATTTTTGGCTAACATGATTATTGCATTGATCTGGCAGTATGCCTATACCTGGTATTAAGCTCAATTGTAATACATGCTTCTTCATTGCCCACTAATAACCCTTCCACTTGGTTTAGGTCAGATGTGGACTCTCTGGGTTTCTTGAAGGATACATACTTAAGTATAACTGCCTTGTTATATGTCCTTTACGTGTGATAGTTAACCTGAAGTTACTTAGTCCTGTTTCTACATCCTTATATTGACAGGTACTCTTATTTCATTTTCTCTCTCACAGCCCTCAATCATTTATTTTTTGTGTTCATGACTGAGTTTACTTTGAGTCTAGCTAATCCTTAGCGTGCTTTAATGAGTCATTTCCTTCTTCATGTGACTTAAAACCTAGCTCTAATGACCTTGAACCTTGTGACAACGTGTCATCTGTTTTCTGCCTCACTCAGCTGTGACAGTTTGTAGAGCTCCTCTCCATATTTCAGAGCATCCTCCACTCCTTCACAACAAAGTTTCCAGTGATCAGGCACTTGTTCTTCTCCATAGCATGCTCCAGCGATAGCTCCAGCCATGCTGGCGATTGTATCTGAATCACCGCCCAGAGATATTGCATATATCACTGTCTTCTCAAACAGGTTTCTGTCCTGTAGATAAAAAAATGATAAATTTTCAACCAGTCATAATGTGACAAAACCATTCTAAAACAAGTTTCTGTCTTTTTGTCAAACAGTTTTAACCTTCAGCTGGTTTAAAACAAGTTTCTGTCTTTTGTCAAACAGTTTTAACCTTCAGCTGTTTTAAAACAAGTTTCTGTTCTGTACAGCATAAAATGATAAAGCTTTGACCAATCTCAAACAACTTTCTGTTCTGTGGGCCATAAAGTTATAAAACTTCAACCATCCTCAAAAAGGTTTCTGTCTTTTATGTCATAAAACAAACAGTTATCTGACTCTAAAGACTTATATATGAAAATAGGTCTAACATGAATTGCTCAACTACTCTACAGCTTACAAAGAAGACATTGTTGGTTCATAAAAACATTTTCTGCAAACCTGAAATCATATTCTTAATACATGCTACTACACAAATGCCATTACTCCAAACCTATTGCTTGTTGAAAAAGAAATTTTAAGCTCTAAACTCAATTAACCCAAAAGATCTTTAACATAGGTCAAGGTCAATTATTTGAACAAATCAGTAGCCCTTATATCACCACTATCAACTGCCTGTACCTTTTACTATTGAGAAGAATCTGTTATACGATTTTGACACATTTGACCCCTGTGACCTTTAAAAAGAGAAAATGCCAATCATATGAACAAAATTAGTAACCCTGCATCCCAGCATGCCACAGGCCCAATATAAGCACCCTAAGCCTTTCGGTACAGCTCAACTACTTCGGGCCAGGTGAGCTAAAAATCATGACAAAAAAAACATGACCAAATATTTTTGACATAGAAACATTTGAAGAAAAAAAAAAAAAACCATAATGCTTCATTTCATGATTTGCCTGAAAAATACATCCTTTTCAATTCAATCTTTTGGTAAAACTGCCGAAATTGAATCCTAAAGACAAACAGGCAAAAATGTAAATGCACAATTATCTATCTAAAATCCTAACGTCACAATGATGTGATTAAATGATACAAAGAAGTATATACGTCTCTGGCTGATTAAGATGAAGCTTAGTTTATGACCAACACATTCTGAACATCACTGAAATCTCCTTGAAAACTACCTCAGCACTTAAGATACTCCCAGAATCCATTACATATCATATGTAAATTTGTTCTCAAGAATCCTTGGTTTAAACATTTTACATCTCACCTCTAAATGTGGAATTTCTTTAGCTGAGTAGAGGAAGGCGAAGATAGCAGCAGGAACGGACTCTACAGCTGATATCTCTGTTCCTAAAGGGTAAAAAGAAGAAAAATGGACAGAACTAACCTCTCCTTATCCTTTGATAAAATTACAAGCCAAAAATTGATAATAATAATACACAATGTAGGTATATATGTTTAAGGTTACATGTTTGAAAACATTAAGATGGGTCAGTTGGATTTTTTTCTTTTTCTTTCAAAACATTATTTATATAGGGGGCTGGTCAAGCCTTTAACTCAGTTACCCAGGATTATCACAAAGCCAACACAAACATTGCCCTGAAATAAGCCCAAGCTCCCTCCTCCTTGAACTTCAAGTCTGAGCCAATGTTCTGTTGTATGTATTACAAGTTGAAGAGTTTAATATCAACTTTCAATCATCACCATAGTGTTGAAACTGGATACAATGCCTTACAGTAAGATATCATAATACACTAAGAAAAAGATCAATGGACATTTTGATTGTAAGCTTTTTGTTTGTAGTTTTACCTAAATCTTTATTGATTTCATCAGCGGTAGGTGGAGTGTCTTGTTTCAGAAATGTCCTGATCTTTTCCAATTTATCACAGTATGGGTGTTCTGATGCCGTGCTCCTGTAAAAGCAAAGTCAAAAACAGTGATATATTCATTCAAGAAACTAGATATATTGGAGTGACACAGATACCTCCCACTGTGCAGCTTTTTACTGTTATTTGCTTTAAAAAGATGTATTCCTCACTTTCCAGACTGTGTCAGGTATTGGATGACCAATGCTCAGTGCTGAGGCAGATAACAAACTGATTTGGTACAAACAGATAAAATTGATGAAGTAAAATAATTGGTGACAGGTACCGCTTGTTTGCTGAAAGAAATTTTACAGGAATTGACCAATTGTAATGTCTGAAATTCAATGTGTGGTGGAGTCAATGTTTCAAAAATTGAAAATAATGCAATTGATGGAATTGGAATTATTGAACTGAGATATAACAAGATTGCCCAAAGAGAGTTCTATTACAGTTAATTTGAGGTAAATCCAATCAGTTGCACCCCTTGTGTCTTAACATTAACTTGGACAAATGCGATCTTTACCTCCATTGACTTGGATCATAACTTTATTCTGTGTGCATAAAAAATCACATAAATAGCTATAGCTATTCATTTATTACTGATTCAGTTGAGTGGCCAAATGATACAAAAGTTGTGTATCTTTAATAAGTCATTAAATTTTTTTTCATCTTCTAGTATAATAAAATATGGAGGATTTGTGTCCTGTAACCAGGTACGACCAGTATCTTCTCATATTACAACTACAAAAACTAAATTTCAGTTTAATGTATGGAGAACTTCTGGAAAGTATATGAAGCTCATTGGAAATAAAATAAAACACTAGTAATGGAACTAAATCATTATCATCTTGGCATGCATCTTTTCATCACAAAACAATAATCCATGTTCATATCCATATTTCAATCCAACAGTGAGAACTTTAGAAGAGAATGAGAAAATTACGTTGACAAGAACCAAATTTCGACTTGAAACCATTAATCTTCTCATAATAGAAAAAAAAACCTGCAAAATGCATTGATAATATTCTCATCCACCCAACATGTTTTTCTGATCTCAAACTATTAGGTTGATAATTTAAGGAGCTTGTGATATCTTGTACACAAGCCTTTTTATTTCAAAAGTGTTCAAGTCTCCTTTGACCTTTAACCTTGACCCATGGCCACCAAAATTCAATCAGTGGTTCATGACATTACAAGCAAAGACAAAGTATATACTACATGTTTATACCCATCCATCCACCTCTTACTTAAGTGAGGGTATAAGTGATTGTAAGTATCAAATTTCATCTCAACATCTCAATAATAACAGAGTAATGAATGAAAATGAAATGAGGACAGAATAACAACTAAGGACATCAGTGCTGGTATATGACCTCGTCATTTCATGACATGGGACATACAATGTGAAAATCTTTTAAAAGTCATGACATTCCAATTTGATGTTTTAACCACTTATCATAGTGATCACCATGATGACTTGATGCTACCCTTTGAAAATTATCAAGTATCAAATTGTTCATAAATTACATATCTAATTACATTTAAATTCTGTAGTGATTGACATATTGTGAGTGCAAGAATTTACTGAATTAAACAAACGATGCTGAAGCTGGATTTGGTACTAATTTTAGATATTGGTATGACTTGGAGTCTAATTCAAATACTTTGATCTCTTAACATCTTTTTCTAATTGTAATGAAAATACTAATTTAAGAAATAGAACATCATGAACACCTTTCTTCTCCTCTGTCCTGAGCAACAGATTCATTTTTCTCTCTCGTTAATTTCTCAGTTTCTGTCTCCATAAGTTTCATCTGCTTAATCAGGTCATCAAGAAATTTATCAGTATCCACATGACCTTCTACTCTCAGTGCTAAGTAGACAGCATAAGCCTGAAGGACTGCCCCCTGTATGGCCTGATAATGGGAATGTGTGATGCTGGTGATGTTCTGGGCCAATTCCTACCACAAACAATACAAATTAATTAAATCACAGATTCAAGTGATGATAAAGGTAAAAGACAATATTAACAGCATCATGATCATTAGGCATATCAGATGGTACCTATACAGTTATTTTGAATTTACAGTTAGAGAATCTAAAATATGTCAAATATGTGTACTTTATAAATAACAATTACAATAAGGACTCTTGTATTTTCAATGCAAAAAACACATTTCATGTAACACATTAAATCAAGAGTCTAGCAACACAACCGTTGACAAATCAGAGTAGAGATAACTTGACAGTTAGACGCACATTATTGTACTTCTACGTCAAGACACTTGTACGGTGATTATTATCTGATGTTATCCTGTTACAAGGCACCAGTCATAAGTTTCTTCTCATGTAAACCTATAATATCATTGGAGTAAAAATGAACCAAGGCCAATAACTCTTTCAAAAGACTTCATGCCATTTAAGTGTATATACCCGTAGTCTGTGGAAGTCATTGTCTTTATATCCGAACAAACCAGCCGGAGCTATTCTCATGGCTCCCCCGTTGCCATAGGAACCTTTCCCATCAAACTGTTCCTTTGCTGGTCCAAAAGGATCCTTATATTCAGTATCATGTAGTTTCTGGAAAACTACTACCACTGATCCACCATACCCTCTATAAGGATCCTTTAAATATTCCTTGGAAAATCTGAAATTTCCATACAAATGTGAAATAAAACGTTCCACTTACAGTATTAATGCCTCAATTCTGAAAACACACCTCCGAGCATATTGATTGTTTTATTATAAGACAACAAAATAGTATTTGTTTGTAATTTCACTGCAGAAGAATTTATTTCCTTGAATTTAGGTCATTGGCTTCTTGCCAGGTATACATGGTATATTTCAAGCAATTTTAAAAATATAACTGCTCCTTGTAAAAACTGAATTGGTTGACAATATTTAAAAATTTTTCTGTCTTTTCCATCCATGTGTACATCAGTCACACAGAAATTAAAAGGGACAATTAAACCAATTGGCAATCACTACATATCTATGGTATTCTAAACATCAGATATTGGGGGATTTTCATAGAAAATGTTGAGGTGAAAGTTTGTCGAATTTCTTACAATTTCAATTCAAAACTGGATTAAAACACATAGTTTCTATTTTTTTCTGTTAAATAGATTGAGATTAAAGTGCGAAACAAGTTACAAAACAAAAACAAGAAAAAGTATATCCTTATCAAACTAAGGCTAATTTTTACATCAAATAACTTTCAAATAGAACAAAACCAAAATAAGCATATAAGCGGTGCATGTAGAAAGGTATTGACAAAAAATCTAGCAATATTAAACTTATTGCTATCAATTACCTGCATGCCATATCCTTGGCATTGAATCCTTTTTGTTCGATAAGAGACTTTGCCACACTTCGTGCCATGGCCGTGTCGTCTGTGAACTCCCATATTTTCCCTTTCAATATCTCCCCTTCTCCTTTACTTCTTTTTTCTGCCACTAACAACAATGTAGTTAATAGCATTTGTATCTCAAAATTATTTGATAATCAACTGAATAAAAAAAATACTTACCCTCACACCTAAGCCTGTATTAACTGAAGATTCAAACATTATGCAAAGGGCTCTTTTCTCTCATAGTTAACAAACACCAGCAAAAATTTGTTTTCATGTATAAGTTCATCATTTTTTTAATGAATTTCCCATTGGTTGATTTGCAGTGTCTGGCTAGAAACTGAAGGGTCGCTAGTTCTAACCCCAACGGTGGGAAAGTGTTTTCATTACTCATTCCTAGTACAATTTGAATAATAGAAATTTTCGTTGAGTTAAATCACAGGCACCTGTATCTGAAATGTAAACCACTCATGTAAAATCCACTCCACTTTGTATAATGCACAGTAGACGGAAATATTAATTTACAACTAACTTTTGCCAATAATATCAAGTTGTAAATACATTAGAAGCTTTAAATCAGCTATACATATGTTAGAAAACAATAGGAAATCGATATCGTGAGGAGTATTTACACATATGATAAGCATTGTAACCATCTGTTAATAACTACAACAAGCTACTTTCGTTTCCACAACAGTGGTGTCAGTCCTGTTTCGTCAGCTTATATATAATGAGCAAGTTAGCATGGTAATACCTTCACGAATCTGATTATCTACGCCGAGTATTTTTGTGATGTCAATCGAATTGGCCCATAGAGTCTCAAATTCTGACCCGATACAGTCTCCAATAGCAGCACCCGCAAGACAACCCCGGAACCGAGAGAGAATGCTACGAGCCTGTGCCATTTTTATTTAAAAAAGGGGAGCAACTCGTGTGTGTATGTGTGTTTTCCTTTTTTACGGCAGATGTACCACAAGCTCTTGAAAACAATCTTTTTTTTTCAAAATTATTATGATTAAAAAATATCATTCAGTGTTTGAATATTTAACCGTAGTGCTAAAGTTTAAGATATTTTATTTTCATTTCTTTCTATACTAAAGTGTTTTTGGAAAACCACGAACTGCGTGTCTGTAGCTTGTTTCAATTTTAGTATCGCGGATTTGTTTCGGCTACTCCGTGAACAGTAAGGCGTTGCTCATTGTATTAGCCGCCGACTACCTCCCTGAACAACATACGGGAAACCCGTTGGATGTCACACAGAGCAATAGAGTAAACTTAAGTGTCTTTCCGATGCTTTTTTAAGTTTGGAAAGGAAGATGACCTGCGCATGTATAAGAAAACCAGAAAGCATGTTCAAATACTGTTAAGTTAAGTTAAGTTAAGTTTATTCCGGTGCAGGACTGTTGTAGTCCTCTATACCAGGCTCCATAACAAAAAAAAACTGTAACTTCTGAGTATAAAATAAAGCATTCAAAATAAAATTTACAGTTCTGTTTTCCATATATAAATTATGTTATTTCGGCTTTGTAGTTATATACTAGTTCTTGATTATTCCAGTCATTATCTATGGCGTTTTTGAAAGCATTTATACTGGGTGCGGATACTATTGATTCTGGTAGACTGTTCCATATCTTGACAGTTCTTATATAGAAATTGTTTTTCCGTAATGTGCATGTTGCTCTCTTGGGATATATCTTCATTGAGTTTCCTCTGCAACTATGTCTTTGTGATGCTTCCTCCCATAATGATAAGGCATTGCAGCATTCCTTGTTGTATACACCGTTTACTATATTGCTCAATCATATCTCCCCTTACCCTCCTTACCCTCTTTGCAAAAAAGCAAGGTCTAATTTTTTCAACAAGAAAATTGAAGAAAATAGAAACAACCCAAAGGAATTGTGGAGACAATTCAAACAAATGGGCTATCAATAAAATACCAAATCAGGTTCTAGTATAGTTCTGAAAACAAATGAAAAAAATTGCCACGATAATGTGGAAATAGCCAACCATTTCAATAATTACTTTTCAAATGTTGCTGCCAATTTAGTTAAGACGTTACCCCAAGGAAAGGGGAAATATGTTGCTTCGTCAGATACAGTAAAAAACTTCTATAGATCCAAAAGTTGTAACAAATTTAATTTAAAGCATGTGGATGAAAACTTTGTTTATAAAGAGCTCTGTAAATTGAATACATCTAAATATACGGGACTTGATTCTTTGCTAGCTAGATTTCTCAGAGATGCTGCACCAATTATTAAAATTCACCTCACTTTTCTTATTAATATGTCAATATCAGAGGGTATTGTTCCATATGATTTAAAAGTAGCCAAAGTCAAACCACTTTTCAAGAAAAAGGATAGACTTAATGCCGAAAACTAAAGACCTGTTAGTATTTGAATAAAACATATTTTATTGCAAAAATTATTACAACAGGATTAGGTACAAGTTATTATAACTTATGAAACACCCTTTCCTCAATATATAACAAAATATAGTTAGACAACGCAATAGCAATATGACAACAAATACAGTAACTACATATTTTAGGAGAGAGAGAGAGAGAGAGAGAGAGAGAGAGAGAGGGGGGGGGGGGGGGGGGGGGGGGGGTTAGTTTAGGCGGATGACGTCAAGTGAACATATTACTAGATTTAATAAAGTTTTGGACATTCAAAAAATTTTCGAGTTTGTTTCAAAAGAATGATCATTATTACCATACAATATCAAATCTAAATCACAATGTATGGGTAAATTTAAATCATCTAAATGTTACCTGTTATTATTCTAAGTGTAGTATCTAAAATCCTCGAACGCGCTGTGTATAGCCAGTTAGAGAAACTTTCTTGGTCAGAAATAACTTACTTTATGAACTTCAGTCCGGTTTCAGAAGCAAATATATTCTACTGACACATGTTTAATACATATGTTAGACCACATCAAATCTCAATCTTCCCAAGGGTTTGTTTACAGGTATGGTATTGCTCGACTTGCCAAAAGCCTTTGATACAGTTGACCACAATATTTTATGTGATAAGCTCTCTGTTCTTGGAGTGGAATCCGAAAATGGTTTAGATCCTATCTCTCGGGACGGAAACAAATTGTAGATATTAATGGAGTAACATATGAGTCATGTAAGATAAAATGTGGGGTACCTCAGGGGAGTTTATAAGGTCCTCTTCTGTTCTTGATATTTGTCAATGAAATGCAAGTCAGCATTGATTCTAACTGCATGTTGATGTTGTATGCAGACAATTCTATTATACTTTTTTCCCATCTAAACCCAGCAGTAATAGCGCAAAAATGTCTTTGGTGTTAGAGTCCTGTCAAGAATGGTTAGTAGATAACAAGCTTTCTCTACATTTAGTAAGTATTATTGTTGGCCCTAAAAGAAAATTGGATAAGGCAACAAATATGAATTTTAAAATATTTTGCAATAATCATGACATTGAAGTTATGAAGTGAATAAAATATCTTGGTATAGACGTTAACGATAACCCATCGTGTGCTTGTGGACATTACTGTGAGGATGTTGGGCACTTTTTCCAAGAATGTAAGCTTTATGATAGGGTAAGAATATCATTTTTTCAAAGTATAAACATGTTGAATTTAGATCAAGTGAATTTACATCTATTTTTATTTGGAAATGAAAATCTGTCCCTAACCACCAATACATAAGTATTCAGACACGTGCAAATTTTTATCAAATCCAGCAACAGATTTTAAGTAAAATGTACTAAATGTTAAATATATTATGTTTGCCTTGTTAATGATATCATGTAAATATTTATCATGTATTGTATTAGAGGAAAAGGCGGTCATAAGTTGAAATAACTTGTGCCTAATCCTCTGCTCAATTTTGGGGCAATAAATATGTTTAAATCAAAATCAAAAAATCAAATCGTTAACGATTTGCTATCAGGTGAAGAAATTGTAGTTTCCATTGGTAAAAAAGTAAATCAACGACTAAAATTTCTCTACAGAAACGACCGATGTCTATCGTATAGGTCGAGAAAAACCTCTATGTTCGGCATTGATTCTTTGTAATTTCGACTATGCCAGTGCTGGTTGGTATGAAGGTTTGTCAAAAAACTAAAATATGAATTAGCACAAAACAAAGTAATAAGATTTATTTTGAATGTTCAAAATAGGCACAGCATAAGATGCAGTGATTTTTTGCGTACAAACATATTAGACATTAATTATAGGGTTAGTCAAATCAGAATGAATCATATGTTTAATGTTTTCCATGAAAAGGCTCCAAACTGTATGTATATATCCTTTAACAAGAATCCATGTCTACAAAATACTCGATCCTCGGCATATAATTTCAGTCTCCCATCAGTACAAGATAAAGAATCTACAACATTCTACTATACAGGCGCAAAAGAATGGAAATCTCTTCCAGATTATATTAAAAGTATACCAAACAAGCTTAAGTTCAAAATCCAAGTGAAATGTCACTTTCAAAACAAAATGCAAAAGAAACATGATAGTTATTATGTATATTATTGATGGAAATACATTTGTAAATCCATTTTAAGGACCCCAATGGAAATAAGCGTTTCAACGCTTTTTTTTTGGGAAATCCTAGGATATATATACTTCTGTCTTTATTTATAAATATCACTAGCTAGTAGCAAACAACTTATTCATGATTGTGTACAACATGTTATATGTGCCATATATTCATATATTTTGTATACAAATCTGTACATCTTTATCCTGAATAAATTTATTATTATTATTATTATTATTATTATTATTCATTTATATACCTACACACATCAGTTATACACAATGATGATCTGGTGGAACATTTTTGACAATTTTTCATTTGTAAATAAATGAATAAAACCGTGTCAGAAATTGTTTCTTTGTATGTATATTAATTTATTGATTTTTGAAAATTATTATTTTGTGCCCTTCCTGAGCGTCGAAATGATCTCGCTGTAGTCGCTACAATGCAATCATGAATAGTGAAATAGGAAAGGTCTATATATAACTAGTTAATTAATTAGATAGCTCGCACTGTTACTTGGACCGCAGAAAATTCCTTGTTCTGTAAAATTGAATGTTGAAAAATTTGAATACGAAACTAAACTTGACAACTCATTTAACCGGAAATGAGACAAAACAAGTTCATTACCTCATCGGATAAGACTACGCTGAATAAATAATTAGGTCGCTAAGGGTATTTCGAATTTTCCTCGTTGAATTCGTAAAGTTGAAACAAAAACGCTGTGATAAAGTAAACTTTTTGTATCATCTTCAATACAACCATAAGTAACGTTAATTGTTTTTATCTGTACAAATTTTGTCTTCGCTTTATGATATTACTCCGCAGTCATAATTGAGAGTGATTCGGTCGCCGGTTTAGGGGCAGTGTCTGAGAGGTTCAATAATCCAAAAAGCGCAATTACTAGCAAATACTGCGAAAATGGACGAAGTATATGACGTTATCGTATTAGGGACAGGTCTGAAGGTAATTTTATATACGATAAATTTATGTTTTAAAGATCGTTCTTGATTTACAATGCGCAGACCTTTTCTTTCATTATCATGAACTTCCCACAGAAAATCGATTTTTATCAACAGTAGTAATTTCTGCATATTTAGTGTTTTATAAACACCAAATAATGATTCTATTGCACCATTTTCTCCTTAACAATTATTGAATGATTATAACCTCATGACGACAGTATACCACCATTACATCTTAAAATGTTGATGCTGATGGTGATGATAGTCATGATTGTAGTCCCCACTAGTTTAACCATTAGCGCAATAGGCAGACAGCTGTATCCATAATCCTGCTTACCCGTATTGTGATATGCTGTAAGCCTGTATACATTATAAACACGTGAGCTCTGCCCTTTAATCAAGGATTTAATAGCAATAAAATAGTATATATGCATATGTTTACAAGGACAGATGATTTATAATATTCGTTAATGTTAAAAAAAGAGATTTTTTGTTGAAATTTTTATTGTACTTAACAGTTAGCAACGGACTTATATAACAGGTATTTGCCACAGTTTCCTCTTGTCCCAAAAGCAGATGATCAACATGTTGATTAAAATGTATTTGGTGTGGATTATCATGTTATTTTGAGGTGCAGACAAAATCAATTGCTATGACGTAACGCCTTTACACATGCTGTCTCTGTGTCCTCATAAGCTGACATTGTTCATTAATTAAGCATTATTATTGCACATCTCAGTTAAATAGAAAATACCACAAATCCATGGTTTAAAAATCCAACCACAAGATTTTAAAATATGATCATATCTTAGAATGGAAAAGTATAAGATAAGTGCTGCATCGCAAGAAAATATTTATGCTTAAAATTCTGATTGTATAAAATCAGTTTTATACTACTGGTTTGAAAGTAAAGAAAAACATATTTTCTGTTCTTTCACAGAGTTGCTATTTAAATAAAACTAATTTAGAACATTCTTGTTGAATAAAAAAAGAAAACAATTTCACAAAATTTTGTCTGAAAATATGCAAGATTTCGCTTTTCATCAAGAAGTTTGACATTAATATGAATATTTATAAAGGTTTGCAGTAAACACGAACGTATGAGGGCACATGATGGGAAAATAGAATTGATGTAGATTTCTTACCAAAGTAATAACATTAGTTGTGAATCTGGTTAGGTAAATGTAGGTATGTAGAGGATAATGATTGATTCCAGCAC
Source organism: Ylistrum balloti (assembly GCF_031769215.1). Taxonomy (NCBI): domain Eukaryota; kingdom Metazoa; phylum Mollusca; class Bivalvia; order Pectinida; family Pectinidae; genus Ylistrum; species Ylistrum balloti. The sequence continues at coordinate 1,783,111 of NW_026781889.1, forward strand.
AAATGACAATATACTTTTCTAAATTGTCTGATTAAAACTGGGATTAATAACAAGTCTATTTTAGGGGAGGTCTTATTATTTTGCATATTTTTTGGTGGAGAATGTCCAGATATTTTAAAATGTTGTTTAATCACTGAGAGGCATTCCAATTAAAAGATTAGAAAAAATATTTTGTCATGATTATTGTCAGAAATATTGAGGTTTTCAATGTAGATCGCATGGGTTGCTTTAGATACATACACTGGTATTGTATCTGAAATTAAACTTTTTGCTAAAACATTAACATTTTTATGTAAAGATTATACTAAAGATTATACTGGCTTTGTGACCCCATTTGCCACTTATTTTTATATTAATTAGTTGTTGTCAACTATCACTTGTACAAAGCAACCTGTTGTTCAGGTTCTTTACCTATATTATTCTTAATTGTGATGTAATTTGGTTGGAATGAATTCAAACAGGCAATACCGGTATATGTATGGATAATTAATTAAAAGTGAAAGTCATGATATTTGGTCTGGATGTTATTTCTCTGGCACACAAGAAACTATTGTCATTGGATGTCACAGTAAAAAGAACTGAACCAGGTGGACAAATATTCAATCTTTCATAGTAGAGTTTATTTTTAAAACATGGTCCTCTCCAACTAAAACAAACATGGTATCTTGAAATCTTGTTCATTTTAAACTGTTGGATTATAGGCTATGTATACTGAACCATTTTTACTCATTTATGGAAAGGCTTTTCTGTCTCAATTAGAGATGAAAACTGATCAACTTAAAGATAATTTATAGGAGTTTGGAAATTGTCTGTATTATAAGATAAATATGTTAGGAAAGGGGCCAATATATCCATTGCCATAGAGCCCCCAGTAAATAACAGGCACTTGCAGTGGTTTCTTTGTATCTTACAGCCTTTATCAAACATGAATTTATATTTTTTCATAAACTGTATGTAGTCTTTGAGGGAAAGAAATATTGGAACAGTCATGTGTCAGATAATTCAAGTACTTTCCCTAGATACAATAATTGTAATGCACAGCAAACCAAAATCGTTGTGTGCACATTTTGCCTACATTGTCTGTTCATCGTGCATACACTGTCCGCAAAAATGTGTGGCACAGTATCTAGTGTACAACTGTGTGTGATAGGATCACGCATATTGTGCAGTGTAGTAAAAATGGTTGATTAATATAACAGATAGAAAATTAATCAGAAAATTCATGTGACCATAACTTGTTGATATATTAGGGAATGAGTAAACCAGATTCCATACTTATTCATAGGTTATTTCTAAATTTATATGAACCATGATAGAATCGCACATCTGTGCGATAGAATGGCACATACCATGCATACAGATGTGCAACTGCAAATTTTGTCAGGTTTTCCTATTTTGCATCATCATGCACACATTGTTTAACATTGTGTAATCCTACAATTTTATCAGTGTAGTTGACAGATATTTGGTTATAAAGTATCTATTTTCTTAAACAATTTAACAGACAGTGTATATCATACAAATACCATATACTTCATATTAGAATCATATCAAACATTAAAACAAAATATGGGTCATATCATGGAAACTTTGCTGATATGTTTTTTGCAACATCAGTATATTCTCTATATATGGCCAAAGATTCTCCACTGCATCAGAAGTTAATATGCCTTTATAGGAAATGAACGCTTTATATATTACTGGTGAATCACATTCAAGATTGAAGTCTTCACATAATGTGTAACTTGTGCATGTTTCAGACAGGCTTTGGGATAAGTTACAAATGATAGTTGCTGGACACATGATGCTCTTTTCTTTGATATAGGACTATTAAAGACTACTCAGAAATGTACACAGACTTTGTATGCACCATGCTCAGAATATGCACATATGCCTGATATTTTATGAAGTGACAGGTGATGAAAATTTAGGAAATTGAATAATTAGCACCTAAAAGTGGTAGTACACCTTACCATCTGTATTGCAACATTAAGCAATTTCAATTTTCCTTTATTGCCTTAGTTGTCTTGAATTTCAACACTTCAAGCAACATTTCAACACTAGGACAAAGCAACTTTACAATGCAGTGTAATTCATTTTTGGTTCTACACTATCGAATTCTAAATTTGTATTGAATTAGTGTTAATTTATATGTGTGTCTTTTTCCCCCACAAAGGAATGCATCCTCAGTGGATTGATGTCCAGAGATTCGAAAAAGGTGCTGCACATGGACAGGAACAAATATTATGGAGGTGAAAGTGCGTCTCTGACACCTATTAACCAGCTGTTTGAACACTTCAATATGCCTGCACCAGCTGATGACAAGTATGGTCGACCACGGGACTGGAATGTTGACCTTATCCCAAAGTTTCTTATGGCAAATGGTTAGTATGTAAATGTTGGCCCATTCTGAAATGTTGCCAAACAGATAGTACTTAACAGGATAATGGAACAAAAATGAGAATTTCCCCACTTTTCCATTAACACCATCAAAGTAATTTCCAGTATAAGAGAATCTCTCTAAAACTTGACTCTTTGTTATCTTGACATGAGTTCTTTGCATTCTTGCCAGATGTATTAGTCCCTGTACTCTACTGAATAAAGAATCATTTGAAATGATCTATTCACTGTTTATTTTGAATAGGAAAGCTTGTCCAGCTGCTGGTGTATACTGGTGTAACCAGATATCTGGAGTTCAAAAGCTTGGATGGCAGTTACGTTAGGAAGAATGATGGCAAGCTAGCCAAAGTACCTGCTGATGAGAGAGAGGCTCTGGCTTCTTGTAAGTTTGTCATATTCAGTTCACCTGGTCCGAAACGTGGTGTCTAGCATCCTTCGCCAGGCATCTGTCAACTTTTTAGATCTTCTGACCCAAAGGGTCAGGATGACCTATAGCCATTGGTATATGAATGGCTATTGCCTAAATTTGATCTGAAGCATTCTACGATGAAGGGAATCCATCTTGTATAAACATTACATCTGATGTCAGAGGCGGAAAGGGCAGGGTCCATTAGGGGAAATCAAGTACATTCTTTAAAATCCTAATGCTTTTGTAGTAATGAATGGATATTGCTAAAATTTGGTCTGAAGCATTCTTTAGTGACGGGGAATCAATTGAGTATAAAAAGTGGACTCTGACCCCCAAGGGTAGGAGGGATCGGGCCTAGTAAGGGAAATCAAGCTAATTCCTTTTGACTCCTACTTCTCTGTAGAAATGATTAGATATCACCCAGATTTTAGTTTCAAGTGTCCTTGGATGAAGGGGAACAAAGTTTGTATAAAAATTGGTTCTCAGCCCCCAGGTTCCTTGGGGATGGGGACTAAAAGGGGAAATTTTGCAATAGACATTGCCCAAATTTGGTTGGAAGTATTCTTGGGTGAAGGGGATTCCATTCTTTATAAACAGCACATCCTGGCCCCATCAGGTGAGAGGATTAGAAAATGTAAGTTTTCAAAAATCTTTTGTTTGGTCTGGAGCAATTTTTATGAATAATGAATCTGACTTTTGTTTGACTACAAGACCGGGACCCAATAGGGAAATTATATCAGAAATCATTTGTCATAATTGTAATTCTTTATCAAATGGCTGAATAACTAAATTAGCCAGTTGAGTAATGCAGGCCCCTTTGGCCTCCTGTTATCCTTACATATATGTTGATATTACAGCAGCCTATGTTTTATTGACTTGGGAAAATAAAGTAGGATTTTCAAAAAAAATTGGACAATTATTTTTGAATTTAAATTCTATTGGAAATATAACATTAATTTTGACTGGGGGAAACAGCTTGTTTTGGCTGTAAAATCAGGCAAAAAAATTCACTGATCAGGACAGACCTGTTTTGTAAATTCGTGTTTTCAACTATGGTAACCACTACTGGCACAATGAGTATTTTTAATAATTTGGAACCCAAATTACGAAAAACCTTCCATATACATTTTGGGTTTTCGAAAACAGGCCAGCCTATCAGTTAACAAAATTCTTATTGTAGACCTATGTTTTAAGTACCTGGTTTTGTCTGTTGACCTAAAATATTCCAAGTAATTTTTTGTGCTCCTAAATTACGACTATATTTTCAGTACTACAACTCTGTCATGTAAGTGTGCTTAGGTCTAATGTCCTTTTCATAATCAGATGAAATATACTATTACTTGAGAGTTCCACAAGTAAAAATGAAGATCATGAATTCAGCCACTAACTTAAATGAATCAACTGGTCAGGTATTGTAGTACATGTGATGTGAAAGAGTTGTGTAATATGACAGACCTTGACAATATTGTAGAAGGCAAACACTTCTCATGTGATCGTGGTTTTGTGATTTCCTTAACTGGCAGTGAATTATGCTATTTTAAATACCACATGTCATTCTATAAAAAGAAACCTGAGCACATCAAACTGTTTTGATACATTGAAATAGTGGAAAACTCTATCGAAGGATCAAGATTCAGCTATATTCAACTATACATGCATGTATATCTCTGGATATGTGTTTGTGGTTAGAGCACACTGTTAATCTTAACTTTTTGATATAAAACAAATTATGATTGTACAGGTTTAAAAGAGTGCTATGATTATGGTTTGTCAGGTTTGGAGATTTACATACAATGATACGTTTATTCAGTTCCATACAATTGTGAGTGTGTCAACAAACATTAATAAAAATAAGAATATGGATATTCGTGACAGAATTATTATTATCTGTCAGGATGGGTTTGTTTGGAGAGACTGGTCATGTCATAGTTACCCCATTTCCCACCCCTGCAAGTATTGTGATACAAGTTCAGTTCGATTGGAACTTGAAATTGATGACTTTAATTGTTGCTGAGAACATTTATTGAAATGTGACAAATTAAGTAATTTTCTTCAAGATTTCTGAATTTGTTGTAAGTTTGATTCTGATATGTTTTTATATGTGTATATCCATCTGTGTGCAGAATGCTGTCAATAATACAATAATACATCTACGTTATGTAGCAATTCATTGTGGCATTTTTATGACACAAGTACAGATGTATCTGATCAGAATATTTAGCATGAAAATTATGTTGCCACAATAGCTTTCAGTACTTTTATTATTTTCTGTATGAGCATATTATTTATTTATTTTACATCATTGCAAATCTAGTTTTTCCGACTTCTATTATTCATTATTTATAGTCTTAAAAGAAGAGCACAAAGGGTTTTTGTTACTCTCTAAGGAAAACAAAGTGTCCATTTGGGGATTCGAACCCTGAATATCTAGTTGAAAGTTTGTTACCAGTGTGTCACATGACCACCTTCTGAAGTAAATTAACATTGGGGTAACCTGCACCAAGTAAGATATGGACTGGCAGTTACCCCAATGTAAATACTTTTCGATACATGTACAGACTTTGTAAATATTGTTTATTCAATTTTTATACAATAACTTGGCCAACAAGTTATTAATATCCTGTTTCATTATCATTATGCAACTGATCATTCCAAATATCTGTTTATTTGACACTGAAAAAATATTCCTTAGTAAAACTGCATTAATGAGCTGATGTGTAATTTCTGAAACCTTTAGATGCTTATGTGGTGTTATCTGATCAGTACAATATAAGTATAGTATGATATAACAGCTGGTTGAAAACTTTCAATCTCAACAATATGCTCATTAGGATTTTCATTTGGATTTGTGAAAAAATGATCTATGGATTGTATTTTTCTTAAAAGACATTATTCATTATTTTTTTCTTGATTTAAAACACCTTGTTTTCTTTTTTTTTATGCAGCACTAATGGGACTCTTTGAAAAGCGTCGTTTCAAGTCGATGCTTGTATATGCCCAGGAAATGGATCTAAGTGACAAAGAAAATGAAACGGATGACAGTCTTCAAAAACAAAAAAAGGATGAGAGTCTTCAAAAAAAAAAAAAGGAACTTGATCAGATGACTGCCATGGACTTTTATAAGCGTTTTAATGTTGACAGAAACACAATGGATTTTACTGGGCATGCCATTGCTCTTTATCTCAATGACGAGTAAGTGTATTTATATGTATATGAAAAGTGCCTTTCTTTTGTGGGTATCTAGTCATAATACAACTAAGAAACAGCATACAGAAACCAACATTTTAAGGAGCATTACTAATCTTATTTAAGGATCAAAGGAAATATAAAGTTGTCCTACAGTTTTTTTTGTTTGTTTAAATGTTAAACAATGAAATTTTCTGAAGGACATGGGATACAATATTTCATAATTTTATATTTTCTGCTAATATGATGCAGTGGATGCTATTTTTCACAAGACACCGCCCCTCCTCTCACTTAGGTGACTAACCTACGAGATAAGTCACCCATGATAACTTTGTGTTCTGATGTTTTTGGGGGATAAAGAGGTTGATGGACTTGTGGCATTACTGGTGACCTCCTGTCAATAATAAGCCACTATAATGTTAATACATATAGGTACATATCAGTCAAAGCGCCAGTTCAATTCCTTATTTTTCAAATGTTAATTACAATCAGATATGCATGTGATATGTGTAGATAAAAAGAAGTAAAAAGGTGAAACAATTGTAAAAAGTATCTGGTTTTTTGGAAGAAATTACTATTAGAACACTGATCATGTTGACTATAAAACATTTTTGCAAATTGTGTCAAGCATGGGATAAAACAACAAACAAAATAGTTAATATTTTTGTTGTCTTGTAAGTGGTGCAGTGTTGTAGTGAGCAGTTGCTACAGTTGACTTAGCAGATGTATTTGTAAACATGGAAAGTGGAAAAAATGTGGAACATGTACATGTGTTTAATAGTATAGAAGCAAAAATTTGCAAGTATTGAGGTTTTATGTTTTAATAACCATACCTAATCGAATTAGTTATGAACTGGTGGTCAGATATTAATATCATTATCTTATTATCAATGGGTAACGTGATGATCGCTGTTTTACAAATACCAAAGTATGAGCATATGTTTTACATATTCCACATCTCTTACTTATGGGCCCAACTAAAAATTTTACAAAATTTACAAATAGCTAATAAATGAAGTTTGTACTTTTCTTTAATATTTGAATTGTTACTCTAACTATATATATATGTAGAGTATAAGGAAAGTATGAAATATATATTAAATATAGCACAATGTGTTCAAAACTTCAACTTTCTAGAAATATATCTTACTGTAAGATGTATGCTAGAATATGCAAGTTATATGTCCTTTCAAGAATACAGTTTTAGGTTCACATGCATTAGTGAATTATTTATGTGGAAACTATCAGTCAAATTACTGAAACTTATGAAGAGGTGGATGATCCTGCAAAGATACAAAATGTTAATTATAAAAATAAAATCCTGACAGTTTTGACAATGATGCTCCGGAGTTGGATAGCTTCTATATATACATGTATGTGGTAATACCTGTCAAACAGATGTTGATTCCATCAGTATGCACTTGTAGTACTCATGTTACTTAATTATTTATTGATATCAAAAGATAATATATAGTTGTCATTCCAGTCAAACTGAAATCATTTTTACACAAAATGAAACGTCAACAGAAACTAGTTAATTTTCCCAAAAGTATCCAAACCAGGTCACCAGTGGGATCACAGTGTCACGTAACCTTGCTTCTATTTTAAATTTTGACTGAGTGACAGTGTCTAATTTGAAAGCCTGACATAGGTAATGGGGTACACTGGAAAGCCCACAAGTAAATGTTATGCTTCTTAAACAACTTCAGGAAATGTTTAATTTGTTTTAGTTAAAAACTTAAAAATCATGTCCTATGTCATTTAACAGACAGGAATATGGATGAGTAATCATTTTAGATAAAAAAGAAATGGTCATTTGTTAAGTTTACAGCTGTCCTGCTTAGAGTGATGGGTGTAATAAAATGTGATTTCACTTACTGCATCATCAGTCTTAATAGATATACCTGATAATTAAATTTTTGACTGTCTCATCCTTTTTTTGCAGGTATAATTCTTAATCCTTATTAATTGATTAATCAGTTGATTATGTTGCATCGCAACTCTTGACTGTACATACATTATAAATTGATAACATTTCATGTACATGATGTTAGTTTTCTAACTGAGGTTAACAAGACAATTTCCAGAAATTGAAATATTTCTATTTAAAAATTTGAAATATCCAGAATTTTGAGTTGAACTTTAAGAATGCTTGTATTAAACTATTACCTATGTTAGGCCAAGTTGAAAGTTAACTGGAAAACTGTCAGAAAGTATGAAACAAAAGATGGAAATAGCCATGGTATCCACAATTTCAAGATCAATTGGAAAGGAATGTAATAAAACAAGTGCCACTGTTACTTTCAGTACAAATATATCCAGCAAATTTTCTGTGTATTGTTAAACCTGAAGATATTGTATCAAAAAATCTTGAAAGATACATCCATGTATTAATATGTATAATTTTATATGTGTGCATTTTTAGTTATCTGGAAAGAAATTGCAAGGAATTGATCAAAAGAATTCAGCTGTACTCCCAGTCTCTGGCCAGATATGGCAAGTCTCCTTATTTGTACCCTCTCTATGGACTGGGAGAACTACCACAAGGATTTGCAAGGTGAGAAACAGTTGAACTACATGTGTGTGAAAACTAGATACTAGGAAAAAGGACCAAAAAAACTAAACATTGGCGTTGTGCTGATGATTTTTTAATGTCCAACTGCAAGTTCTTGATCATTTTCTAAAGGTCTGAATTTCTGTTTATAGCTCTGACGAGTCATCAAATTTTAATTAAATTCAGTATAACATCATCAAACTGAATAAGATCATGAAAAAAAACTGGGTGTTTTTAAAAGTAAAAATATCTTGACCTCTTCACATTACTAGCTCAATGTCATCTGACTGTGGGCTGTTATAATATTGCCATTTGTTTGCTGTCCTGTCATAAAGAATTCTTGTTATCGTTATTTCCTAAAAAGCATGTGATTGATCATTTTCACATTTCATCTTTGGGCTCCTTTTGGTCCCTAGTTGTGTATTTTTAGAGGATTAGATAAACAGAATGGCAGAAAGATAGCTTTCTTGGATTTAGACAGTTGTAATTACAGCTATTTATGGAGTTTAACTTTATTATGTTTGTTGTATTTATAAACGTTCCTATTGATGTTTACCATATCATGACAATTGTAAATGTTTATATTTTAGTTTATTATAAAAGCACTGAAAGTATTCCACTGAAATATGGTTGTGCTAAAAATGTTTGTGCTGCGTAAAAAAGTAACCAATGTGGAAATACAGCAATGCACTGCTTTGTGTAAAAAAGCCCTAACGATTAAGTGTTGGAATTGTATATTGTGCCTAATTAAGTATGTTATTACTATATATATATATATATAATTTACCTGTATTTACTGGTAGCTTTTAAAAGAACTAATTTATATTGGATTAAGACAATATGATGGTTGGCACAAAGATCCCTCTTGGATCTCCTGTTCTTTTTTAATTTTGATTTTAATGTACCACTTTTTTGGCCATCCAATTCTATCCTTGAGGATACTGAAAATTAGAATCCTTTCAGAATATTACGTAATGGCACTTTGTTGATTAATATTAAATATTAGAACTATTTAAACAAGTCGTTCGTATCATTCCCACATGATACTAAACCTGTAATGATAAGACACAATATATGTGTCCTTCAATTTGTTTTACCAACTGCCCTTGTTTCAGATTAAGTGCTATTTACGGTGGAACCTACATGCTTGACAAGACAGTTGATGAGATATTGTATGGGGACGATGGAAAGGTTGTAGGTGTCAAATCTGGGGAGGAGACAGTGAAGGCCAAGATGGTAATATGTGACCCATCATATGTACCAGATAAAGTCAAGAAGACTGGTAGAGTAAGTTGTTGTAATTCTTTCATAGATTTCTTCCAAATATTTTAAACTTCAATTTTCATACATTACATAATGACTATAATATCCTATTATTAAAGTCAGAAAGTTAAAATACTAATTACCATAAAGTCTTGATGATTTGGACACTTTTTCACAAAAACAATAATCTGATGTATAAAATACTGAAGAGCATTCAAATTTTTCTGTCTATATACCTTCCAGACTTTGTTCAGGTGTATCTACATTGTGATATGCTCAACTTTCTGGTCTTGTTATATGTGTCCTTAATGTAGATTAAAAGACAAACTACATTGTGAAAAGAATAATTAATATTGTTGGAAAAAAACATTTTATACACAGGTGGTGAGAGCTATTTGTATTCTGAAGAATAAGCTGGAAGGAGTAAACAACAGCCAGTCACTCCAGATTATTATTCCACAGAACCAGATTGGCAGGAAAAATGGTTAGTGGAAAAGCTGTACAATGTTGTTATATCACTATAGATTTCTACTGACAAATTAATCATCTTTCAAAATTCTTTATGATTTTTGTGACCCACTATCTGTCAGGTGATAAATGAAGCAACTGGACATGTATCTGGTAAATATACAACCGACCAAAGGCAATTAAATAATTACATGAAAATGCCTCAATTCAGAAGTTTGATGAGTGTAGTCTGTTATGGGTAATTGGTGAGCATTTCTGAATTTAAAAGTTTGATGAGTGTAGTCTATTACGGGTTATTGGTGAGCATTTCTGAATTTAAAAAGTTTGGACTTATAGTATGACTGCTTTCACATTATCAGGTTGAAATGTTTCAGGCTGCACAAAATTTCCCATCAACCATAAAAATGAACCAATAGAAATATATGTGTTGCTTTAACTCATACTGAGTATCTTGACATCTCCAAACATAGATGAATGCACTAACCCTGCTTGATACAGTGACTCTGAAAAAGTAATGATATATATATAGTCTGTTAATTTTTTACAGTGACTCTGAAAAAGTAATGATATATATATAGTCTGTTAATTTTTTAACCGAAATATATGGAGAAATTATTAACATTATTACATTTCAAGGGCCAATTCAACCAATTTTTTAGTTATGGGTCATATTGTGTTATGCAACTGTTGTAGCAAGGACTCGTTTTCAGAAAAAAACAATGACATATTGTGGTTGAAATGTGTAACTTCACAGGTCGTCATACTCACACATGCTATAAATCTTCTTGATTGTGTTTGCATTGAGTAATGGTGCCACTGTTTAAAGCTTCAGTGGTGAAACTGAACATTGACATTAAGCATATGTACATTTTTCCTGTAAATACAAATATTTGACTTGGCAAACATTATCTAGTCAAAAGTTGTATTTTTGCATGGGACAAATAGCTGTTTCTAATATTTTATAATGAATACATATACTTGGCCAGAGATGGTGGCGATACTTAATTTTTGTGGTTTTTCAAAAGTTGCATTTTCTCTGACACTTTTGTAGACAAATTTAACACTTTAAATCTACTTATGCTTATTTTAACAGGACCTATGAAATCATGGATTACAAGTGACTACAAAATAAATTGAAATAAATCCCCCACAAAAAGGAGTGATTTTATAGTACTTCACAGTTAACTTGAGTATGCAAGAGATATTTATCAGAGATGTCTGGTAAAAGATGCTCTTCATTTCTGCAACATTTACAATTTCTTGGTGTTATAATTAACTTTCACTCTGATTTTTAGTTTAAAATCGCCTGTTGCCCCTTTCCATTTCAAAACTATAAAAATTTCAAGATTATTTGTTGTCCACTTACACTTCCCCTCCTCTCCAAGATAGAGGCTCTTAAGATAACTTTAGTAGGTACATTCTATATGGTAGATAATACGATTTGTTACATAACCGATGGAATGTTGTGTTTCTTTCCTCCAATGTCCCTATCCAACTTGGCTCTTTTATTATCAGAGTATGGTTTTATATTTGTTGGTGACAATTTTACAGATATCTACATCTGCGTGCTGTCCAATCAGCAGTGTGTGACAGCAAAGGATTACTATCTAGGTATTGTCAGTACCACAGTTGAGACCGATAATCCAGAAGCAGAACTGCAGATTGGTATCGACATACTTAACGGCAAAGACAAAACCAACATTCAAGAAAAGTATGTATAGTAGAGCAAAGAAAAAGGTTTTATATAAACATGAATAGTTGAAAAGATGGATTTGGTCATTTGTAGGGAAAACAACTTCAAACTGACTTTTTTTTATATCCTATGAAGTTGTTTATTTGCATGGGACTTTGTGTGGATAAATAGTACGTAATTTATGGAATCTACTGTGCTGAAAATTTCTGTGAAAATTTAACCCTTTAATAACCTGTGGACATCAGTAGATACACTCGATTTACACTAACAAAGCATGACTTTACGTTTAATGAAATGACATGTGTTTGATACATTGTTATTATGTCATACTGAAGGACTTTCATTTTGTTTGAAATACTTTCTTCTCATTTGAAACAGTTTCTTTTTGTTTAAAAACATTTTCGTTCATTTTATCCGTAATGTCTTATTTAAGCCTCTTACAGTCACCATTTTCTTGTCATGTAGCAACAAAAGTTAGTGTCTACTGTTGGAGTATTGTAGTACTTGATGCAGATAGCAAGTAATTTACAAGATACACGAAGAATAGGTACTATAAATTCTGATGCTTTGTTTCCATTGTCATATTAAAACTGGTGCAAAGAGAGATATCAGATGTTAAGCTAAAATGATTTGGTACAGCCATTAACTAATCAATGTTTGATATTTCAGATTTATTGCTGTAGCAGACTTGCTGGAACCAATTGATGATGGAACAGCTAGTAATGTAAGTTTGTGTCCTCAAAATCTGTAAAGTTTAACTCCATTTAAACTCACTATGAATTAAGCAGTAGATCTTGGCCCCCAAGAGGAAATAGAGGAAAGTATTAAAAATCCTACTCCTCCTGTAGAAATTTAATCTGAAACATCCTTGGGTCAAAGGGAATCAATTTTCTTTAAGCGGCAGATCTTAGCCTACTGGAAGGGGAGGAACAGGGCCTAATAGGGGAAATAGAGCAAATTCTTTATAATCCTGGCCCTCCTGTATAAATTGATTGGATTTTGCCCTATTTTGGTCTTGCATTCTTAGGTAAAGGAGATTCATGGGAGGGACAGTAGCCATTATAGAAGAAAAAACTTTGAGAACCTCCTTCTGTATGAATGTCAGGATTCTGTCTTAATTTAAAAGTCTGAAGCATGGATGGTTTGGCTGACCCCACTGGGGACAGAGGGTTTGGTTCCAATTGGAAAAAATATCTTCTGTGCTTGGATATTTTGAATTCAATTTCTTTCAGCTTTGTTGAAGCAGGGTCAGCCAACCAAATTTCAACAAAAAACTTAAATTTTACCAATGAGGAAGTGCATTGCTATGTTGATACACAGTTATTTGACTCATCTGAATAAAATCTATTTGACAAGAATTACTTAATTTAGTATATGTACTTGTCTTTACCATGGCTACCAAAACTTATTAACATTGTAATTACCAACATCGTTAACTGTATCACAATGTCAAAGAAATAAGAACAGTAAAATTACTTAATTTCTATTCTTGCACACCCACCCTACAACAAAAACCTCAAATATACATGTATTTGCTAATATGAGAAGACATATGATATCATTCATTGAAAAAGATCTATTTTAGATAAATCTTAAGTGTTTATTGTAACATAATTATTCAAATGCTTTTTTTCCCTCAGCTATTTATATCAACATCATATGATTCCACTTCACATTTCCAAACAACTTGTGAAGATGTCCTTGACATTTACAAGAGAGCAACTGGTGAAGTATTCGAATTCAAAAACATGCCACACATGGGTAACCAAGAGGCGGAAGGAGAGCAGTAACATGAGACTCTTAGTGCTTTTGACTGTCCGTGATCATAAACGTTGTTGTTATCATAGTGTGAGACTGTTTCCGAGATGGTTGTTCGACAAACACACTGCAGGACTTTTTTCCCATAATTTCTTCTTCAGATTGAGGAATGCAGTTTTAGACTATAATGACTTGTAGTCCTTGGAATGGGTTGATGCCATGACTTCGACTAAGAGAAATGTAGAGAGATCTCCTTTTTTTGGTGTCAGAAAAATTGTAATATGATTATATGGAAGTCATAAGTGGAATACTTTCACTTTTAATCATGTGTTTTTCACAGAAGGTATAATCGTGGAAAAAGTAGAGAAAACTGCGAGAAGTCTATATCTTTTACATTATTTACGGTATTATGCATCATGTAATGAAATATACTTGTGTAACATCAGCCTGAATCATTTTGTTTTCAGCATTACAATGTTTTCCTGCGGTATCTATGGTGCATGTTTTAAGTAAAATGTGTAGTATTTCTTCAAAAAATGATCATTCAAATTGACACAGTCACAAAGAGAGACGTTGCCAGTTAGGGCCAAAAGAGCTTATGTGCACAATCTGATCTGCTTCACTTTGCCATATAAACAATATTGTCTTTGAACAAGACTGCTATTTACATTAAAATTGATTAAGAGTTGATTTAGTTATTTAAAGCTAGCAATGTACAATTAATGGCATTCAGTATTGCTCTAATTCTGTTGGGGAAACTGCTTCAAGATTTTTTTATATACGCCCGTTGAAAGACGGGACAGCCATATTATGTTTTCACATGGGCGGCGCACATAGGTTTCCGTTCGATAACTTGAATAATTTTTTACAGATTAATTTGAAACTTTACATGAAGGTTTATTACCATAAAAGCCAGGTCAAGTTTGATAACCAAAATTTTTCGCCCATTATTTACAGAGTTATGGCCCTTGGTACATTTGCAAAATAGGTTTCCCCTCAGTAACTTGAGTAATTTTTCATTTATTAATTTGATACTTCATATGACGGTTTATTACAAAAATAGTTTTGGATGGGCGTACATTGTTCCGCCTTGTGGTACTCGCTTGAATTTATTCTGAAGATTCCTGTTCTTTGATGTCACTCTACTGTGAAATGCTCAACAATGTTTGATTTACAACCCACATGCAATCAGTATGAAAAAAAAATAAAAAATAAAAAAAAAAAAAAGAGCAAATAATCTGTCTTTGTCCTGAAAAACACTAAATCAGCAAACAAGCTTTAAAGGACAATTACTAAATAAGTTAATTTGAATGTTATCAATATTAATATTAAGGTATTTCATCATTAATTCTGGATTGGTAGTACATTCTGCTACCAGGTTTAAGTAGAAATAGACTATTTGCTGCTACACAGCTGTGTTAGGTATCTGTTCAACATCATGACCAACAATCTAGTGACAGTTGTATATATATATGTATATATGTAACATACAGATGTAGTCTCCACATAGACTTTGATGAGACTTCCCACGCCTGGTCTGCATTTCTCGATAAAAGTTATTGCTAACTCCTCAGCTTTTTTTGTTATGTTGGTAATATGGGCTACCTCAGATCTTTTACTGTGGGGTAGTATTTTGTAATAAGAATAGATATGTAACTAAGATTTGTAAATCAGAAATATTAATAGTCAAGTCATAACAGTAAAAAAAGTATCAGAGGTTTCAGTAAACTTTCCATGTTTAAAACTTTGGATTTCGATATAATTTTTAATTTTATTACAGTGTATATTCATTTAAAGGATTTCTTATGTGCAATATAAGCTTTTAGAAATATCAAGCTCCAACATTATTATTATTGAGAAATATGTGCGAGACCATGGTCATCATCCTAGAGCTGCCTGTGTAATAATTAATGTGCATTTCTGTGGTTTCGGTTGGTGTAAGATGGTATGGAAGAATTGACAGTGAGTGTTGTTAACAGGACACTGCAATACTTGACACCAACTTAAAGACATTATCTTTCTATGCAGCACAAAGCTTAACAAGTGGTCAATGGTTACTAAAAGTAATTCCTACAGATGATTAGTTCCTCTAACAAGATGATATATGTAGGCTGACATGTTCTGAATCATTTATAAAGTGAAGGGTCATATATATTTTATTTATACAATACATCATATTGAATGATAATTTGAAATTTTCAAAAAGTTATGAAGGAAATCATGTTATATAAAATCATGTATGTAATTTTCAAAACTTCAGTAGATAATTTCAAATGAGATTTCAATGTGAGTTCTATTAAACTCTTAAATATTTTCTAAATTGTATAATACATAGTGTATTTACTAATTTACTTATTATCATTGAAATAGAGAGAGAGAGAGAGAAAGAAAAGTGAAAAAAGTTCTGATCAAAGCTTTGTCATTGGAGCACCAGGGTAAACTAATCTGTGAAGATTTTTAATCACAAGGGTGTGGGGGAGTGGGGGAGAAGAGCACAATGTCCTTGGATGTAGAAATCCTGACAAATCTACAGTGAAAATGTAGGTCGACCAATAATTCTCTGATGTATTAACAAAATTTAGATGAAAATTCGAAAGCATTTCCAATAGAGATTAACAGCTTAAAACAAATACAATGCTTTCAGCAGTTTTGCTTTGTGAATTGAATCTGTGTTTTTAAAATTGATCAATTGCTTTTTCAAGATTATTTTTTCAGGTATAAAACTGCTTTGATAATCAGTTGAATCTATAAGATAATTCTGATCTTCAAAAATATCTATTGCTGTCCTGGGGACAAAGCTCTATCGTGTGATATTCTTTGTCTGAGTGACGCGAGGAAGAGGGAGAGAGTTTGAGGGTATAGAGTGAGTTTGACTTTTTTCTTGCCTATTATCAAATATTTTGGGGAGTAAATATACTAAGCTTTTATTATTTCATATAAATGTATTCCTGTGAAGCAAAGTTAAGGTTTGTCACCCTCTTGTCCAATACCATGCTTACATACTTCATAAGTAAATAAAGGTACAGAACAAGTGGAAAGATTTCTTTTTATTGATGCCAATATTCTGTTTGATAATTTTGTATTAGCAAAAATTAGGAAATTTTCATTTTGACGAAAAAATACCCTTGTATCATTGCATCATGTTTTGGCCCGATGGAATTTTTTTGTTTTCCTGTTCAGATTCGAAGTTTACAATCTGTACATAGTGGTGTTCACATGTTTTTAATTAAAGTCATCTGAACCAAAGGGTCAAGATGACCTTATAGCCATCGTGTATGAATATTTGTTATGTTATAGAACAAATTTTCAAATTATTCCTGTAGGATTCAACTGAAATGATCCAGAGATAATCCTGACCAAGTTTTGTTTTGTCTGTGGATTAATCCGAAAACCAGTCTTCTCTGGTTATCACTTACCATTGTTGTGTCGTATATAGGTCATATATAGAGATGACCATTCAGGCCTATGGGCCTCTTGTTTGATGTTTGCTTGTCTAAAGTTTCAACAAGAAGTATTATGAAATAGTAGTGAACATGTCTGTCACTTTGTACATGGAAATCCATGAATATTTCTCAGATAATTAGCTCACATTGCCCAAGGGGCCAAGTGAGCTATAGGATACCACCTAGTCATCCATCAACTGTTTCTACAAGACACAACTAGTCATGATGAATGACTGAGGGGATTTTGACCCAATTTAGTCAGAAGTATCCATGGGGGAAGTTGAACATATTTTGTTTAAATGGAATGTTCACAACAAGGGACTATGGGGAACCTACATCTGAAATTTGGGAAAGATCCATGCAATACCTCTGAAGAACTAGCAATAACGATCTTTCATTGTTAAAATCCAAGATGGGTGCTTGTCAAGCCAATTTTTTTCCTGATCAGCATGAAGATCAAACAAGCACAACTCGTAATTAAGGGGAACCTACAAATGAAACTTGAGAAGGATCCATCTAGTAGTTCTTAAGAAATAGTGATAACAAACTTCCATTGTAAAAATCCAAGATGGCCACCTGAAGGCCAGTTTGTATATCTGAACAGTTTTAAAGGGAAATATTACATTTTCAATGAATGAAACACTTAGACATAAATAGCCTTCACCTTTCTGACATAATGAAAACCTTGAAAATCTAGGAACTATCACAAAATCTATGTATTTGATGAAGTACCCTGCAGTTTATTTGATCCAAAAAACAAAAAAAAAAAATCAGATAGCAGCCCTGAACAAAAAGGTCTTCTAGTCTTAATGGGGATGTTTGTTTGCTTGGCTTAATGCCCAATAAACAGCCAGGGTCATTTTGAGGCATGACCTTGTGGTATTAGTTGGTGGCTACCTCACTGAACAACATACAGGAGGCCAGTGCCATGTCATCCAGAGCAATATGAGGAAAGTGTCCTGCTCAAGCACAGATGGTCCTTCTCTCGGCTTACTGAAACAAACAGTCTTTCAAAACAATGTCTTATCCATTGTTTTATGGTTTATTGTTGCTTTCCATCCTATTAACATCCATGACCATTTAAGGATGTACCAGGTTTGGTGGTGGAGTTAATTTGAGTTCTCAGAGAAAAACTACTGACATGCAACAACTGCTCCACATAGGCTTCAAACTCGCAATGCAGAGGTGGAAGGCCAGTGATAAAGACGATTATGATCAGACACTCCAAACTGCCACTGGTGCCCCAGCTTAGACATTCACTAGTAAATCTGATCAAAGGAGACCATCAAGTAGAAGCTACACCCAGGAAGAACACAACAAAAATAATCCAACATCCATTTCAACTTTTATTATGACTTTTGAAGTGCTGAGTATCATTTGACAGCAAGAGACAAAAAACTGAGTCTCTCTCCTGCATGACCAGACTTACTAAGCATTTCCACTGACACAAGTTTCACATTCAATATATTCTCAGAATCATCACAAAAAGATAATTCCAGATTTAAGCAACTATGAATGTGGAAAAGTGTTTTTCAGTCTATGATAAAGGGTGCAGTTACTATGTTGATATGAACATATATTCCTGTCAAAATACCATTTACCCATTTTCTAATATATCGGTACCTTATATTCACATAACTAGCAATGAATTGTGTAAGAAATATAACATCTTGAGTATAATTATAATATTCAAATAAAATATCATTTGTTCTAATTTGAGGATGATTTAAAAGTATTGTAGTAAGCAAAAATGTTTTCATATTTGAAACAGATTTTCAGGAGAAAAAAAAGTGCCACTTTTCATTGTATGTTGTAAACAAAACAACACATAATTATTTGTTACAATATTGTATAAGAGTATGGCTTAATTTTCAAATGAATATCAATTTAAAGTTTCGTTTTGTTTTGTGTCAATAACTAAGTTTCCCTGATAACTGCTCATCAAAACAACCAATTTTATAAGATTAATCTCTCTTTTGTCATTTCTACATGGGCGACACATTGCAATTTAAAGCAATATCACAAAAACAATTTAGTGCATTACAATCATTTAAAAAGCAGCTATGTTTAATATCTATACTGATATGGTATAGAAGTCTTAAACACACCTGTATTTTTATGGAGTACATTTTGCATTTATTTTCTCATTAAATAACAAAATAAAAACAATTTAAAATGCCCCTTAAACATCAATAAGTCAATTTATTCAAAGTTCTGTAGGTCAAAACATGTATACATATTTATAACTTATAAGATATTTTTGCTGTGAGTTTTGACAAAATCCTACATAACTATCAAGAGTTAATTCCTTTTTTCCCCTCATTAATTTCCACAGGCTTTGAATACTTTCATTTTCAAACAGAAAACAAAATTTAGCTGAATATTAAATATTATTTCAAATTTCACAAATGTAAGAGAATTTCAAATAGTTACCATGACAATCATTCATGAAAACAAAGCATCAGGAAAAAAATATGAAACTTGAGATGCTAGTAATAGTGTAAATTTGTAGCACTTAATAACTAGAAAACACATTCATAAATGGAACGAAAATGCTGACAAGTATGATGTAATAATAATAATAATATTTTTGATGAAATGGCAGGAAGATAATAGATTCACAGACACCATTATCACAAGTCACATGATTAGTATGTGATCAATGCACAAGGAACTCATTGTAATGTGATAGCAATTACACAACTAGCACAAGTTATGTAAATCACATGAAAATTTACATGAAGTTGAGAAAGCTCTTACAACCTACATTTGATGGTTTAATCTGACTTAGCTGTGTACAGGTTATACAACGTTATATCTCACAAGTGCATAATTTACAATTTAATTTTTAACAAAATCATTACACTTATTAAAAAGAATAGAAAATTACAAGGGGAGGGCATATATATATATATATATTGGGCTGGCAGTAAAATTATGTACATTTAGATAAACAATTCTGTATCACCCATCTTTCTACCTCTCTACTACCTTCTGGCAAAACATACAAATACAGTAAAATATTAGAAATAAAACATGCCTATTTCATCAAATTAAATAAAGAATTACTGATAATATACTTCAAATACTTTTATTTTAGAAGTTGTTTTATTTTGGCAGGTCAAGCATTCAGCTAAATCATCAATGCTTAAATATGGTTTTTCAAGAACATTTTTGTCCCACAATATCATCAAATATTGTGGATTCTCCAATACATGTAACTTAATATTTAAAGCACAATGCCTAAAATATGCCAAAAAAGGTATAATTGTAATAATTATCATCATCACATTCTTGAAATGGACACTGATTATTGTTTAAAAATAGTTACTGCAGCAAATTAAAGTAAAAAAAAGGAAAATCAAGAATGAATAAAATTACTTGTTCTAAAATTGTTGTTGAAAATATATTAAGAAATAAACATCTCTTAAGAGACACCTATTACAGATGGTGTCAGCACAAAACAACAAGACATTGTTGGACCTTGAAAATCTGGATTCTTGAAAGTGATCAAATCCCAAAGATTTTTTATGAAGCATCCCAGTTGTGCAATTAATAAGGAAATCTAGTTGTTTCCTTGTTTTCTCTTGTGATTTCACTTGTAACTAAAATGTATGGATAACCGTAGAGAAACTCACATCTCCAGAATTATTTATGTTTTCGAGAAATTCAAATAAACGTCGCAAAACTGACGTCTTATGGAAACATTGGAGTTATTTTCCTTAAAATTATAATTACATTTTCCAGTTGCTTTCAGGTAAGCGGTTGAAACAGTTGGCCCAGCTGAACCTGTGAGAAGGGTGACAAGTATAGATAGTGACTGAGGCTAAATCACAGATTATTTATCCCAAATCTGGCTAAATATCATTAGTTTTTAGAAATTTGGTTGGTTACTTTTACATTTGACAGGAAATTCTGAAATTGTACATGCTCAGCTCTTATCTACAAGATTCTTCACATCTGGTGTATGTGTGTTCACTTAACATAGAATAATTCTGTGTCACCTGGATTGTTTAATCCAGGTTACACAAAAGCTGCCGTGGATGGACTTTTGGTGCACATTTTCAAAATTGTCCAACTATGAAATTTCAATAAACAGACCTAGATAAATGTTTCTTCATGCTAATTCTTGTTCCAAAAAATTGTGACAAAAAATTTCAATGTTTAGTTTTTTGCAGATATAAAATTCTGAAGAGTAACAAGATGCTTCTTTATTACAATACAAAATTCATCTCAAGTTTCTGTATCAATGACAAGTAAAATTGCTGCACCATTCATAATGGTGATATAAAGGAGCAAAAGCTAAAGCAATTTGTGTTACGTAATCCTAAAATGTACTATATGTATGATAAGATACTACCTGTTAAATACATATTAATCCTGCAAACCCTCATTCTTTAATATCGAATAAGGGCTAATACAGATAACAAACAAGGCCTAATTTGTAAACTTTCTAAAACAGATTTTGTTGTAACTGAAATATTTTTGGTTTTATTTGGATATATTAGAATGAGACAGAAACTATATATAAGTTTTTCGTTCATTATCAAAACAATGTTTTTTCGCTGTAGAATAATGAACTCATTTCTATGTAAAGAAGACATATCTCACAAGGAGGTAAAACTGTTCCTGATATTCTACACGAGGCTTTAAGTCTTAACACAAAATCATCTGTCTCTTGGGCTCTCACACAATTCTGCCTCAAAATATTATGTTGTTATAATAACCAACATCAGGTAGTACCAAGGTTTGAATAAGTTGAAGACATTTATTTGTTTCTATTCCCAATAATGACCATGTTTTGACACCATAAACATTACAAGTTAACCAGAACAAGGCTGCATACCTTTATTGACAACTGGTGACAGATGAAGCTTGTACCAAGTGACAAAAAGGACAAGATATGTGAATATTACACACAGACCATAACTAAAACTATGAAAGACTTAAAACTTGTACATACATACCCAACTACACACACATGCAGGGAATTAAAGGTCAGTGTAAGACTATCAACTTAGAGTGTCAAATATCAAGTACACGTAATCTTAAATTTGAACAATAAAATATTTCTAACAGAAACGAATCACAAAAAGTTGTTAACAAAGGAACTGATCAACTGCTGCTTCATAAACTATAATGGCAACTATGGTTACACAGAAACAGGTGAAACAAAAGGCCAAAGAAAAGCTTCTCACAAACCACGATAACTATGGTTACAGCAAAACTTCTCACAAACCATGGTATCTGGTTACAGCAAAGCTTCTCACAAACCATGGTATCTATGGTTACAGCAAAGCTTTTCCAAAACCATGATAACTATGGTTACAGCAAAGCTTTTCCAAAACCATACCTGTGGACCGAGAAAAGCCCATAAACCATGAAACTGGTTAAAGAAAAGCTTCCAAAATCCTATAATAATAGTGGTAAAACAAAAAGCTTTCAACAGATCATGGTTTATAGAAAAATTTGTCATGAACCACAAGAGCTGTGATTACAGATAAACTTCTCATAAACTTTGGCTATGGAAATGCTTATACAGCAGAAACAGAATTTTCAGTAACAATATTGCTACAGTTCAGAGAAACATCATCATTATTAAACATTGGACCACAAGGTCCTGAACATCAATTCAAATTTGTAAGACCTATTTTCAAACTTTGTTGTTGAAAAAAAAAACAACATAAAATACTGATACAGTGATCCTTTAGACAGTGTCAACAAACGTATCCATCATTGCACTTCAGATCCAAGAAGCAATATCAATAATCACAGAATCTGCACAAGTATAAAACATTCTCATTACCAAATAGTTTAGTTCTTGTAACAGTATCAGATTTCTGATACCAAAATACCCTCAACTCAAATACATATGTACATGCTTGCAATAGGATACATTGTATTACGAAAGCATTTTTCATAAAATTCTGATGAAAAATTATTATTTCAACTATTCAAATATTTTAAAAGAGATGATCAATTTACTTCAGCGTATAGACCCCAAGTAAGCTACATTTACACGCAAACTTTCATTCAATTTGGCTTTCACCACAATAAATTTCATCATTTAAATATTGTCAAGCAGGCCACATTCAAGGATTTCCACATTTCCGACTTGTCCAAAGCTTAAGTGTGGACATTTCCTGTTGTGTCCATATAAGGTACTAGTTAGTATTGTCCAGACTGGTCACAGGGAATCATTTCTTGAGGAATAAATTTGCAACTAGTCCGAACCAACCTTCGCTATAAGTTCATCACAAATTGCTGTCAGTTCCTGATTTTCCTGAACCTGAAAATGACCAGAAACAAGTCAATATTTTCTGTGTAGTTATTTATTGTTATACCCATTTGAATTCTAGATTCCATACCTTTCCCAGAAAATTACTCGATGTAATATCCGTTTGAATTCTAGAATTATTTATTTATTTGTTTATGTTTACTCATTTTGTAATTAATACTACCTTGGTTTTTGTTAGGTATGGTAAATCTGTGGTCGAAAAAAAGATCCCTTTCCTATCTCTTGTAATGGATCAATAAACAGAAGATATTTAATAGTAACAAATGTATTATTCATAACATTGATTGCTCTGCTATATATAAGGTTTTTTCGGATCTTTTATATTACAACACAATAACACTACACAAAAGACTGTAAAATCATCAATTTTCATGTTGGTTATGTTTCTGTTTGATATCATCCTCAATCTGATTGCAGATGTTTATACAAAGAAAGATTACATATTGCTCAATAAACAATAAATCACTTTTTGTTCCAGAGTCTTTTCTAGCCCTTGTACACGTAGATCTGATTTTCTCATGGCCGCTTCAAGTCGAGCTACATCAGCTGTTGTTGTTTTTTTCACTTTCTCAATTTCTTGATTTGCTCTGAATAAAAGAAATTAAAAAAATATATTTAACTCTTCTCACATACTTTCTCACATGTTTTATCACTGACTGACATTAATTATGATTTTGCATCTTCACTTAGAGTAATTAAGTGTTCATGAGCCAAGGAATATTTGGGAGTATAAATACTGTTCCTTGGTCAACAACAGCTTGGTGCAACAAAAGGAGCAAAGGTACAGAAGGATACATTCCAACATTTAAATTGGGACATTGAGACCTTGAAATTCAACTCAGTTCAGAAACACATGTGAAGTATAATCAAATCAATGTCGGAGTGATAACAACAGATGACTGATCGTAAGAATTTTTCTTATAAATTCTAAAAAAATGCATTTGCAATGAACGATTTCTTAATACCTTACATACTGTAAAATGATAAATTTTTGTAGGGCATTGATTTTTAGGGGATTCTCTTAATTCCTGAATTCATGTCTATGAACTGTTGAAATTAGTCTATATGGATTTATTGAGCAATATTTACCCATGAAATCAAGCGTCCACAAAAAGATTTTTTTTGAAAAACCACAAATATTGAGTCTCACAAAAATTATATATAAAGCTACAGTAATGCCAATAATCTGTTATGTACTTTGCTCAAAATGCTACATAGACAAGCCCTTAAATATAGTAAGAACTTTCAAAATATGGAATCTGCAAAGTCATCTGTATAAAATTTATGGAAAATCTAGGTATGTATTTTAATGTATTACATCAAGTGAGGATTATCAATCAAAACAGCATCAGAATGAGTTATTTTGATTTATTACTAACTGTCAACCCATATCCTTCCCTCCAGACTTCATCAACACCATTAGTAATAAATCCGAAGAACTCACTCTGATGCTGTTGTGATTGATATTCCTCACTTGATTTTCCCTACTGCTCAATCACCCAGCATATTGTTGGGTAGCCAGTTGAAGAGTAAAGGAACCCACGAACCAACCAACTAGCACGAATGGTGTTAGCTCTATTAGTAAATCCTTAATGTATTACATGTTACATTTCACCTAATAAAGTTCACAGCAGATATGGTTATCAATGCAATGCTTTCATATAATTTGACCATGTTTACATAATGTGGCAGCCAGTCAAAGGTAATTCTCCCCAAACCGACAAGTCATAAACATGACATTCATCTCTGTCACATCATCTGAAGAGCTGACAAGAGGAAAATTCAAATAAAAAGCACAACATAACGTTTATAGCCCGTACAGATCTAACTTATCCTCCGCTTGCTGTAAAACATCCTGTAGTTTCTCCTCGGACTTCTTTAGTTTGGACTGGTAGTCTTGAACACATTTCTTTAAAACTTCCTCATTCTGAAACCAAAAAATGTAAAATTTGAAATGGTGAAATCATTATGTAATATCTTAATTTTAAGAAAAGTTCATATTTAATCAACTGAGAATCTACAGCTTTCTTTCTACCAGATGCTGAACTTGATGAGAACTGCAAAGGATATTCTATAACTATGCTTTGTTTCAGAAAACACTTGTCCACTTAAAGAGACATCTTAATATTTTTGTGGCGACCATGTGTCCAATTTTAGCAGATTTTAGTACAAAATAAGTCCTAGTGCTTTTAGGTTATGAGTAATCACATCAGTTTCTTGTAAGAATTGATCAAAGATATGGATTTGAAAATATTTTCAATGTTAAGTTATAACATTTTAAACCTGATTTTTTTTGGTGAGTTACAAAATAAGAAAATTGGATTTTACAACTGTGAGCAGAGAATATCAAAATCTTAGACATAAATGCAACGTTCTATTTTCACTAAAGCATCTAACTTGACATCTTTGTGCTGACAAAAAAATAACTTTTATTACTATTTATCATGATAACAAATTAACACCACAATGTGAACAGACCTTTTTAAAACCTTCCACAACACCTTTGGTTTTCTCGTAACGACGGTGGAGATCGGAGAAGGCCATCTCCACTGACTGCAGATCTTCTATGGCCTAAAAACAACAAACAGATTCAACAGTGTGATGGATATTTAAAAGTGAATATTTTCAGCAGTTACACATGCTTCCATAAGGTTAGGCATCATGCTCATATCACAATTAAATGTCATATTGACAGGATAATTCTGTATGTTTGTTTGCTGGGTTTAGTGCTGTGAACAACAAGGGTCATTTGAAGGAGCCTCCTTGTAGTAGCTGGTAGCTACTTCACCGCACAACATTTGGGAGGCCTATCACACCCCATGGAGGGAAAAAAGGGTAAAGTGCCAAAGGACACAACCCTGTCAGCACAGACCAGTCCATTTCTAAGCTTCCTGAGAAACACTGTGTGTTATGTTTTCTATTGAGATTTAATTGTAGAGATCAAATATTATTCAGTCATTCTGAAAATATCTTTTCTCAATCTCATAATTGCTCTTTTCTTCAGTAAATGCACTAATATATTTAATATGTTTGTAGGTGGACCATCATCAATTAAGATACTTTGATGTTAGAACTGATACAAACCACAGAGAACCATGATTACAGGTATGAAATCAAAAGAGTGCAATCTGCAATACTTGCAAAAGAAATTGTTGGTCATTGAATAAAAAAGTTCTAAAATTTGTTTCTATTTGAACTTTACATTGAGACTGATGAACTACATCATGCATTTTTCATTATAAGATTAAAAATTTTGACCTTAATTCATGTGGCCTTGAACTCACCTGATCCCTCTCTTTTACAACATCTTCCATGGACTGCTGAGATTCTGTGCATGATTTTTCCTTTTCCGCTGAAATTGAATCAACAAAATTCTTACAATGTCAGTGATATCTGATCAATATGTTGTATTCATGAAGGTGGCAGATAAGACAGGTTAATCTGACCAATACAATTCACTCCAAAGATCCCCTATAAAGACACAATAAATGTCTTTTACAGCATCTTACAGGGAGTCAAATAAGACAAGTTAGCCTGGCCAATTTGTTGTATCCACATTGGTGTCAGAGTAGATATATTTCACCAGTGTGAATGATTCTATAGTGATAATACAGCGGCTTTTTTTCCTGCAGGATTTGGGGCCAATACAGGACCCATTCCCATTGGTAAAGCCAGTATTTTTTCCCCAATCCATGTTAAAATTCCAAAATGAATGCCAGTTAAAGAAATTAAAAATAGATGGTTATGTCCCATGTACAACTGATTTTTTTTCATTCTGTGTTTTTGCTCTAACAATAAATCTATTAGTAATGATTAAATTAAAATATCTTGGGTGTTTTATTATTTTTCAAATTGTAGATTTTATAGAACTTTCTCACAAATTCAAAGCCATACAATTCATTCCTAAAGAACTGAAAAAAACCCTTTTATACATACCTTGTAGTTGGGCAATAGTTTTTTCAAACTCGGCCACGACACACCTGTGTAAAGAATGACAAGTTATTATGTGTCACACATCAATACCTGTAATTATATGATGTAAAAACTAAATATAAAGTCTCATTATCATGGAATGCTGCATTGGTTTTTTTTTGACATATTCTCAGACAAGGAAGTTGGAATTATCTTGGGTTTTAATAAAAGACATTTAAATCTAAATATGAAAATTTCAGGGAGAAAAACCTGACCATACCTAGTGAACGACATCATACATGATAAATGACTCTCATCATCTTGTCAAAAACCTCGGTTATATAACCCCATTACCTACACCAATCACTATTGTTCATACCTCATATCATGGTTGGCCTGTTTTAGATTCTTGCACTGATCTTCCAGGCGAGATAAATTTTTCTCTCGGTCAGCAAGTTTTCGACTCCATTCCCTCTCTTTGTTGAGAAGCTTGGCTTGAAACTCTAAGTCCAAGTCTTGTTTCAGCTTATTCCACTCAGATTGTGAGTACTTTAGCACCTGTCATAACACCAAACAAGTCATGAAATTTGGAATTTACCAAAATTTTAACCAGTTAGCCAAGACTGTGTGTCTGCTGTCCTTTATCAACATGGTCACTGAATCTAACAAAGAAAGCCCAGTGTAAGTAGACACTGAAGTCATTTACAAAGGCTTACTGCTGTCCTTGAACAAAATACATTTAATCAAGTACAAAACTACCCAGCTGTACAAAGTAGTACCTACATGCCTGTAAGTAATCATAAGAATACTATCTGCTCTTAATCAAATAACATGTACAAACCACAAAAACAAACTCATCAATACATGCAATGTGTTCTGAGTCAAATCAAAGATCTGTTGCTGAACTAGCATGATTTAAAATGTACTAATTACATGGCACAGCTCTTTAGAGCTTCTCCCACATTTTTTTTTAGTCCAATGGAAGAATTTCAACTCAACAGGATTTTCTTGTATATCTAGCCATCAATATGTAGATCATGATATCTACTTAAATAAAGTTTTTCAATATCTACAGCAGATGAAAGAAGCTCTAATCTGCTCCTATTATCTTCGTCATTAGCAGTAACAGAAGCAAGAACCAAAACTACTATTTTATATTTGTACTTTTTCATTTTTAATAATTTTTTGTTTTCCTCCTTTTTGAAATCTTACTCTTAACTTTTTACCTCTATGCATATGTTTCTGTTAAACTCTACATCATTAGACATTAGTCTGTAAGTAAGATTTACATATGTTACCTGAAATCATCCACTTGTGCCCTAACAAAAAAGTCTTCCCTGTAAAAAATTAACTCCCTTGTCAGAGTTCTCCTTTAATTACTTATGTCACAATGGTCCAAGGGAAATTATAGGAATCTACTCCATGTAAACCTTCACCATACATTCCATACTTTTTTTGATACATCATATTTGTCAAAATTTTTGTTTTCTTATCATACAGTTTTCTTATCTTTTAAAACAGTATAAAGAATGGATAAAAACATGACCTGACAAGCTTTTTCATTACAAAAATCCATTGGCAATTTTTATGACCGTTATGATCTACTTAAGCCAGAATTTTCAGAAGTGATATCAAAATAAAGACACTGGATTTGAAACTTTTAAATCAGACTTTGGACCTACTTTATATTCTCAAAATTGTGATATGTCACATTCAGGCAACACAAATTAGTTGTAACATCACTTTAATTATTTATTCAACTATAGAGCTAAGCACATGGATATTCAACTTTAGTTTATATACTAAACAATGGTAATCATTCATCTAGTATATTTATATCATGCAGTCATACAGTATTATAATCTATAATTATAACTTTTCTCCACATTTTAACTGTGATTACAATTTGACTTCATAAAAGCCAAATGAGGTCATGCTCAGCCCCTAAAGCTGATATCATAAAATAAGAACCATCAACAAACAAAAACACTTATTTCCTACACCGAGACATTTTCCACCATCTAGAAGCACAAAATCAAGATATATTTACTGTAATATTAAAATATTGAATTGTCTCAGTATAGCAAATATGTAATTTTTGAAAACTGGTTGCTGGCTTTTGGCAAACAGTCATGCCTGCCATAAAGTTAATAGAAGTCAAGGATCAACAGAAGTCATGCCTGCTATAGGTCAACAGAGGTCAAGGTTATCAATGGGTCATGGTTAACATAGGTCAACATATATAGGTTCAGACTGCATCAACAAATGTCATGCCAGCCATATAGGCTAAAAGATGTCAAGACAATCAACAGATATTGTGTCTTGTGGGCCACAGAAGTCATGACTGTCTATCAACAGAGCATGCCTGACATGAGTAAACAGATTTCATGTATGTTATATGTCTACAAAGTTCAAAGCTGGCTATCAACAGAGGTCATGCTGACATTGGTTCACAGAGGTCATGTATGTCATAGGTCAACAAAGGTCAAGACTGTCTTTACACACAGGTCACTCTGACAGGTCAGTGAGGTAATGCCTGACATTGGTTAACAAAGGTCAAGGATGTCTTTACACACAGGTCACTCTGACAGGTCAGTGAGGTAATGCCTGACATTGGTTAACAAAGGTCAAGGATGTCTTTAAACAAAGGACATTCTTATCAGTGGTTAGCAGAGGCAATGTTTGGCATAGGCAAATAAGGTTTTGTGTTTAAATACAGTTTGCCAATATTTTGTGATGTATTTAGTTTAACAGTAATGTAGTAGCATTGGTTGGTGGGGAAAAAAGAACAGACAATATCAAGATTTAACTGATCTATGACTAAAGTTTCAGGCAACTATCTGAGAGTTAGTGTCAACAAAAAAATGACTCAAGAAAAAACAGTACATCATTAAAGCATTCTCTGAATTTGATTTCTGCAGTTATACATGTTAACTTCTCCATTGATTGAAATCTGAAAGAAAAATACTGGCACATGAAGCTTTGATGTTTCCATCATGTTTTCCTCCATTCTTCAATGATCATGGATGACGAGGATCAAGCAGCTCTATGAAGCATCTTTGTCTGAAATCATTTGATAGCAATCTCTACTCTATTTCTTTTGCGCAAAGCTTGTTTCTCCTTGTTTGATGTCAAAACAAAAAAAATGATGATTTATAAATCTGTCAAGGCCTTATACACTGTAACTCAATGATGCATAAATTTGTTTTAAAGTTCTTTGATACCATGCTTCAATCAGTCCACCGAGTATAGTCTTATTTCTTTGTTTACATTGTATACACATTCTTAAGATATAAATAGATATAATAATTAGCAGTAGATATAACTTATACCTTTGTTTATATACAATTATTACATTATATATATATATTATAGATACACAATCCAGTTATGTTATTAAGACCTTGTTTTACATCTGTCCTTTACAGCATTAAATTTGAGTTTATGGAAGTCTCAGGTGAAATGATAATTTGAATCAGACAACAAAAAGACAATATTTGCATTTGTATTGATTGATGCCTAACTTTGATTTTCTTTTCTTTTTGTAGATTTGTTATTCACACGAATTTGATGTGAAAATCTTATAACAGAACTTGTCAACAAATTGTGAGTGAATTGTGATGAAATTAAAATTAAAATGTGATATTGTTACAAGATGTCAACTCCATTTACCTTCTGGGAATGTCAGGTTCAATTTGAAAATATTTTTCTTTATTATGTGCTGTCATCTGAGTGTATATATCATATCCAATGACTGGTATTATAGACAAATTTTGTACATCACTATGCAGAGGGTTATCTTAGTCACATTTGTGAATTTGAGAACATGCTAGTTTTGAGCAATTGTTTTTTTTTTTTTTTTTTAAACTATTCTTATGAGAAACATTGAAGTTATAAGGTTTATGATTTTTGAATCAAATTTTTGTAAACTAATATTTATGAAATTCCAGCCACAATCAGACCCATTAACAAAATGGGAAAAAAGATTTCATGGTTAGTGGTTTTTTTTCGTTGAGTAAACTTGCCCTGTCATTCAAAAATTGACAATCTGTCCCTGAATCACCAGTAATTTACCACCATCACCATAACCATAGGCCTAATGTTAGCAAGTCACTTGAACTGTTGATATTTAATGTAAAGGGTCAAGGTCAAGTGGAATTGAAATTAAATGCAAGACATTTACAGAAATCCCAGCATGTATTGGTTGGTATATTACAATTTGAAATATGATCTTGATTTTTATCTTTTCTTAAATATCATCGTGACAACTGTTACATTTTAAAATATAGTACTAATGTATATATGTTACATTTTAAAATATGACTTTGATGTACATTATATTTTAAAATTTTAAATCATACTGATGTATGTTATATTTTGAAATGTAATTCTGATGTACATATATAGCATGGGACAAACATGTTCACTCTAATTTGTGTTGTATATTAAAGTAAAGATACACATCAATATTCTTTTAATGACCATCTTGAATTTTTTAGCCTAAATCCAATCAAGATAGTAATTATTTCTAAATCTTTCTCACAGAAAACCCATAATGATATATAAAAATAAACGAAATAGAATCGGTGTGAAATGTACTCAATAATCCCTTGTTATGTCCTCAATGCTTTCCAATTGTGACCTTGACCCAATTTACATGTGCCAGAAGTTCCTTTTCACTAAGATTTTTAACCTTGACTTAGACCTTGCCTTTCCAGGGTCAACATGCGATGTATCATACAGAGTAATCATAGATAATTGTATATTGTGACAAAGGATGATCTTTTCCTCTGCTTGTAATTATTTAAATGTTTACTTCTTTGAAACAAATTTAAACATTTAATCATTATGACAAAATGGTGAGTGTTAGGGAGTTATGTATGGAAGGAAAGGTTGAAATGCAATCGTTATAGATGGGATTGAAGGAAAGGAAGAGTTAACGAGAGCTTTGTTGCTGGATCCCATGGGGCTCCAACTGAACCGAACATTTTGCAGTTAGAAGCATCATCACACAGAAAGTGCAGTATCATGAATACCAGAACAGCATACTCTACCTGTTTACTGTTTTCCTGCGGGGAACAATTATGTAAAACAATTACAGCAAAGTCATAAAAACATTAAAAAAAAACTTTATGGTAAAGCGAACAACGTGTTTTAACCCGTTGTTGTTGAGTTTTACCGATGAGCTGCAAGTTTGGCATTAATGACATCAACTGTCGATGGGCCATGACAGAAGCTATACAAAAACAAATGGAAATTTTAAGGAAGTTTCATTATATACAGATGTAACAAGAAAAAGGAAAAGTTTCAAGATTTTAAATGTAATTACACTATAAACAACATGAAACATGTTTTATCATAAATTAAAAAAAAACATTCAGGATATCAGTTACTTACTTGAACAAGTTGTACCACCGACTCCGTATTCTCCATCTTGAATCCGCTTCGATCCCCGTCCCCATCACTCTGCAACAAACCAAACAAAAAAGGAAAATTATTTATTTTGGTAATGAGAAAAATTTTCTAAAAGTTATATTCAGAATTTCCATCTTGAATTTTCTAGTTCCAACTTACCTATATAGTCATGCATGACCATCTTAAGTTACATTTTCAAATTCCATCACATCACAAGGTCATTCTAAATGACAATTTGAACATTTCTCTCCATTTATTCAACTCTCAACAGGCTTTGCAATACACAAGACCGTATAAGACAACCTAAGAAGAAATAGGCATGTTTTTGACATCTTCTGTTCTATTGCAAACATGTAACAATTCAAAACAAAGACACTGATGGTGCCTCACCTACTGAGGTGAAAGCAGTCAACCAAATAAACTTACTATATGTTACACACCTAGGAACATGATTTTGTCCAACTTATTCTCAAAAACTATCTATAAACACATTGTATTTATGATTTATTAAGTCCATTTAGGGCCAATATTGAGTTGGCTTATTGCAGTACAATAAATTAACATTTGTTTGGATTCTACTGCAAACATCAGTAGATATGGATGGACTTATCACAAAGAATGAGGGTACTGCTCTATAAAAACACAGTAGAAATATTGTTAACTTGCTTTCAACAGTAATCATGGGCTGAGAACTGACAGATTTTCAAACTACGATAAAACTAGACTAATTCTACAGGAAATCTACAATTATATATATTTCTAATCACAGAAAGTTTATATAATCTATGTAGTAGGATTGTTACATATGATATAAATACTATGAATATAACTTATCAACACCATTATTGTTTTAAAATATAATTATGAAATAATTAAAGAAGCAATTAATTTCTAGTTTTGTGTTTGTTCTTACAGATCAACAGCCAGGAAGCTGGACATCAAATCCTGTCTGATCACTCCTTCTAAATATTCTACATAAAAGTATTATACAGCCAATAGGGGAAGGAACAGCCGACTACCAGGGTAGTAAACTTCACAAATAGTCTAATCTGTACTAAATAACACCATATTAGGCCATCTGTTACTTCTAGATCACAGTGGGGTTTTCTGTCCCTTTCTCTAAGTCTCATATCAGGGAGTCTGAATCATCCAGTGACATCTGGTACTGGTAGTTAGCTGGTAGGGGATGGGGTTGGGATGGGAAGGGGTCGGTAGGGGATGGGTTGGGATGGGAAGGGGCCGCCAAGGGATGGGTTGGGACGGGAAGGGGTCAGTAGGGGATGGTTTGGGATGGGAAGGGGTCAGCAAGAGATCCGTTGGGATGGGAAGGGGTTGGCAGGGGATGGGTTGGGATGGGAAGGGGTCGGCAAGGGTTGGGTTGGGATGGGAAGGGGTCAGTAGGGGATGAGCATGATGTTGGTAGGGAATGGAATAGATGTGGTTGTCAGGGACAGATGGATAGTTGGTATGGGATAGAGGATGTGGATGGGTACAGGGATGGGAGTTTGGAAGAGATGGAGGACTAGGGGTATAGGTATGTAATAAATGGTTGATGGGACATAAGGATGGGAGATGGGGGGTGGGGGGAGGAAAAGGATGGAAGGGATGGAAGGGATGGAGGAAAGGGGTGGGGATAGGAGATTGAGAATTAAATGCTTGAGATGAGATAAGAGAGGGAATTGGAAATGTAATGATGTGGTATGGTTTAATAAAAGCTGAGATGGAGGTGATGGGGATTGGTTGGCAGGGCATGTGGGTCAATGGGGATGGGGATTGAAGTTGGTTGGGGGCAGGGGATGGTTTGCAGGAGATAAGAATGGGAGGGTGATTGGAACACTGTGGATAAGGTGGGTATAAGATAGTAATGTCAATACTATCCATCAACGGTCAGAATATAATAAATCTAATGATTCAATTTTACATGTATTTCAGTCTCAAAACCTACCAATTAAGTACTTTAGTGCAGTAAAACCTGAGGTACACTGTTATGTTGAAATTTCTGTTACTATTATTTACCTTGTTTAAATCACAAACATGTTTCAGAGATTACATACCTCAAGCAATCCTGTCAATCTAAACTGACAGGGAAAAAAAGAGAGAATAATTAAATTTTCATTAAAATGAATTCTGATCATTTTTTAGTAACCTTTCAGACTTTCACACTTACAATGTCCTCATAGGGTTTGGTTGATGCTGAACCTCCCATCATACAGATATCACCTTGACAACTTGGCCATCCGGAAGTATTTTCACAATTTACCACAAATTCACACAAATAATAATCATATCATTTATCCAGAATATCACTTGACAACCAATTACTACTATTTACCATACACAGAAATAACCATTGTCAGTATCCATTTGCTGTTTGACAGTAACTAAACCCAAAATCTGATATACATCTTGTTGATAATGAATTTTGTCTGTAAAATACATCCTGTACATGGAAACCTACTATATCTTTAAATAAACCTGACAGGAAGTTTCAAAGTACAAGATCACATGTGTTTAATACACCATAATGAAAACGGAATGACATAAGTACCCAATCTACATACATATACACATATACCCTCCCCTTAATACACACATGTACAGACACATACACAAATATAAAACACACCGTTCAGTCAGTATCATTAAGCTTGCATGCAGCCAAGTAAAAAATTGTAACATAAAAAACCTGGTCATGCCTGTTTTCTTCGTTTCTCAACTTTAATCTTGTTGCCAGCTGGTGTGTTGTTCTGCATTGCCTGGGATTTCACAGCATAATACATGGTCCCCTTAGCCCCTTGTAAAATATTGAGGTGATTGATTTTCTGCCAGAGATGATTCAGGGATACGTTTCAGGTGAAATGACAATGTATCTGATCCCTAAATACTTTCCTCCTTTGTAAGACGATGGAATTCCAGCTTTAAAATATGATGCATTGCCTGTGTATTTTCTATAATCTGAGTGACGTAAGTATTGATCACACACAGTCAGACTTCTGTATAGCGATGTGCTGCCATCAGGATTAACCAGTACACAGTAGTTAATTCCCTTCAGTTAGACCTCAATATCAAACAATATTCTTAAATTGTTCTTAATATCAATGGACCAGAACAATTCAGTGTACAAATTAATATTTCAGTCCTGTAAGCAAATCTCTTTCTTCGCGGGTTGGAATATCTCAATCCTGGAAAAAACCATAATTTAAGTCCTGAGTTGATATCTCTCTCCACTTCGAGTAAATATCTGAATCAAGAGGTCCAAAACCTCATTCAATAACCAATATCTAAGTCCTGATGACAATATCTTCTCCAAGGAATCAACATACTTAGTTATGAAGTCAACAGTTTCACAAAGAAATCAATACCTTAGTCCTTAGGCTGAGTTTAAATTAGCTTCACCTAAGAGTCAATGTCCGAGTCGTGAGGGCAACGGCCTCATACAGGAGTCAATATCTCAGTCGTAATAACAATAGATTCCCAATGAGTTAATACCTTAATCCTAAGGTCATATATCAATCTTTTCCCAAGTGTCATATCTTGGTCCTGTATTTAACATATATACAAATGAGTCAATAATCCCAGTTTTCAGTTAATGTCTCAACTGAAAAATTAATATCAAAGACTTGAAATTATAATAATCTAACTGACATATCAATATTTAAGTCCTGAATCATTATTTTCATTCAGGAGTAAATATCTCAGTCCTATATCAATATCTGCATCCAGTCTTGAAACCAAAACAGATCAAATTAACTTGCTGATGCAATTTAACTTATATATTTCATATCAGTGAACAAAAACTCTGACAAAGGGTTGGGAGTTTGTAAATCAGACCTTGCCCTAAGATACATGTAATCAAGAGGTGACTACTGTCCTATCTGAAGTGTAAGTTTTATTCATATTTTCATTACAGAGTAATTTTTCATTGTAGGAATTTGTTTATTCTGAATCCTGCTATCAATATAACAATCAAGCTGATATCAAATCCATTTCAATGCTTATTCCTTTATCTAAATTTTAATCAAATTCTGTTTGTAAATGGAGAGGATACAATGTTTTGAAAAACAAGTTACTTTATATATCACATTCTTTAGTTCACATCAATTTTTAAAAAATCTATATTTCTATTTATCTATTTTTTCTTAACAAATGCTATAGAGGAATGAATTACCTCCCCTTTGATTATCATTTTAAGTCTACTATAAGTGTGTACTCAATAGCATTGTTTAATTTGAAAGAAAATCTGTTGAAATCTGGGTCCTTACTCAAGAAAAAATCCATAAAATCTCATTTTTATATATCAAAAATACTATTCCTATAGCAAATAAATACAAAAAGAATAATCGTTAAAACTCAATATTTCACTCTTAATATTTAAGTTAACAAAGTAAAAAAGTAGTTATTTAAAACTTCAACTAAATATATCCACACCTGTAACAAAAGATAAAAAAAGACATTAAAAAACAAAAAAAAAGAAACGAAGAATAAAAATGAAATAAAGTAAAATGAAATGCACAGTGATACATCAATAAAGACTTATTATTGGATGGTACAGATTTACAGTGAGACGCATGCAATAATGAAAGCAGTCATGCATATTCAAAACATGCAGATACAAGCTCTACTAGAAACTACAGGAGACATGAGATATATATCATACCAAAATATTCCAACATCAGAATCAATTAATATTCATTCTTGTCTGTGATATATTTGGTAGTGATATCTGGCATCTCCAATGTAATGATATATCAGGGACATATAACTTATTTTACATCCCTGGATATATACATTAAAAAAAAAAAGTATCCTCAAATTCCACAATGACAGAACCAAAATGTCTGACTGATTTGGCCGTTATAATTTCAATAAAAAAATTTCTTCAAGAAACAATTCAAAATACAAGTTTTACCTGCAGGATGGTACATATATATACATTTTGTCATTTATTTACAATGACACCATTTTTTGTAACATAACACTGAACTAATTATCTTACAAATTTTTAAAAGCTTCACATAAGAAGAACTGTAAAAGACATTTAACAGCAAATGCAATTAAAACATGCTGTAAAAGAGTGAAAATAAAATTTGTAAATAAATAAATGTGGTCCATCAGAATGGAGTTTCCATTGAGGCTTTTCCAGCACCTATATAAATGCAATAAGTGGCGTTAGTGAGACCAAAAGCAGGCAGAGAGGATATAAAGAATTAGGATACAAAAAGGCTTGAGACACTGGATTTATCAACTCTCCAATACCTTTGAGCCTCTAGAGTTACGGCCCCTGGCAGTAGGTGGAAAGTCATAAGCATCGTAATATCTGGAACCATCAATTTCATCAGGAGGAGACTGCGGCTACCGACAAAAAACAAGGTCAGGAAAAGTGACATCAAGGTCATCGATAAAATGGCAGCAAACCATTTTTTATCAACACATAAAAGTCATCTTAAAAACAGCAGCAAACCACTTTATTATCAACAGAGACCAAATTATACCTGAAACTGCAACAGGGTTTTCTTTAGCACTGTACAGTAATATTAAGATTTGATCTGAATACTGAAACAAGTTGTTTTTAATATTTAAAATGCATCTATAAAGCAAAACTAACA
This sequence comes from Ylistrum balloti, assembly GCF_031769215.1. Lineage (NCBI taxonomy): Eukaryota > Metazoa > Mollusca > Bivalvia > Pectinida > Pectinidae > Ylistrum > Ylistrum balloti. Next base: position 1,821,516 of record NW_026781889.1, read on the forward strand.
AACAACAATGCAAGCATTTAAGCACTGCTTCTAACTAAGCTTGAAAATTTGTTTCCAATAAACACCATTTGTTTTAAAGCAGATGCAGTCATACTTAAATGTTCTACTATTTCGGATTATCCAATGTACCTGTATATCCAATCATAATTTCGAGACAATCAGAAGTAAACAAACATCTATATAATAGCTACCAACATTTTTTATGGAAGACTGAGGTTGTTTTATGTGAACTTTCCTTCCTTTCTACTTCTAAGTAAAACTATGTGAAAAAAATCCTTACTCTCTACTTTGAAATACAAAATTGTGAAAAAATGATAATATTCAATTTCTTTTTTCTTCTATCTAACACATCGCATGAGAAGTGAATTGCAACCACAATTTAGCTTCAGCAGTAATTTACTTTTCTTTAGATTATAGAAAAAAAACTAGTTTGTAAACTAGGTAAATAAATTGATTTCTTGATAAAAAAAAAGATCCATGATCAAACAAAACAGATGAGAAAACGAGATGACAGAATTTTAATCCAGCAACTCCTAATACTGTTGGAGGGAGACAACTCTGATTACATATATGGAGAGCCACTAACACAAACTATTAAATGAAAAAGATTTGATAAAGACATCAAGCAAGATGTGAAGTTGTGAAAAAGTGAATATCAAACATGGTGACAAAGGGAAATGTATATCAATTTAATCAGAAATTAAAAACCTTTCAAAATCAGTAATTTTTCAATTATTGGTAATGCATTTTTTCAAATGTTTCATTAATGAAGGCAAATTTCACATTTTGCTACACTCTGAATCTCAGAAATTAAACAGAAATAATAATAACAATTGAAAAAAAAAATTAAACACAAAAACTACACACTTTTTTTCCCAATCTTTTGGTTAACTTTTAAGAAAAATAAAGTAAAAAAAAAAAAAAAAAACAATAGAAATAATTTTCCCCCCCCCCCCCCCCCCCCCCCAATCCACCACCAACCATTAATTTATTGAAATACTTGCAAAATATCCAACTTTTCTTTGGCAGGTTAAGAAGATGCCAGATAGTTATCTAGACATGGTGCTACATGAGAAAAGTGAGTGAGAAATTTTAACAACACAAAGATCAGTCACCAGAACTCCCAGAAAAATACAAAGGAATTTGTAAAACTAAACCAAAATCTCTTATAAAGCAAGTATTATGACCCATTGAAAGGTTTTAAAAGTAATAACTGACATTTGTGTAAATATAGAACATGAACAAATAATCACTTAAGAGCTTAGATACTTCAACAACATTTAACTATCAAGGAAGATAAAAACAATCTAGAGCAGTACTGATAATTACTTATGAAATTATACAATCTTAAAATGTTTCCATGGGGAGAAACAACTGACAATCTTTTAAGGGTGTATGATGTATTCCAATAGCATGACTATTATTTTACATGTTGTTATATGTTACCATGTATGAAAGTTAGCTATATACATTTAATTATACACTTGATGGTATACATATTCTGTATTTATCTATAAGTATGAACATTTTCTGTATCGGCATTGTGTTCTGATTTTACATCCACCGCATGCTTTTCATATTTTATATTCTGTACTTTACAGATTTCGTATTTCAAATCCTGTACATGGTGTTCATATTTGACATTATGCAATGTATATGCCACAGGTATCTTGTGATTGGTGTTCACATTTTATGTCCTGAACATAAGTTTTCATATTTCATATCTTGTATATGAATCCAGAGTACATATTTTACAAAAACAATATATATCCTATGAATGGTATTCACATTTTATGTCCTGTACATAAGTTTTCACATTTCATATCTTGTACCTACATGAATCCTGAGTTCATATTTCACAAAAGCCATGAATATCCTATGAATGGTGTTCACATTTTGATAAATGGTTGAACATTTCATAGAGCACACATGGTTTTATAAATACCATATATTTCTATCCTTTATCTTCTTTTCAGTTTTACCTGAATTGGAATAATTTACTCATAGACTCCAGTAACATCATCAATTATTTTACTGGGACAGACAGAACTGAAATAGCAATATGTTCCTTGGTTTTCCTGAAATTATTTTTTTTTAATTCAAAGGTATCCATTCATATGTCTATACATCTGCAATAACCTTGTAAGGCTATAAATACATCAAAACAAACATACTCTTTATATTTTATCCTACAATAAATCTCAGGTGAGGGATCAACACACAAGTCTCAAAGGGGAGGGGTAAACATACAAGACTTAAAGGGGAGGGGAAAACAGACAAGTCTTAAAGGGGAGAGGTAAACATGTAAGATTAAAGGGGAGGGGGCAACATACAAGTCTCAAAGGGGAGGGGCCAACACACAAGTCTCAAAGGGGAGGGGCCAACACACAAGTCTCAAAGTGGAGGGGACAACATACAAGTCTTAAAGGGGATAGGTAAACATGTAAGATTAAAGGGGAGGGGCCAACACACAAGTCTCAAAGTGGAGGGGACAACATACAAGTCTTAAAGGGGATAGGTAAACATGTAAGATTAAAGGGGAGGGGACAACATGCAAGTCTTAAAAGGGAGGGGACAACATACATGTCTTAAAGGGGAGGGGTCAACATACAAGTCTTAAAGGGGAGGGGTCAACATACAAGTCTTAAAGGGGAGAGGTAAACATGTAAGATTAAAGGGGAGGGGACAACATGCAAGTCTTAAAAGGGAGGGGTCAACATACAAGTCTCAAAGTGGAAGGGACAACAAACAAGTTTTAAAGGAAAGGGACAACATGCAAGTCTTAAAAGGGAGGGGATAACATACAAGTCTCAAAGTGGAGGGGACAACAAAAAAGTTTTAAAGGGGAGGGACAACATACAAGTCTTAAAAGGGAAGGGACAACATGCAAGTCTTAAAAGGGAAGGGACAACATACAAGTCTTAAAAGGGAAGGGACAACATACAAGTCTTAAATGGGAGGGGACAACATACAAGTCTTAAAAGGGAAGGGACAACATGCAAGTCTTTAAAATGAGGGGACAACATGCAAGTCTTAAAAGGGAGGGGCCAACATACAAGACTTCAAAGGAGAGGGTCATTACACAAATCTCATCCTAAAGTAATCCAATGACAGGTGTTTAACATATTATTTAAAAAAAAAACCAGTATGCATACTTGTTTTGATGATTTTTACCATTTCTTATAAAATGAAGTTGAATGATGCTTTTCTTGTCACATCAATGATCTAGTTCATCATAAATCCTAATGACTGTCTCTCACAAGATAATTCCTTAAATCCATTTTCTGACATTCAAAATTTAGCATCAAACTTAATTTCACAAATTATATCCCAGTTTACCATTGTCAACTGATCCTGCAATTATTAAAGGTTTGTTTGTTTCTTTTTTCCTGCCAAAGAAGATATTTTATTTGATAAGAGAGAACATTTGCGAAACTTGAGTGCAATATTAAATTTTCAAATGTCAAAAACCTTACTTGTGAGAGAGTTACAATATCGAAGCATACAAAGCAGTAAGTAATTACACAATTATAGATTACAATAGATAACATTTGTTGTACAACATCCATTATCATATTTTCTTCATTGTATAAATATAATAGATATATTCATTAACTATTCACATCCAAGATTATGTACTCCTAAACTGAACAAACCAAAACTTTTTCCACTTTCATAAAATCACCAATTGCAATCTTAAAAATTTTGCAATATAGAGCTAGTCTATTTGAAAAAAAAAAAAAAAATTTGAAAGAAGAAGATTGTTTGAGAGTAAAGACAAATCAATTTCTATTAAATTATATATGTTTTTTATTTCAAAGACAAAGTGGTCAAAAGTTGGTAATGATCTGAAAAGTGCTAAATGGTTTGGTTAACGTTGCTTAACGTCTTATTGAAAGCTAGGGTCATTTAAGGACGGCCACACAGCGGGGTGAGTACATGTGTGTGTTTTTGGCAGACTTTGATAGGTTTGTGTAAGTCTCCATCTGATAGCACTACATTGAATCCAACTTTGTAGTGCTAAGTTTTCTACCGAAGGCCTCCAGCAGGAAACCACATCACAGGTGGTCCAGTTGTTACATAACCATATACTGAATGTTAAGCAGAAATGGTATCTATCAGTTTTAAAGACTCTGGTATGTCTTGGCCAGGGTACCTAACCCGAAGTCACAGTGGCAAAGGCTAAACTAAAAAGCCAAAAGTGAGGTAGTTTCTCGTTCATATGCATTCAAGCAGATACATTGGATGTTCATGAATTTAGGAACCAAACTTTGCCAAGTATCACTGATGACAACAAAATTATATAATTGGCAAAAAAAACATTTTTCTTAACTCATATCAGATAAAAATAAAAAACAAAAAATAAGAAGCCCTTTTGAAATAATAAAAAACAATATTGAAATTTCTTTATTCTATCAGAAAGATCTTCCCATTTAAAATGATATTCATACTGTGAAGGTATCTTGATATAATATGTATTATTTGAAATATATAAAACATTTCTACACTCACACTTTACTAAGACTTTATGGATTGCAGAACAGTGGAAGATTTTGTTTTTGTGTTTCATTGAGGTCAAGCAAGATATACCTAACAGTTCTTCCTCTTGCCAATGTTTCATCTCTTCAAAGTAAACTTGTTATTGTCATCATTCTGCCAAATGGTTAAGTTAATGCAATACATAGAGTATTTCATACATATAGATATACTGGGTCCACTGGTTATATTATCGAGTATTGTACCTGGATTTAGACTTATAAAATATCCATATTGAAAAATCTAATATATTCCTAAATATCCTTAAAAATGATCTGTATATAATAATCTGGATTGAGAAGTTAACTGTTACTCAAATATACAGAAATTTAAATTTGATACTACTATATATGCTGAAGCACTGCAACCACACAACAAGTAACACAGCAGAGAGTTATCTCCCCTGATTGCCTATCACCAGCTGACAGAGGACATGCTTGGGGTTACCTCCTTTTCAAAACTCACCTTCACACTGTTGGAAGGGTTGTAGAGTATCTTGTCAACAGAGCGAGCACTGGCCTCCTGTTGTGGGTTGCCATTCTCCTCGACCTGGTCCTCGAGCACACGGGCCGCAGGATGTTTGGGGACGCGGGACGTCTTACTAGGGGGAGGGGGGGTCGTCATCGACAGTAAATCCACACTGTCAAATAAAGTTTTAATCTAATATAAATTAACATCAACAAACCTCACAATTTCACAAAGCAAATATTGAATTATTCTTAACACAATTGATGATATCAACTTTTTTATAATCATAAAATTTAGTGGTTTCAGGTAGTTTTTAATGCATGTTTAAAAGATTTTGTATGCATTTAGTGTTTCGTTGTCTTGTTGCCTCGTTGTATCTTATCTATAGCAGCTGGCCTATAAAGCTCCTATTAAACAAGTTCTTCATGGTATTATAGATCCAAACTAGAGTCTCATCTGCATAGCACCAGACTCTGGTCTTAGGTAGCACCAGCATACTTCCATATTTTTTCCTCAAAGATTAAATGAGGTCACATAATAGGCATTCACTTGAGTCTTGTAATTTGGGAATTTCAGTCTTTCAAAATTAAAAGTCAAATCTCATATTAATTATACTTTGAATATTTATTAAACACCAGACTTTGGTCCAATGAATTAACAGGGTCAGGTACCTAGGTAACACCAGACTTTGGTCCAATGAATTAACAGGGTCAGGTACCTAGGTAACACCAGACTTTGGTCCAATGTATTAACAGGGTCAGGTACCTAGGTAACACCAGACTTTGGTCCAATGAATTAACAGGGTCAGGTACCTAGGTAACACCAGACTTTGGTCCAATGTATTAACAGGGTCAGGTACCTAGGTAACACCAGACTTTGGTCCAATGTATTAACAGGGTTGGGTACCTAGGTAACACCAGACTTTGGTCCAATGTATTAACAGGGTCAGGTACCTAGGTAACACCAGACTTTGGTCCAATGTATTAACAGGGTTGGGTACCTAGGTAACACCAGACTTTGGTCCAATGTATTAACAGGGTCAGGTACCTAGGTAACACCAGACTTTGGTCCAATGTATTAACAGGGTTGGGTACCTAGGTAACACCAGACTTTGGTCCAATGTATTAACAGGGTCGGGTAACTAGGTAACACCAGCCTCTGGTCCTATGTATTAACAGGGTCGGGTACCTAGGAAACACCAATCTCTGGTCCTATGTATTAACAGGGTCGGGTAACTAGGTAACACCAGCCTCTGGTCCTATGTATTAACAGGGTCGGGTACCTGGAAACACCAGACTTTGGTCCAATGAATTAACAGGGTCAGGTACCTAGGTAACACCAGACTTTGGTCCAATGTATTAACAGGGTTGGGTACCTAGGTAACACCAGACTTTGGTCCAATGTATTAACAGGGTCGGGTAACTAGGTAACACCAGCCTCTGGTCCTATGTATTAACAGGGTCGGGTACCTAGGAAACACCAGTCTCTGGTCCTATGTATTAACAGGGTCGGGTAACTAGGTAACACCAGACTCTGGTCCTATGTATTAACAGGGTCGGGTACCTAGGAAACACCAGCCTCTGGTCCTATGTATTAACAGGGTTGGGTATCTAGGAAACACCAGCCTCTGGTCCTATGTATTGTTGGTAACAGGGTAAGGTACCTAGGTAACACCAGACGCTGGTCCAATGTATTAACAGGGTTGGGTATCTAGGAAACACCAGCCTCTGGTCCTATGTATTGTTGGTAACAGGGTCAGGTACCTAGGTAACACCAGACTCTGGTCCTATGTATTAACAAGGTCGGGTAACTAGGTAACGCCAGACTCTGGTCCTATGTATTAACAAGGTCGGGTAACTAGGTAACGCCAGACTCTAGTCCTATGTATTAACAGGGTCGGGTACCTAGGAAACACCAGCCTCTGGTCCTATGTATTAACAGGGTCGGGTAACTAGGTAACACCAGACTCTGGTCCTATGTATTAACAGGGTCGGGTATCTAGGAAACACCAGCCTCTGGTCCTATGTATTGTTGGTAACAGGGTCAGGTACCTATGTAACAACAACTCTGGTACAACGTATTAACAGGGTTGGGTATCTAGGAAAAACCAGCCTCTGGTACTATGTATTGTTGGTAACAGGGTCAGGTACCTAGGTAACACCAGACTCTGGTCCAATGTATTAACAGGGTTGGGTATCTACGAAACACCAGCCTCTGGTACTATGTATTGTTGGTAACAGGATCAGGTACCTAGGTAACACCAGACTCTGGTCCAATGTATTAACAGGGTCGGGTAACTAGGTAACACCAGCCTCTGGTCTTATGTATTAACAGGGTCAGGTACCTAGGTAACACCAGACTTTGGTTCAATGAATTAACAGGGTCGGGTACCAAGGTAACACCAGACTTTGGTCCAATGTATTAACAGGGTCGGGTAACTAGGTAACACCAGCCTCTGGTCCAATGTATTAAAAGGGTCAGGTACCTAGGTAACACCAGACTCTGGTCCAACATATTACCAGGGTCGGGTAACTAGGTAACACCAGTCTCTGGTCCAACGTATTAACAGGGTTGGGTAACTAGGTAACACCAGACTCTGGTCCAATGTATTAACAGGGTCGGGTACCAAGGTAACACCAGACTCTGGTCCAATGTATTAACAGGGTCGGGTACCTAGGTAACACCAGACTCTGGTCCAATGTATTATCAGGGTCGGGTACCTAGGTAACACCAGACTCTGGTCCAATGTATTAACAGGGTCGGGTACCAAGGTAACACCAGACTCTGGTCCAATGTATTAACAGGGTCGGGTACCTAGGTAACACCAGACTCTGGTCCAATGTATTAACAGGGTTGGGTACCAAGGTAATACCAGACTCTGGTCCAATGTATTAACAGGGTTGGGTACCTAGGTAACACCAGACTCTGGTCCTATGTATTAACAAGGTCGGGTACCTAGGAAACACCAGCCTCTGGTCCTATGTATTAACAGGGTCGGGTACCAAGGTAACACCAGACTCTGGTCCAATGTATTAACAGGGTCGGGTACCTAGATAACAACAGACATGTATGGCACCAGGGGACTGTATATGTATGTTGCACCAGATCATGGACATGTATGGTACCAGGGGACTGTATATGTATGTAGCACCAGATCATGGCTCTGTATGGCACCAAGGGAATGTATACATATGTAGCACCAGATCATGGCTCTGTATGGTACCGGGGGACTGTATATGTATGTAGCACCAGATCATGGCTCTGTATGGTACCAGGGGACTGTATATGTATGTAGCACCAGATCATGGCTCTGTATGGTACCAGGGGACTGTATATGTATGTAGCACCAGATCATGGCTCTGTATGGTACCAGGGGACTGTATATGTATGTAGCACCAGATCATTGCCCCAATATAGCACCAAGGTGCTGTATTTATTCAAACATAGCACCAGATTATACTTGGTCCCATTAAGGACCTGGGCGATGAAAATTTACACTACACTCTGCGGCTTTACAGACATGTTAGTCCTACCTCTGGTCAGCCTGGGTTTCTGTGTTGTCATTCCTGATCAGACTGGCGTCTGGCACTGCAAAGACAGAACAGACCACTTACATTATACAACAGTGTTACATATACAGTTCAGATACAGAGCTGGTAATCACGCTTACATTGGCGTTAAACAGATGGTGGCTAATTTTGTTAGCAGGAAGCAATGTCAGCAGGTTCCCCCTCCTTTTTCTTCTTCACTTCAGTCTATTTAATCATTTCTCTTTCCCCACCCTTTATTCTTCTATTTTATTACTTATACACATAAAAATTCCCCTCCTATCCTAAATCTGAAGGTATAAGCCTCAATCCCTCTCTACCTCCCAATGTATCTGACCCCTATCCTAAATCTGAAGGTATAAGCCTCAATCCCTCTCCACCTCCCAATGTATCTGTTCCCCCATCCTTAATCTGAAGGTATAAGCCTCAATCCCTCTCCACCTCCCAATGTATCTGACCCCTATCCTAAATCTGAAGGTATAAGCCTCAATTCCTCTCCACCTCCCAATGTATCTGTTCCCCCATCCTAAATCTGAAGGTATAAGCCTCAATCCCTCTCCACCTCCCAATGTATCTGTTCCCCCATCCTTAATCTGAAGGTATAAGCCTCAATCCCTCATCTGAAGGTATAAGCCTCAATCCCTCTCCACCTCCCAATGTATCTGTTCCCCCATCCTTAATCTGAAGGTATAAGCCTCAATCCCTCTCTACCTCCCAATGTATCTGACCCCTATCCTAAATCTGAAGGTATAAGCCTCAATTCCTCTCCACCTCCCAATGTATCTGTTCCCCCATCCTAAATCTGAAGGTATAAGCCTCAATCCCTCTCCACCTCCCAATGTATCTGTTCCCCCATCCTTAATCTGAAGGTATAAGCCTCAATCCCTCTCTACCTCCCAATGTATCTGACCCCTATCCTAAATCTGAAGGTATAAGCCTCAATCCCTCTCCACCTCCCAATGTATCTGACCCCTATCCTAAATCTGAAGGTATAAGCCTCAATTCCTCTCCACCTCCCAATGTATCTTACCCCTATCTTTAATCTGAAGGTATAACTCTCCACTTAATAATGTATCTGACCCCAATCCTAAATCTGAAGGTATAAGCCTCAATCCCTCTCCACCTCCCAATGTATCTGTCCCACATCCTACTGAAGGTATAAGCCTCAATCCCTCTCCACCTCCCAATGTATCTGTCCCACATCCTACTGAAGGTATAAGCCTCAATCCCTCTCCACCTCTCAATGTATCTGTCCCACATCCTACTGAAGGTATAAGCCTCAATCCCTCTCCACCTCCTAATGTATCTGTCCCACATCCTACTGAAGGTATAAGCCTCAATCCCTCTCCACCTCTCAATGTATCTGTCCCACATCCTACTGAAGGTATAAGCCTCAATCCCTCTCCACCTCCCAATGTATCTGTCCCACATCCTACTGAAGGTATAAGCCTCAATCCCTCTCCACCTCCCAATGTATCTGTCCCCTATCCTAAATCTAGAGGTTTAAGCCTCAATCCCCGTCCACTGCCCAATATTTCAGACCCCCATCCTAAATCTGGAGGTATAAGATTTAATCCCTGCCTCTGCATCTTTCAATGTATCTGACAATGATCAAATGATCTATCCTGTACTGTTTCTTCACTCCTCATTTTTTTCCCATAATTGTGAATTTACATTCTTCAACCTCCCATCCTCCTGTCTGCCTGTCCTTTTCTCTCTGTTATTCACTTCTTTCAACCCTCATCTTGTATAAACCCCTATTTTTTCTGCCTTAAGCCTGTTCTTTGAGCTTAACCAATTGTTCAGTACTCACTTGGGAGTTCCTTGGACAAACATAGTACACACTTCTCTTCTCCCCCTTTTCCACTCCCCCTTCCACTCAAACTTTATAAACCTGTGATATACAACAGCACATGTATGAACTTTTCTCTCCATAACCTTAGTATTTCTTATCACATTAGAAAGCCACTGTATGCTGCGAAATCTGCAGATGTCTAGTGGATCTTCCTGGGATTCATTTCTATACTAGAACTAAACACATTTTTTGTCTGCATATGGATAAACTACCATACAACATCAACATGTTCTCGAAAAACTTGAGCAGTTCATACACTCATTTTCCATTGCTTATGACTGAAAACTGTAGGGAAAAAAAACAGAGAAATCTGTTTGATTATAACATCAAAGTTATCCTAAGAATTAATGTATCTATCCAGTAATTCACCCAAAATATGGTAAAGAGCATGTCTGGTAATAAGCCAATGTCTGGTCAAAACTTATATCTGGTAGAGTCCATGTCTGGTAACAAGCCTGTAGCTGATAGAGTCCATGTCTAGTAATAAGCCCATGTCTGGTAATAAGCCTGTATCTGGTAGAGTCCATGTCTAGTAATAAGCCAATGTCTGGTAAAATCTTGTGTCTGGCAGAGTCCATGTCTGGTAATAAGCCAATGTCTGGTAAAATCTTGAATCTGGCAGAGTCCATGTCTGGTAATAAGCCAATGTCTGGTAATAAGCCAATGTCTGGTAAAAGCTTGTATCTGGTAGAGTCCATGTCTAGTAATAAGCTAATGACTGGTTAAAGCCTGTATCTGGTAGAGTCCATGTCTGGTAAGGTCCATGTCTGGTAATAAGCCAATGTCTGGTAAAAGCCTGTATCTGGTAGAGTCCATGTCTGGTAAAGTCCATGTCTGGTAATAAGCCAATGTCTGGTAAAAGCCTGTATCTGGTAGAGTCCATGTCTGGTAATAAGTCCAATTTTGGTTAAAGAAGTTCATTTCATTTAACAGATTCATCTATATCCATTGGATTTTCAGTGGGTATTCAGTGGTACTAGCACCAAACATTATATTTTGTTCTGTAATAAACCTATCCCCCCAAAATAGCAATATACCTATCAAGCAGAAAGCCTTCATCTCCATAGATTTGGCGAAGATAAAAAAATTGTAATAAGCCCATGCCTGCAAACAAGCCATCTCCATCAAACACAATATCAGTAGAAAAAATTTAAGCTAAAGAACTGTAATAAGCCCACTCATCCATAAGTATTTCTGTTCAGGACTGAATTAGGAGATTTATAAACAATTATGCTGCAAGAGGTCAACCTTTGTAGGTCCCTTGGGTATTGTGCTGGATGAATATAACAGTACAGCAATATGCTGATGTACAGAAAATCTCATGGCACTGTGAATCACCATACCTACTGAATATCAATGGGTTTGTAAGATAACCAGGCTCCATAAACAACAAGAGTCAAGTGCCATGTAGCATTACAAATGCTTACAGTACCTCCACCAGTTTACGAGTCTATAACTCAATCACACTCCATGAACTTCCAGCATGTCCATTACATTCACAAAAGCAATGGAGCTATGTGTGCAGGGGATGAAGTACAAGTCTTATAAATCGGGCTCTAGATCCTACTCCCCTCAATCAATAACCATGTACAAACATGATGAATTTTTCATGAGGACAACAAACACTTCAGAAGACCTACATAGATCTACTACAGACACCAATCATCCTATCACTGAAAAGGTCTACCTTCCTTTCTCTAAATTAATTATCTCTCCTAACTACATTATAATTATCAATTGCTTTTCCAATTTTGTATCCAGTAAAAGAAATCAACTAATATGAAAATTCAAAACCACATGATTGTGTAACTTTTTCATTTAACATTTATACAACATAACCATATCATAGTCGGACATCATTCCACAATCCAAACTCATGGTTATACACATAGTTCTTGTAATGGAGAAATATTGCATTCAATGTAGAGCTGGCAACTGATTTAAAATGAGGCAAATCATAGCCATGAAGTATAGAAACTATTTACGAGTGCCGTTTTATTAACTTCAAAACATAGCAGTAGTAACACTATCAAAATAACCTCCTAATCTTACATCTCCTTTCAATAAGCACCTGTCAACCATTCCAGCCGCTATCCTTTGCATTTTTCTCCTATCATTCTGTATCTAGCCCCTATCCTATTCTCCAATTCCCTATCCCTGCCTGGTATCATACCATTCTGTGACCACCTAACTAGTCACTAAAACCTGATCTCTCTGCTTCTCTAACCCTGCTCTTCCTTTCTGTTGACTTTCTCTGTCCACCTCTATATTCCCTACAATCTGTCCACTTCTCCACTCCTGCTCCTCCTCTCTGTCTACCTTTCCCTGTCCACCTATTAGCCTCTACAACTTTGTATTATCTACTGGTACATCTCTATCCCTGTCCTGAGGTGCTTCATTCTGCTCTTACTTGCTGTATTCTGTTCAACAAAAGCAACTGAAAAGTAGGCTAGCTACCAGTGCAGTGTCATGTCACTTATTCTAGAGTAGAGATATCCCTTAAAATCATAGTAATTATAGAAATGTTTCTAAAATCTGCTATACATTTATCATAAACCTATAATCAACAACGGTGTAAAATTTCTTATATAAATTGGCACTGTACACTTTGATTCCCCTTAACACCCCCCTTCCCTCTGCCAACCCCCACCACTGGAATACTATACAGAAAATTAAGTATACCAGTTGCACCTTAATCCATATATAACTATTACGAGCTGGCACCAGTCTGAATCTCACATGTTTACCTTCATATCAACATAATGAAGCCCAAAACTATCACTCTGTACATTCCTGATGAAAAAAATCTGCATACCTCTTCATTGCATTCGTAAATAGTCGCACATCCGTCCTTAAACGGCAGGTTGTATGTTAATTAGCATATCAGTGTAGAAAATACGCTCACTATACCAAACAAAAATGGCTGAATGGGAAATAAAATTCCAGCGATCGGTTGACTAGCAACAAATAAAACGTCAATATCTAGCAGTGTGTATGCGTGGGTCGATGCTGATGGTCGTACATGTCAACAAGAGTTTATAAGACCTGCTTATCACTAATGTATGCAAGCCATCAGAATCCAACTCACAAATCCGGTAGAAATTACGCCAACACACGGAGACCAGGTAGAACCTTAAACAAACACCATACTGTAGATATTGTTGTTGATCATGGTACAACAAATACCTAAAGTGTTGACGGTGCCTATTTCACTTGTGAGACTATGGACGTCCTATATACAAGTAGGTAAGTGTATACCACTATATACCGTTATGTATAGGGAGGTCGATATATGTGATGACCCGACAACTCATTCTGATCGATATTTGATGACCCAACCGTTCACCAGTACAACACAGTCTGATCTATATTTCTGTTTTATGCATCAAGAAACTGATTGATACAACATGATCATAGGACTGAGAACTGAAGCAGATCGATGACACAGAATCTGACTTACTACCACAGGAAACAAGTCAAGGTAGGAACAACAATGGATGACAAACGATACTATGTAGTGTGTTATTACAAAGAAGGCTTTAAACTCTCACATACATCATTTCAGGCAGTAAACAGAAAGGTGACTGTTTATAAAACACCCTTGTGACAACATAGCTAGTGTTTACAAACTTAAGTCATGGTTATTATAGATCAAAAACCAGATATCTGGGGGCTTTTTCGTAACAAAATCTAATTTGAATTTTTACTGTAGTATGATATGATGTTATACAAAATCAAACTGAAAATAAACTATAAGTGGATTAATTCTACAACAATAAATATATATCAGAATGCAGTTAACTGAAGACAGGTATAATCAATACATAATTAACATCCTCATTATATCTGCTTCTAATGATCCAAATAATTCAATTTTGTTCTTTGACTAATTCTAAATTCTGGGGCTAAATGATTGTGACAAGTTTTAAATAATTTATCCCGAAAATTAGTTTTTTTGTATTTGCTTTTTGTAAATTAATTATTGAACTGCTTTTACTAATGAGATTCAACTGTACACAATTAATGCTCTCCTTGACCACCTCAACATAACAAGTTTAGTTAAGTAAGGCCATTGAGTGTGTATATTAATGAGCATTTAATTACACCTGTCATGTGTGTTTCTGAAATTATTTTATATGTACACAACAGAAAACTAAAAATCAACATTAACCAATTCACATTCTATACACAATAATTATACTGAAAACTCACCGTTGAAATTTTTTTAAAGCAGATCCAAATAACTGAACTCACATTTACCTTATAACAGATATAACTTGGTCGAGGTAACACTGCCACATAAAACATGTTCTAGCTCTGCAGAAATGTATACAAACTCCCCAATCCATTCAATCGCATTGACTCAACAAACTAAAGCTCAGAGAGATAAGTAAATAACTGGCCGTCACTACAAAAGCCTCAGTTGTAGAAAAGCTTAGTCAGCTTGTAAACAATTAAGCCAGAAACAAACATGAACCGTGAAGTTGCCCAAAGTCAAGTTGGTCGTTAAAAGACTTCTATGTCATAGCAACCAGTTTACTTGAAATATTTTTTTATAAGAAAGAAAAAGATTATTAGACTGTATGTTTTGCCAGAATTAAAACTATTAAAAGAAAAGAAAACAAATAAATTGATAATTCGTTGATTCAAAACCTTGGTATGAAAAATATTTATTCAAAACTACTTTTACTTTTCACAGACTAAAATGCCTTATATGGCTTAGTATTTTTTTCATTCAACATTTAGAAATATTTCACTAATAACTGTGCTTTTTTTTGACAGTAATATTTGAGAAAGAACACAATGCGTATAACACTTTGGCCCTGTCCCCTTCCATAGGTAGGAAATTGTTCTCATACAAATTAAACCTTACCAGGTACAGGGTTATAAATAGCTACAGGTAGGGACAGGTACACAGCTGATCAGGTGAAAACAATCAGGTGTTTCCAGTCAACTTACCTTTAATTCTGTGATTGAGTGAACCAGACTTACTAAGTGTGAATAAAATATCCCAATATATTTGATGGAACAAAACATGTGTTTTTCCTATCAAGTTATCTCCCTTATTTTGAATTTTTTAACAAATATAAGCCCAGTGAGCTTTTTTTCTGGGCCCTGGTTATTCATGAAAGAGTAAACCCAACCATAAAACAAATTAAGAGATGCATTGATTACATCCCATGTGGTAGACTGTTCATATTAGAGGTTGTATTACAACAAACAAGCTTCATTTCACACATACTCAGTACCTATAAACCTGTTATTTTCCAGCATAAGTTCAATATTACAAGTGAGCATGTTAACTGACAACATTTCAAAATCAACAAGCAATCTGAATATCAGTGAGAACAATTATCTTAACTTTATAACTATCCCAGACTTAAAAACTTAATTATTTTTGTCAGTATGCTAATCATGCTTTGTTGTATTAAATAACTGAAGCAAAACAAAAAAATCAGATTAATCTTTAAAAAAAATGTTAATTAACTTAAAATCCTGAGAATCATTTACAACAGATCTGATGCCTAATAAATTCCTAGAAACTGCCTCCAGACTGTTGTGATTGATTCTACAGACTTTAGCTCACCCTACTGCATCAATCCTATGCATACCCCTGGATATCCATGAGAGGCCTAGGACCTATCTACCTTAAATTTAACAGTACACAGCATAGGGTCTACTTACGGTCCTTGATTAATTTGATTACTACATGAATAAGCAGAGATCATATCAAATTTATTTGATTCATATATACTTTTTATATACTTTAAATGTTAGAACTAGCCATAAAGCTGAAATACTTCAACCCTAAAGTTTGTTTACATGAAAGATTATATAAAAAAATCAAGTTTCAGTCTGTGTTAACCTCTTAAGCAAGAAATTGTCTGTCTGATCATATAACCTTATTGATTGCTGTAAATATTTATATCCCTTATGATACAAAGAAGCTACTTGAAACATGCTCTAAGAGGATATTTTTAAACACAACAATGCATATTTACTTAATAAAGGTATGAAAATTCATCAAGTAAGTGAATCAAATTCACCAATTTCTTTTTTGTCACAATTTCAATCACCAGTACATCACCTTATTTCTATTTTATATCTTGGCTTTCAATATGAATTGTGATTGTTATGTTTTTGATCATTTCAATACTCTTCATTACAATTACAATGCATTAATCTACACTACACAAACACAAGCAACAGAATTGACATTCATAGGATTATGAAGGACATGAGATTAGTGTCATTTCAGTCCCTGGGTGCTCTCATGGACTTTTTGAATAAAAGTTCTTCTGCTGTTTGCCTTGATACTGTTCAAAGTACATCAAGGATTGATTATACATATATTTATATATATATTGGTTCTATAGACATTATTAAAAGTGACTAAGACTGACTACCTTGCCATAAGAGTGGAATTATTACTTAAATGAGATTTGTTCCTTCAAAGTAACAAAAATAATGACATACATTTATTGCTATTAACAGCAAAGTTTGTATAAAAAAAGTTTTCAAAAGTTCTTGAATTTCTGATGAGTCAATTTGAAATATTACTCTAAGTATTGGTATCGAATTGGTAATGTTCAATTTGAAAATTCTGCTTGAAGGCTTTTTTACTTATATACTAAGTAAGTAACTTTAGAATGAAGTTTTTACCTTTGTGTAAGTGAGGGGTATGCATAATAGAATACATATTTCTCCCAAATACGGTAAAATCCAACAGACACCTGACAGAAAAACAGCTTTGAAGCTTCCTCATACCATCATTAAAATCATGCATAAAACAGATTAAAAAATTTCCAAGTCTGATGTCTGCATTTTTTTCACTAAATCCAAAGTAAGGAAATACTGGTACTTTAGATCAACTTCCACAATTGGGACTACTCCAACAATTTTGATGAAAACTGTTTATCGCACATCTGCCAGGTAAGAGGTAGGCATTCCCAGGTGTAAGATATCTGATAACAATGAAGTGAACTTGACAATGCGCCTACATAGGTAGATTAAACCAATGGGACTATAACAGGGTAAAATTTCCAAAAGACCTACGATACCAATATTATATAATTAGAAGTGTGATCTACAAGCACTTTTGGCGTATGATTAAATATAAACAAACATAATTACATACATCTGTTTGTCACTTGAGATGATAATACCAGTCATTGTACCTGTAATTAGATTTACCTGGATACTTATCCCAGAGAAATTTATGTGATTAACAATCAACCTTGAGGCAATGAAGTGAGAGTAATTAATTTTTTCAGATCTGCCATCTGTGGGTATATATATATATATATTTTACACATATTACAATAATACTTTGTGTTTGTATTTTGGGAGTAGGCTGCCTTTTTATAGTAAAGATATACATGTATAACAACATTAGATTTAAAAGCATTCATTAACTTGTGTAGCAGATTTTTTGGCATTTCAAGATTTCAAACTATTTTATTTTCCTGACTGACAATTACATAGCATTAAGAATCTGTAGTACCTTCATTATGTATCAAGCAATTTGCACTTCTGTCAAAATTGAGAAATCACCTTTGTTTTATTCATACTAAATCTGTTTGTACTTCATTGTTTTTTCTTACAAATATCATATCTTGCTTTGCTTCAACTATATTGTTAAAGAACAAGTAACACCATATTCTGGTAAACTATAGGGAATTACAATTTGTTAAATATAAAAACCAAAAAAATGAAATTAAAAAAAAAATGAATGAAAAAACAGGAGTATAGGTTTGAAAATGAAATACCTCTTGATAAACACAATTTCAAACAAACAAGAAAGTGTTTTGGATTAAGAAATAAGTCTCTTAAGCTTATAGAAGTTATGTACAGTTACCTCAATTGTGCTATCCACAAGAATTGAATATATATACTATACCATAACATATTTTGTGTAAAATAAATACTTTGTTTAAATTTGATATTTAACATAAAATAAATTGATGCTAGCACATAACACCAATGGAACATGTACATGTATACAGAAGGATTGATAAGCATTTCTTATACTTTTCTTCATTATTTTCTTATTGAATGACTAGAAAATATCTAAGATATTGCATGAATGTCCTGCTTATATTCAAACCTAATCAGACCAGGTGTAGAACTTGATGTTATAATACTATTGGGTAAATATGAACCAAATTTGTTCAAAGGTTCTCTTGCTATGACACTGATTTGGAATGAGATGACATGCCAAGACAGACATGGAATTACATAAACAATATTTCCCCTCCCTCCCCTAAAATGAAAATAAAATATAAAAAGACAAAATAAGGGTGTTTAAGACTGAGAAAGTAAATAGAGTAATTACGGTATACTGTATATACAATGTCATTTTTTACAGACCAAACAAAACAGCTTAGAATTAATGTGTGACTAACAAGTTTCAATGTGACCTCTGTATAATGTTCTTGTATGTGCAGACACACGTACCCGTATTTACTTACTTGTAGACGTACAGGTAATTTACAATACAGGATAAACAGTTTATTGTGGTGACTTACACCAATCAGTACATTTAAATCTCAACCATATGACTCTACTACACAACACACAACAACACTACAGACCACAATGCCATTATCTGGTCTCCGGTATCACACAAGGAATTATTGATTTCAGACAAGCTACTTAAAATATTTGTGCTTTTGCAGATATGCCCTCCGACACGGAATACCATGTGCATGCTGATTGTTTGACAAGGATTCAAGGATTTGGTTTTAAAGCTGCAGAAGAAATTTTCAAGAATTTTCATCAACATGAGAGCTCTGATCTTGAAACACCAGACAAGAATTCGAAGGTGACCTCTGCCAAGGTAACTATATATATAAGCCCTGTATACTGTCTCACAATAAAATGTTGTCTTGAATATAGGTATAGCACAAACATCCATCTGTTCATAGTACATACCTCAAACTTAAACTTTATGCATTACTCAGTTTAATAAGAAGAATAGGATAATACTTAAGTAAAAAAAGAACATCTTACAACTTCGAAAGTCTTTGAACATGAAATCAATCTAAACAAAGTAACTATTGACAATTATATGATATTTTTGATAACAAGCAGAACTTACTTCAGATGACAGTGGCTAAGAATTTTACTACAAATTACCCTGGGCAAGAACTTTATTACTAATGACAGTGGCTAAGAATTTTACTACAAATAACACTAGGTAAGAACTTTATTACTAATGACAGTGGCTAAGAATTTTACTACAAATTACCCTGGGCAAGAACTTTATTACTAATGACAGTGGCTAAGAATTTTACTACAAATTACCCTGGGCAAGAACTTTATTACTAATGACAGTGGCTAAGAATTTTACTACAAATAACACTAGGCAAGAACTTTATTACTAATGACAGTGGCTAAGAATTTTACTACAAATAACACTAGGTAAGAACTTTATTACTAATGACAGTGGCTAAGAATTTTACTACAAATTACCCTGGGCAAGAACTTTATTACTAATGACAGTGGCTAAGAATTTTACTACAAATAACACTAGGCAAGAACTTTATTACTAATGACAGTGGCTAAGAATTTTACTACAAATAACACTAGGTAAGAACTTTATTACTAATGACAGTGGCTAAGAATTTTACTACAAATTACCCTGGGCAAGAACTTTATTACTAATGACAGTGGCTAAGAATTTTACTACAAATAACACTAGGTAAGAACTTTATTACTAATGACAGTGGCTAAGAATTTTACTACAAATTACCCTGGGCAAGAACTTTATTACTAATGACAGTGGCTAAGAATTTTACTACAAATAACACTAGGCAAGAACTTTATTACTAATGACAGTGGCTAAGAATTTTACTACAAATAACACTAGGTAAGAACTTTATTACTAATGACAGTGGCTAAGAATTTTACTACAAATTACCCTGGGCAAGAACTTTATTACTAATGACAGTGGCTAAGAATTTTACTACAAATTACCCTGGGCAAGAACTTTATTACTAATGACAGTGGCTAAGAATTTTACTACAAATAACACTAGGTAAGAACTTTATTACTAATGACAGTGGCTAAGAATTTTACTACAAATAACACTAGGTAAGAACTTTATTACTAATAAGACAGTGGCTAACTAATGACAATTTTACTACAAATTACCCTGGGCAAGAACTTTATTACTAATAATGACAGTGGCTAAGAATTTTACTACAAATAACACTAGGTAAGAACTTTATTACTAATGACAGTGGCTAAGAATTTTACTACAAATAACACTAGGTAAGAACTTTATTACTAATGACAGTGGCTAAGAATTTTACTACAAATAACACTAGGTAAGAACTTTATTACTAATGACAGTGGCTAAGAATTTTACTACAAATTACCCTGGGCAAGAACTTTATTACTAATGACAGTGGCTAAGAATTTTACTATAAATAACACTAGGTAAGAACTTTATTACTAATGACAGTGGCTAAGAATTTTACTACAAATAACACTAGGTAAGAACTTTATTACTAATGACAGTGGCTAAGAATTTTACTACAAATAACACTAGGTAAGAACTTTATTACTAATGACAGTGGCTAAGAATTTTACTACAAATTACCCTGGGCATGAACTTTATTACTAATGACAGTGGCTAAGAATTTTACTACAAATAACACTAGGTAAGAACTTTATTACTAATGACAGTGGCTAAGAATTTTACTACAAATTACCCTGGGCAAGAACTTTATTACTAATGACAGTGGCTAAGAATTTTACTACAAATAACACTAGGTAAGAACTTTATTACTAATGACAGTGGCTAAGAATTTTACTACAAATTACCCTGGGCAAGAACTTTATTACTAATGACAGTGGCTAAGAATTTTACTACAAATAACACTAGGTAAGAACTTTATTACTAATGACAGTGGGTAAGAATTTTACTACAAATTACCCTGGGCAAGAACTTTATTACTAATGACAGTGGCTAAGAATTTTACTACAAATTACCCTGGGCAAGAACTTTATTACTAATGACAGTGGCTAAGAATTTTACTACAAATAACACTAGGTAAGAACTTTATTACTAATGACAGTGGCTAAGAATTTTACTACAAATAACACTAGGTAAGAACTTTATTACTAATGACAGTGGCTAAGAATTTTACTACAAATAACACTAGGTAAGAACTTTATTACTAATGACAGTGGGTAAGAATTTTACTACAAATTACCCTGGGCAAGAACTTTATTACTAATGACAGTGGCTAAGAATTTTACTACAAATTACCCTGGGCAAGAACTTTATTACTAATGACAGTGGCTAAGAATTTTACTACAAATAACACTAGGTAAGAACTTTATTACTAATGACAGTGGCTAAGAATTTTACTACAAATAACACTAGGTAAGAACTTTATTACTAATGACAGTGGCTAAGAATGTTACTACAAATAACACTAGGTAATAACTTTATTACTAATGACAGTGGCTAAGAATTTTACTACAAATTACCCTGGGTAAGAACTTTATTACTAATGACAGTGGCTAAGAATTTTACTACAAATTACCCTGGGCAAGAACTTTATTACTAATGACAGTGGCTAAGAATTTTACTACAAATTACCCTGGGCAAGAACTTTATTACTAATGACAGTGGCTAAGAATTTTACTACAAATAACACTAGGTAAGAACTTTATTACTAATGACACTTAGTAAGAATTTTACTACTAATGACATTTGGGTAGAATTTTACTACAAATGATACTGGGCAAGAATTTCACTACAAATGATACTGGCCAAGAACTTTATTACTTATGATACTGGGCAAGAATTTCAGGTCAAATGAAATTGGAATAGAATTTTACTACAAATGTTACTGGGTATAAACTTTAAAATTACACCGAGCAAGAACTGAACTGACATGGGGTAAAACACTAAATACATGTATTTCATAAGATTTAAAACATTGATTGTCATGATTCAAGTCAATTCTTGAAAAAAGAAGAAGGGCAACAATATGTAAATCTATTGCTTCATTAAAGATCAAAAACATATTGTGCTATCCTACTACTGGTGCTGTAATTGGCAGAATACACATGCCACACAAATCTACTGCATTAAGCAGCGACTCATTCTAGTTGCTCTATGGGTGCAGAGAGCTAAAGTGATCATAACCCTGGAAACATGTCATGGCAAAAATAGAAGGTTCAATGTGCATCCTTGTGGATGAGATGAGAAGACGAGTTCGATCATTTAATGTCTATCAAACAAATATTGTGGTCACATAACAGTATGTTTATATTGGCTAAAGTTGGGGGTCACCACTTCATAATCTTCAAAAGAGTGTATCAATGTGTGATTGGTCAATTTTTTCTCCTGAAACCCCCTCTCCACCAATCAAGGTATTTCGCTTATGCCATCAATTTTGCCAGGAAAGGTTCAAGAGTGTAGAGAGTGATAGTGAGTATAACCCATGAAGTATTGAGTATGGCAGCGACTGAAAATAGCTGTATTTTAGCATGTGTACTGATTCACTGAAGTTACACTCTAAATTACTTTAGATAGAGTCAAGTGTAGAAAGAACCAATTTTGTTTGTTTGGTAAACTTTTTTTAGGAAACATCATAAAACTGCTACTGCATACATTGAAATTTGGAATTATATCTTTGTGCAAAGCAATTGTTTTGGCATATATACTTTATGGTCTACATCAGCATACATCAACATCAGGAAACAGTCTTAACACAGGCTGTCAAAGTTTCAATGAATGTTGCAGAAAGAAAAAAAACATGGTCAGTAACTTAAAATATCAGCTGCATTTGATTAACCAAAGATTCCCCACATTTGTCTTTCTTCACTTTTGCAAAATACAGCTTACATTTAATAAGACCATGCATTCTCTATACATGTAATGTTCCATTAGCAGTGTACTATGGTATCTGCAATGTCTTAGGACATGTGTAATTAGAAGTGCAGTATATGTGTTATTGATTCCTGTTTCGCCCTTATAATAAAAGAATTTACAGAAACTTATACAGCAAACATAGTAATATACAGACACATGCCAAAACATCTGTTTGTATTTCTTATTGGATACAGATACAGACAATAGACCCAGATCCAGACTGACACACATCCTTCTTTCCTAGCTATGGGTATTTTTCCATATCAAGCCCTTCATTCCTCAACAGAAACCAATGAAAGAACAAAATCACCTTCAAAGCAAGACACCCCATAACCCACTTAAGACCCACAAGATCATTAATGGTCTAAGGGAAATAACTCTTCCTTGTTCATTCAAACATATTTTTATTGATAAACAAACAAAAGGTTTAGACACAAGCTTCCTTGTTGACACTGCCTATTTACATAAAGTTAATACAATATTATGCAATCAGACAAGGTCAAGTCCAATAATTTCAAATGAGTTAAGGTTTTGTATTCTTCTATAAAAAATTCTTTTCAAATAAGATTGAAATGCATTGTTTAGAAATTACAGGAAATATCTATTACAGCATTCCTTAGATTTACGTAAAAAAAAAAGGCAACACATTCATTCCCAGGGATGTCTTATTTATATATTTATATTTTTTGAAAAAATATTATTTCAGATAATTAGTAATGAGTAAACATTTTGCTTTTCAACAGAAGACAACTAATTTTTTCATTTTTATTAACTTCAATGTTCACTACACAAGACAGCTCCAGTAAAAGCTTTTTCAAAATTTAATACATTTCTTGACTTCCAGGACCAAAAATGTTTTATCTTCACTTCATTATACAAATAACAAGAGGCCCATGAGCTTTCATGGTCATCTGAGGTCTTCAGGTCTTTGGACAGGTTTAGAACCAGTCCATCAATCCCAGCATTGGGGCAGACAGAACAGAATTGATATATGCATACTTACAAAGTTTTTATTATCTTTGAGTTTAAAAGCTTCATTTTATCATATTTGACCCCTGTGAGTATGTGAATGAAGGTCAAGGTCATTCATTTGAACAAACGTGGTAGCCATTCATCCAAGCATGCTACTGGCCCAATATTATGAATCTGGGTCATTGTGATATTATTGTGAAGAAGTCATTTACAGATTTTAACACATTAGATCACTGTGACCTTGAAAGTAGGTCAAGGTAATTCAGTTAAACAAACTTGCAGCCCTTCATCCAAGCATGCTACTGGCCCAATATCATGACCCTTGGCCTTTTAGTGATTGACAAGAGTTTGAAAAGTAAATTGTTTACAACAGACAACGCCAGACAAAAGACGATCGCAATAGGTCACTTGAGACTTTGTCTCAGGTAACCTAAAAGACAATTCAGTAAATTACATTTCCCCTCCAACACACTGACTAAGAAGGTGAACCCTTAAACCAAGTATGAATCTAAGCTCCATTTAGCAGAAGCATAGATGATATAGCCCGAAAAAGATAGCATAACGAAGAAACGAAGAATAGAAGGATAGAGAGACAAAAGGACATACATATTGGACAGACTGGTGACGGTGTGGGATCAATAACAATTTTAAACTCCACCTCCCAACATAACAAACATCCTACTGGTCCTCCCTTACAACTATGTCCCTCTAATATTTCTTCAATTGAAATTGGTAACTTCAACACTAGTATAATTTTTTAAAAGGCAATAAATCAAACAATTTGTGGGTAAATGGTTACATGTACAATTCATCTAGCAAAAGTGATATATCAAAAGGCACACTTACCCATATTAGAGGTATTTTCTTGTAGAAGAGGGTCAAACTTTGTAAACAAAGAGTCTCGTTCTAGGTCTCCCTGCAACAGTCAGTGAGCATTCATGTTATGGTTACAATATATACTGAATGAGAGAATACAATCATGAAAACAAAAACATATCTGAGAGGATTATGTGGATGTGGGAAGGAACAACAACATTTTGGGCCACAGATGTTCAACCACAATTCTAAATTAGTTTGCTGGTTATATCATAAATTTTCAAAAATTTGTAAATACATATGCTTAAATAAGTATAACAAAATTGAATATATCATTTTCTGTCACAGTTGGGTCATATTGTATATCTTTAACACCCCAGAATAAAAAAATACCTAACTTATTTAAATGTAGCTTAACTGACCTGCTAATTTGTCAGTCATTATGCACTTAAGTTTATGTATCATTTACTGAAGATATATCTACCAATGAGACACCAAAAGAATATAAACTAGCTGTAGTATGTAAATAATTATTCGGAGATAAACATCATCCTACCTTGCCTTTACTACCAAATTTTTCCAACATCTCCCAGTCAGCTGTATCTGAGAAAACTGCAACAGAAAGTTTTCACAAATATATAGAAGAAATAAAGGACACTTCTTATACAATTGTAAATAAGACATGACTAAAGGAATATTCTCCTGCAAATTATAAAGTAAAAATTGGAATAAAGATATTAAAGAAGAAATGATGAATGTTGATTTAATCATAAATGCCCTGAAATAATCTTATTTATGTATGACTGGTCATAACTATATTTTAAATACCGACATACTTGCATGAGTTTTTTAATATCATACCTTCATTGGCAGGCACAAAACCTTCATTCTCATCGGAATCTGGCATCTCAGCTGCTCCAAAGTCATGCATAATCTCCAAACTTTGTGCCATTTGATCGGATGTTTCAACATCACCTGACCCACTTCCAGCCTCCTCATTGGTTGTTTGTTGTTTTGAGACATTTCCCTCCATGACAGGTATTGTCTCCCTGACTGACTCATCTTCCTGTGGTAGTGATGGGCTGCTTTCTTTCTTTGGAGCAAAAATTTGAATGTCCTCATCACCCTGTGGTTGAAAAATGTAAGTATATAAATGAATTACATATTCTAAAAATGTCAAATCAAATACCCTCCAAAAAGTTGATGAGAACTTCAGTTGAAATTCATCCATTTCACTGCTTCCTAGAGTATATATCTATGTTCCATAACAGTTCTTGTTTTCCCCATTAACTTTCTAAATGTTTGCTACAAGTACTGTTCCATTTACAATATTTCTTCTTTGATTTTAAATCCCTGATTGAAATCAATATCTAAATGAATTTCTTTTTCTTTTGCAAATTTCAAACGTTTTCCAATAATGAAATAAACACTATCTCCAAAAGTAACATTAGACACACAGAAATACTAATAAACTTAAAATCTCTTCAAACATTAATTAGAATCATGAGATTAAAATTCAAATAAAATTGAATTGTTGTTAGGCTAATATCAAGGTCAAAAGGTCTAAGGGTAGATAACTCACTTGTGCACCAAAGTTCTCTGGAGGTTTAAACTTGGATCTTATCTTCGGTTTTTTTATTCCTTTTTTCCCACCAGGTTTTTTGCTGAAATATGTATGCAAAGAACATATATCATTTGCATATCATAAATGAACAATCGTCTATAGCTTTATGTAAATATAGAAATTATAATAATTGTAACTAGAAAATGTCTGTAAGACATGAATGCCCCCGCCCCCCCCCCCCCTATGTGAAATAATGGTGAAAGGTCCGAAAGAGATGATTTTGTTAATTTGTATGCAACTATGTACAACTTAAGTTTCATACTTAAATTGACAAGTTGATTTAACGTACATGAATTTGGAATTTTGTTCTCTGGAAAAAATGAGGGAGTATATTAGTTCCTTATGCCTTAAAACCCACAAGTACCAAATTATGTAGAAATAAGATGATGTTCCTCTTTTTTGAGTTATCTCCCCCTGGTGGCCATCTTTTTTTTAGAATGCCGAGAAATTCAACACTGCATGAGGTCTTTCCATACTTGACATTTGTATGAAGTTTCATGAAAATTGCCTTCCGAATGAAGTTGTTAGGTGATATATACTGATTTGGGACGCGACAGGATGGGACGGGACGGACGGACATGGGCAACGCTATATGCCCCCGGCCATAAATGGCGGGGGCATAAAAATATGTATTATGAATTAGTTCTAATATGCATGCTCAATTATGTACTTCTTGAACAAGTTTCTTTTATGCTTCAGCAATACATTCAAAACATCAAATTAATGAAAGGTGAAAGGTAAAAATTTATGGTTACTACTTTCACTGTAAATGTTCAAAAAAAAAAGTATATATGCTTTATCACCTTGGAGGCTTCATTTTCGTCTTGTTATCTTTCATGTCGCTATCTGTGGCTTTAGATTCCTCCTTGACCTTTGTGACCTTACTATCCCCCTCATCAGCTGCAGAAAGGCCTTGTTGCTCTGTACATGTAGTTGGTGGTTGAGGCTCCTCAGGTGAGCAAGGAATTTTGTTATCTTGTTTTGAGATATCTGGTGTTGGTTCAAAAGGATCTGAGGAAATTTCCTCTAACACTGGGTTAGGATTTGTTTGTAACTCTAGCTGTGTTGGAGGAGGAGAAGATGACAATTTGTTCTTACTTTTAAATGGATCTTCAATATCATAAATATTATTGTTTGAATTTGTAGGGGGGGAGTGGCCCATTTTTGATACCGTTTGGAAAGGATTAACATTTCCGCCAATTGGTGGGGACTGTCCTAGAACTGTTTTAGTCTGAAATGGATTTGTGTTTTCATCAATTTCATCAAAGTTTAAGTTATAGGAACCCCTAGGTATGGGGATTGGAGAGTGCCTGTCTTCTTCCATTGTTAAATCATATACATGAACTCTGTCCAAAGTTCAGGGATTCCGTTCACCGATACCTACAACATACAGTATGACAAAATTCAAACAAAAAATGAATATCATAATCCAAGAGTCACTGTCATCACCAGACATGCCAATCATATTAATTTGATCAATTTCATTGCATCTCAGGCTAGAATGCAGCTCATCCATAAGCTACATCCACCTTCAAAGGCTAAATTGCATTTATAAAACTGAAGCAGAGAGAGAATGTTTGGATCTACGAAAGTAAGTAAAACTTTTCAACAAACATTATACCAATTTATTTCAACCACTCTGACAATTTTCTTTTCATGTACTCTCTCTCTCTCTATATATATATATACTACCAAGAGATGAAATGATTTTCAAAATTTGAATGGAAAATCACTAAAGAGATGTATCTCAGATTTTTTTATAAGGCCAATAATTTGCAACTGCTGGATAAAAGATTAGCAGTACAAGAATTTCCTTTTATATTGAAAAATCCTCCCTTGAAACACAGATAGGGATTGTAAATTTTGTGCTAATGAACAGTCAGGATTTCAATGATCATCAATTTATTGTAATCTACTTATAATGAAAGTGTTAAAGCTAAATATGGCTCATATTTTGCAGGGTTATGGATTATATGCTGTTCAAACAAGTATAAAACTGCTGAAGAAAACCAACATAAATAACTGATAATCAATGATCATCCACTCACAGCCCAGTTCTAGAGATCTGATACATGTGCACATGTATGCCTTGAAAACAAAAATCAGTGATGAAGTTGATTTGCTAAGGACAAAAATAAAACTTGCTGATTTTAGGACCAAACTGGACTTGTTCTCTGAAGCTGCTAATTTTTTGCTGGGTACACATCAGTATGATTTATTTTAATAATAAAAAGCTTTGAAAACAGAGAGGGTGTCAGATTGCCATCTTATGTCTTTAAATGCCATGTTGCTCTTTATCAGGAATATTAGTAATGATCACACACTAATTCAGTATATAAGTGCACTGTTTGTATACTAATAAACAATATAAAGAACAAGCATGAAAAAATTATTATTATAAATTATTATTAATGTATTGTAATACATCAACAAACAATTTAACAGGGTTATTGAGTATTGACTGCTAATGAAGACATAATGATGTCTGGAGTTGGGTCAGGTCCAACTACCTTAACATAAATTAATGTTACAGGAAGTCACGGTTCAGATAGTTCATTATTTGCCATTTGACAGTCACTTCTTAAGAAGTGATGAATGACCATACTACAAAAGACCATGTGACATGTATTGTTACATTCCTCTGTAGAGACCCAAGTAAAACATTTCTAAATTTTGGGGGAATATGTATTAATCTATTATTACAAGCTAACTGAATCCATTACTACATCGCTAGAACTACAGAGTATGATATATTGCAACTGCATGTAAGTATAGATTAACAATAGATAAATATTAAACAGGTATAAATAGCATGTTGCATAATATAAGTGTGTTGTAAAAATCAACAGTTAGATGCCAGATGGTCTGTTTGTTTAACCAATCATGTTGATTTTTCATCTGGCATAACATGATTTTTACAACAAACTGCTATTGTTTTCATTGATAATTAACTACTGGTGATGAAAAACAATGTTTCGATGGAACAAACATATATAAATACACCTATTTCAAGCAGTGGCGTGAGCAGCAAAAATAAAATAAAAAATATACTTCTATTGTTTTTCTTCACAATTAATGACGACTGTGTTCGATGATATTCAGACGTCCGTGTCTGTGGTCAGCTTCATTAAACAGTTTTAACAGATGACCAGGACCAATAGTTTTTACTCTACCTATATATTGAACGTAAGGTATAATTCACAACACATCAAACAACAAACCACACTGAAATCCTTAATGGATGGTATACCACGTCATAAATGATAAAGAAACAAACCATATGACAGCCCGCAGCCATCAGTGATTCAGACGATATGTCAAACACCCATCAAAACAAAAGTTTGTGAAAGTTATTTCGGAAATATTTGAAGATCCAATATTAAGTTATTTACATAAACTATATTGCTAGAAATATCTTTACACGTTTAAGAAACTATCTGTTTCAATTGTATACTTAAATTTCAATCTACGTACTCAAATTAACATTTTCCCTCTCGCGGTCCCATCCTCTGCACAATAACAACACGTACTTTTGTCAGAAGAGTTCCAAAAGCAAGGGAAGTAACTACCAATCGTTACAAAACTACTGATTCGTCCAAGGCTGAAATACATGTATAACTGTAGAATCTCAAGGGACCATTATTGTTAAAAATCATTGATCATAACGAAAGTATTTTTTTTACTGAAATTCATATCCATACTAAAAAAAACCTGAACAGGATGCCTTATAAACAAGAAAAGTTACAGTGAAGAGTGAATTTCTTTGCGTGTAGAATGAAAATCACTACAGCTCCAGGCTCAGATGATTATATAATAATAATAATAATAATAATAATAATAATGATAAACAAGAGGTCGAAAGCTTGAAACATTTAGATGCAGTTATTTTTGTTGTTGTTTGGTCTCTGTTTTTGTAACAACAATAAAATTAGCGTTCATTTACGCAAAATAAATAAATAAATATCCAGTCCGATCACGTGCTTGGGTTTTCTCCGGATACTCTTGATTCTTCCCACTTCTCTGGATTATTTGCTGGAAAATGAGAGTTTATATTAACTGTCGCGTAAATCATTCTGAACGTTTGAACGTCGTATTTCCAAGGACATATGTGCGTGAAATTCCAATTATGATTGTTTAAAGTTAGTTTAAACGATATTGTATTCAATAAGTAGCATTTAAACACAGACAGGTACATTAATCTTATGGGACTGGAAAACAAGCTTAAAGCTTATATCAATTCCTTTCCCATGTACATACAAAGACAAATATAAATCGGAACTGGAACACCTAACATCGACATTGGACGAAAAAGTAACATTTACATATAACAATAATATCTATAAACTTACGCACATGTGGTGGATAGAATTACAAAATGTAATTTCTAACTTAAGTAGTGGCACCTTAATTCATTGGTATGTAAAACAGGTTACCTTACAAAGCTGCTTTACATGATGTCTATGAACTAAAGGACCAAAAACATTAGGTAAAACGTTTACTTAGCTTCATACTGCAGAATTCAATAATGATTTTTTTTTATAAAACTGAGTCCTGCAATTAATTAACAGTAAAATGTTTGAATCTCTAGTATTATGTCTATGGGTATGCAAATTTTGAAACCAATATTAAAATAGTGAGAAATAATTACATTGTCATTTTGAATTAGATTTTCGCAAATATGATTGGAGAATTCCACAAATGTTTTCAATAATGATTTTTTTTTGAAAAAGTTGCAATTAATGATTTTCTCTAGTATTATGTCTTTTACTTGGAATTAGAAGTTTTCCCCAACCCACATCTTTGTACAATTAACTAATACTTGACAATTTAGTAACACTGTAACTATTCTTGCAGCTTCTATTTGGATGTTTTCTAAATTTTGACATAAATAATT
Organism: Ylistrum balloti; assembly: GCF_031769215.1. Lineage (NCBI taxonomy): Eukaryota > Metazoa > Mollusca > Bivalvia > Pectinida > Pectinidae > Ylistrum > Ylistrum balloti. Next base: position 1,853,124 of record NW_026781889.1, read on the forward strand.
TGGTAAAATATCCCAAACTACGTCAGAATATTCCAAAATAGGTCTGATAAAAGCAAAATATATTGTTTGGAGAGAACTCCTATCTAATATGTTTTTTAAATTTCTTAAAACCGCTAGTCTTGGAGACACTTTCTTCAATATGTAATCAATATGGTTTTTCCATGTACCATCAACAGACATTAATACCCCTAAATGCTTATGAGTTTTTTCATAAGATACATTGACATTTTCCATAATGATAGGATCATAAATTCCTGGTATAGTTTTTCGGCTAATTAAGAAAGATTCTGTCTTGTCTGGATTAATTTTTATTAACCACTTATTTGCCCATACATGCATTTTTGAAAGATCATTGTTGATGGTATTAATAGCAATCTTGGGATTTTCAACTATGATATATAAGGCTGTGTCATCAGCAATTAATCTTATTTTACAATTTATATCATTCCATATATCATTAATATATGTACTAGAAAGAAGAGAGGACCTAATATTGAACCTTGAGGTACACCTGCTTTGATATTTTGGCTCTCAGAAAAAAGACCATTTATAACAACCCTTTGACTTCTGTCAGTTAAAGAATTTTTGCACCAAGATAGTAGTTTACCAGAAACGCCAGATTTTTCCAATTTATGTATAAGACCCCTGCGCCAAACCCTATCAAACGTTTTACTTATGTCACAGAATACGGCAATGATTTCTTTACCCGCGTCTAAAGCCCTTCCAATATCATTTGTAATATCTAGTAATTGATTTGTTGCAGAATCCCCAGGTGTGAAGCATGATTGACAATTTGTAAAAAAAATGTATTATTATTGTCTTTATTTCCTCCAAAGATGAAGAGCATTACATACAAATTACAAAATAAATCAACTTGAAAAGCATACAATTGTTAAGTGTATATAATACAGAAGGCCTCCTGGCGCACTATACATAGCCATATTGTTCAAGCATCCTTTTTATAGAACATGCTGACTTCAGTCTAAATTGTTCAAAATCATGTTTGTCTAACTGATAGGCCAGAGGACCTCCTAGTAAAATGTGAAGCAATATATACTCTGGCAACGATTGTAAGTATGAAATAAATTCAATACTCGTCACGTACAATTTCTGTTAATGAACAATGTAGAATTGCATGATTTATAATATCTGTATAAAAATATCCACAAAAATGACACAAAAATGTGTATTTGAGTTTCGTATGGAAACAATAAATTTGATTACATAACGGATATTATCGAGAGAACTAGGGTGATACAGAGCTAGTTTCCACAAACAGTGTGGTTTTAAACAATCGTGCAGTAGTTTAAATCTTGAAAAATCTGCATTGTTAGACATTCTTTGTAACCATGCATATGTTTCATAGTCTTTTACAGAATTATGAGTCAGTTTCTTCCAATGTGTTTTGTTTGGAAAAGTACCGTCATCCAGTAAAAGTTCGAAATGCTGGAATAAATGATACTTTTTGAGGATTCTGACAATATCTGGTATATAACCATTTTGTACATATTCATTAATTGTATACATAAAACATCTTACAATAAAAATTTTACTTGTCAAATTACTTCTTCTCATTCTACATATTCTACCGAGAAACGAAAGTTTTTTAGTATCTATATATGCTTCTAATGACGTCCACCCAAGTAGAGAGGTACACATATCAGTTCTTGTTATATTATCTAGACCTTGGATTGACTTTACAATAAAACGCTGGGCCCTTTCTAACATCAGTAACTCAGTAGTCGAAAGCAACCACAGTTCGCATCCATAAAGTGCAGAAGGATAAACTTTTAATTTCATAATTTTTGAAACTGTTAATGGGTTTAGAGCACACTGATGGGCGCCTGAGTGTAGAAGGGCCATGGCACCACTTTTTAATTTATTGCATGCAGATTTTGTTCTTTCCATGGAATTATTCTTACAGTTTAATAGAATACCAACGTGTATAATGTCTGCGACAACTGGTAATATACTGTTGTAGAGATAGAAATTTTGACTTATATCTACAATTCTTTTATTTGAAAATACAACAATTTTACTCTTTGATGCTGAATACATAAACCTCCATTTTCGACTATAGGATCCGCAGATGTTTAACATTTTTTGTAGACTCACAATATTGGAACTTACTAAACAGTTAGTTTAATAGTTAAACGGTTGGAATATTGATAGGCATGTCGGTTATTCTTGCCCCCCCAACCAGAATTGTCAACCTCATTTAATAGTTCATTAAGTTCATTAAGTACATTTTGGCAGATAGGGCCCCACCTTGTAAAATTCCTCTCTCCATTTTCAGCGGTGTAGAAAATACCTAAAAAAAGCCTGATTGACAATTTGTAAAAAAATGTATCTCTAAAAAAATTGTAAACATGTTTAAAATACACATTTCCATTAGTTTGCCAACGATACTTATCAAAGATATAGGTCTATAGTTTGAAACAATGGATTTATCACCTTTTTAAAAAACTGGCGTAACATTAGCGACTTTCCATACAGAAGGATATATACCACAGTCGATAGATTTATTAAACAATTTAGAAAGGATTGAAATAACAGACCCCGTCTTTGCTTCCTTAATAATTCTTGGACTCATTTTATCAGGACCAGAAGCTTTAGAAATGTCTAACATATTTATTGCATTTTCAACATCTTGTTCAGTGACATCAATATTTTCAAGTTTATTATTAGGAGTAGCTACATGATGTGGTAGTATTATATTAGAGTCGTCGATAGTAGACTGACTTATAAAGTAGTTATCAAAAAGATCAGCTTTTTGTTTACTATCACCACAGTATATATCATTTTGTATCAACGTTGGTATATGAGAGGTTTTGGTTGAAAAATTTGTAAAATTGTTAATTAACTTCCACCAGTCTCGTGTTGATGTAGACATACATTTTATCTTATCGGTTAACTTTAAAATATATTCATTTTTTGCTTTCCTTACAGCATCAATACATTTGTTTCTTGCCTGTCTAAATTTCTGCCAGTGATACGGATTTTGGGTACCTTTAGCTTTTCGGTGTAATCGTTTTCGATCCCTTATTAATTTTCTTATCTCATTATGCATCCATAGTGGTTCATTATGCTTTATTGTTACTGTTTTATTAGGAATACATATTTTAGCAGTATTTAAAATTGTGGAATAAAAAAAAATGGTAAATTCGTCAATTGATAAATTTTAAAATCCAGTCAATATTATTCAATCTATCCCGAAACATTTTATAGTCACCGTTTGTATATAACCATTTATGCCTTTGAATACTTGAATTCAAAGAGTTACGACCAACATCTAAAAATATATAAATAGGACGGTGATATCTAGTCTCAGCAGGTACAAAAGATTCTCCAACAACAACTTCCTTAACAACGCCTGTATCATTTGTCATAAATATGTCTAAAAGAGAGGATGAATTTTCTGTAAAATGAGTAGGTTCATCAACAAGTTGAATAAAATTATATCAATACATTAAATCAATAATACGATAAGGGTTTGTAGCTAATTGATTTTCATTAAAAGCACCTGTTATCAATATACTATCAGATTTGTAATTAGCAACCATATCAATAGAGTTATCAATTAAATTCCAAATTTCATTTCCAGAGTTTGGAGGTCTATAAAAAGTTCCTAGCATAATGATTTTATTGTTAAGCTGTAGTTCTACCCAAATGCATTCTAGATTATTTATTTCAAATTCCGAACGGCGGATCGCAGTAATATTTTTATTAACATATACGACAATACCCCAACCGATCCTATCAGACCGAGATTTTACAAATGGGTCATGAAATTTAGAAAGAAGAGGTTCGCCAGACTTTTCTGTTGTAGGTGATAACCAAGTTTCAGTATAGGATAAGATATCATATTGATGTAGTTCACTAAAGATCCTTTATAGGTAATAGGCTCTGAACGTTGTAGTGCACTATTGATAAATAGTCTTGGTTAAGAATTGATAAATCAGAAAGGGATGAACTACCAGGACCCGGGTTACTTTCAATATCTCCACAACGTAAGAGTAAATGTTGAAAATATTTGATATACAATACTCATACCAGTCGACCAACTGTCAATAACACTTACAAAGTTCAAGTTGGAGTACGGTCCACAAATATAGAGGGAGTAGTAAAGACAAAGGAGTAATACATAGCACACAATAATCTTCAAAATAGCATTTGCAGTATCAGTATCAGAATATTCATCCGGCTCATTTACATTACTTAAGTTTAAAGGTTTGTTTTTCATAAGCAAATGAAGAAAACCATAGTAGGCATCGCATTGATTTTATAAACCAAAAATAAATTGGTTGCTAAAATGATAAGTCTAATTGTTTGCTCAAAGGTAACCGACTTGACCTCGCGTGATACAAACCAATGAGGACACGGTGCGAAAAACAACCAACAGGCATTATGTAATTAGGGATATCTCCGTGTCCAAACATAGTCAGTTTGCAAAAGACGAGGTTTACGTGTTAAAAAATAGCTCCACTTAGTTACAATGTACACAGGATTTAGTCGTAGAATTACTTTACCAATATACTTAGGAAGGTAAGTATCATAAGTCACCACATTACAAAGACATAAAGAGTAACAAAATTTTAAAATGGAAATGGAAAAACTTGTATAACCAAGAGAAATCATTTGCTTTGGGTGAGAAATTCTAGTGAATTTGGCCTGCTATTACACAACATACAACAATGTTTATATATTACAAATTATATAGTTAAATTGAAAATTTTATCATCTCATGCGCGTACAGAATCCACCATACTGTACACCATACAAAAACAAGTCCAATATAATACACTCTAACATCAAACCCTCGTAAATAGGCATAATATGCGTGCACAATACATCCATGCACACATGTTATATTTATATTTTTATTGCTACTTTCAAGATAAACATATGAAAAACACCAACATGCACAGATTCATGCACAAATATTTACAGGTAAGTATGTGATCATTTTTATGAACGTAATTTGTAATCGATAGAACGTGTGAAAAATACACGTTAATTTAGACATTTGACTGTTAATAAATCGTGGTAAGTAATATTGGATAGTGGAGCAAATTCAATGCTATCACTCAATACAAATGAACGTCATTTTATATGAACATATGACGTCGTTTAAATTGATCCAGTTGTAAGTACATATTACCATTTTTCATGAAAATAATTTGTAATGAATAGAAAGTGTACAAATGCACGTTAATTTAGACATTGACTGTTATATAATACGAGGTAAGTAATATTGGACACTGGGAAAATACACAAATTCATTGCGATCTCTCAATATAAATGAACGTCATTTTATATGAACATGTGACGTCGTTTAAGTTTATGCAGGCTTAAGTATATTACCATTTCAATGAAAATAATTTGTAAAGAATAGAACGTGTACAAATGCACGTTAATTTAGACTTTATTAATTAAACGAGGTAAGTAATATTGGACAATTGACTATATACACAAACTCAGTTGTGATCACTCAATATAAATGAACGTCATTTTATATGAACATGTGACGTCGTTTAAGTTTAAAGGTAAGTATATTACCATTTTTTTTCAAGAAAGTATTTTGTAAAAAAATAAAACGTGTACAAATTCACGTTGATATAGACATTGATTGATAATATAACGAAAAAAATTAATATTGGACACTGGAAAAATACTTAAATTCTTTGCGATCACTCAAGATGAATAAACGTCATAAGCTATATGAACATGTGATGTCGGTAAGTTTACAGGTAAGTATACTACCATTTCCTTCTTGAAAGGAATTGATAATGAATAGATGCACATTTGTGGACACATTCGGACTGTTAGTACAAAGGATTGATCACGTGTAGGATACTCAGAAATTGTCTGACATTTGAACACCCTGTGACGGAGGTACTGAGGACGTGGCCAAACATACACAAGTCCTTCTCCTGGAATATCTGATGATTCCGGTCCGACTTATCTTTAACCATTACTCTACCGGCCCAGGTCCAGGTTTGGACCACTGGACTATAAGGATTCTTCGCAAACTGATGGCAAAGAAATGCAAGTTTGTCGCGATATTTAGTAAGATCTTCATTTATTGACACGGACTTCGTGGTAGGACACTCCCGAAATGTTTTACTTGATCTTAAAAGTGTACGTTTAGCTTCGTATGACCTTAGCCTCATAATAATCTGGCCAAGTCTGGACCTCGTTTTCGTGGGATTTCCAACACGATGTGACCTTTTAGTGTCACCAGCAGTTACATCTATCCCGACTTTATCAATGACTTCAAGGACCAGAGCAGTAGTATTTTCGGATTGGGATTCGAGGATTCCAGAAATTCTTACCAGAGGCCTCCGGCTATATTGCTCTTAATCGTCCAGTTTAAGCCGGAGGTCTTGGGTTTCCAGCTTCACGGCGTCTAGCTCAGCCCTTTGTGGTGCTATTTCCTTTTGTATGAGGCCAGCTATTTCACTCACTACCATTTCCTTAACGGCCATAGCTATATCTCGTATGTTTTCCGGAGAGAGATTTACATTAAAGGCTTGAGTATTAGAGGCGTGGCCCAGAGGATACCCAGCAGTTTGAGGATAGAAGTTACCAGGAAGGACGTTTCCATGGGGAGTTGAGGGAGTCGATGTACCCATTGGAAGGTATAGGCCGGGTTGACCAGGGTACATAGGGTAATTCGGTTGGCTCTCTTCAGTAAGGGATCCCTGTCTGGCCTTTTTACTTCAGGAAAAATTGGAGACGACGACGATGGAGAATTCAGAAGATGTTTATTGGAAGTTGAAGTAGTATTCATGATGGATAAACAAACGTCAGAGTATACAATATTTCAGAAACCATTCATGCACGCACTGGAAATGTAAACAAACAGATGAGTACAGGTGTGTTAAACGGCTGAGGTCAGCGCATCTATACAGGTAAGACACAGTATATTGTGGTCAGCAGGCGTGACGGACACGAGCATATACACGGGTGTATATGTAAATAGTATGGCGATCTCAGGACACGATGCAATATTTCGACGAGCAATATCAGTAATTCATGTTAAATTTACAGGTGTCCAGCTATACGGATATATTCCATACCATAGTCCAGCTTATGTGACCGACCAGCAGGCTGCAATAGTGTAGAATTTCACATTTCTGGCTGAGCGATTACAGGGCGTCACCAGTCCGAAGGCCGGTAACTCCTATTTTATGTTTAAAGTTGTATGTCGAATCGTGCTGTACAATATTCTGTATCTAAAATGTTGCATATTTCGAGCCGCTTGCCATTTATATTGGATGTGGTATGTAAAGTGTTGAGTCACCTTACAAATTGGGGCTTTATCCCGGCTGGTACTCCGATTTCTTCTTTTTACGCTCAGTTAATCTGAGCCCACAAGATTGATTGATCGATATAAGCCGATATCTTGTTCCAAAATTATTACAAGATAAATTGTGTTGTTTTTTTTTCTCTTTTTTTCTTTTTAAAGTTTATTTTTGTTTCAAGGAAATATATCGAAAATAAACCTGGTTCCTTCCTAGGCGTCTCATAAGAGGCACAAGCCTTATTGTTGTAACCTTCACAGAAAACCACATTGTAGCTGTTCTAGATCTTCAATCTGATTGGTTCATTTGTTTCCAAAAGGTTTTTCAAGACACCTGGCCAGTAACCGCATGCTTTAAGCTATTCAGAAGATAATATCATCCATCCTAACAATGATATTCAAAAGTTTAATCTGTGCTTTGTCTTTATTTAAAAAAGATGACTGTCACCCGATAAATTACTGACATTCGTAAGGTAAGGTACATTCGCAAGGGATAATAATATACATTTTTTAACCAAATTCAATTGTTTATCAACCGATTAAGCCATTTCTTAACATTGTTTCTTCTGTGGACTAGAAAGAATCCGCGTGTTGTCTTCTGCGATCTTTCCCACTCCTTTGAACTTCTATTTAAACTTCTCAGTATGGCTTTGAGGGAACCTTGTTTTCCTGGTTTTCCAATTATTTACAGAAATTATGTTTCCTCTTTCAAATATCATCTGCTAGTGTACCTCAAGGATCTTTCTTGGTCCTCATTCTTTTTATTTTTTAAATAATTGATTCCTGACGATTTTTCTGTTTAAGAGTCGTTACATTAAATAACTGAACAGAAACAACTATATGTTATTTAATCCACGAAGGATGAAAGTTATTATATTTTCTTATAGACCACATGATGTTAAACTAAACCACTGACTTTCATCGATTCTTATTACCACTTTGGGGTGTTTCTCAGCAGTAACGTCAAGTGGTATGATCACGTTCATCAACTTATCAAAACAGCTGCTTCTAAAACTACTCTAAAACAATTGAAAAATAAACGAAGTAAGAACATATTAAATACCGTATACATATACATATGTATTTCGTTAGAACATCTCGTGGATATAATTACCATGTCTGGGACGGTTGTTCCGATGGATTGCCAAATGGCTTGAAAAGGGTCCAGTAAGAAGCTGATAGAGTCGTGTATGGTCATTGTTCTGTTGATTCACAAGAGATATTATACCTTGAAAACTGGTTGGTTACGTTACATTTAAGTTTAAACTATCTAACTTTCATAGGTTCACAACAGATTAGTTCCTGATGGTCTTCATCGTTTACTACCTTTGATAAGATATGATAACTATTAACTACTAATGTGCGGACAAAATGTATTTGTCTCCTCTTCCTTAAATTTATGGAATGGATTTGATAATTCTTTCAAACAATATCTCACCATTAACATTAACGACACCAGTGCCTCCTTTACCCAAATACTTGAATACAGTGTCAATATCTAGAAGTTGTTTCTTCCAGGCAAGAATACTAAAAATGATTTCTCATTATCTTCCTGGGATTTTAAAACTGGTAACATACACAAAGGAAAATAATCTTTCTTACATAAAGAACATATACCTATTACATTTAAATATAATCTTATATATGACATATTTAAAAAAAAGGAAGTCTAATTACAATAAACTACTTCAATAATAACATCAGTATGAAAATTGACCGGCTTTGTAGGTATAGTGAGGCTTGAAATATTGGCGTAATCTGCCTCGGGAACACTTCGATCGAGCATCGTTCAGATTCTTTTATAACTCGGGGACAACATCAGAAAGTAACCCTTTGGATAAAGGCAATAACTACTAAAACATAAAGATTATTATTTTTCTTAAAGAACAAGTGATAGTTTGTGACAAGCTACAAGTCATGATTTCTAAACTTAACACTTAGCAAGACAAATTCTAAATTGAATTATGGACAATAAATAAATAAGACAAATAATAAAGTAAAATAAAATGATTGAATAAGTAAACAAATAAAAAAGGAAATACGTTTTGGTTGTGAAAATTTGAGGAAAGTAATCGATTGTAATTTCAATACATGTGAATATATATTTTTTTCTTTGTCCAAACTGTTAGTGTAATACCGCTTATTACACGGCGAAGTCATATAAGAATTATATAAAGCACATGACCATTATGACGTCAGTATTTTAGGCATAGCAACGACTACGGTTCATCGTCAAAATCCAGTTAAACGGTTTCACTGTAAGAATAAACATACCATTTATCCAAATACTTAAGAAATCAAACTCTACTCCATGATACATCCTCTCTCAGAATTCTCTTATTATGACATTCTATGTATTAATGAAACTCATTTTAATCACTCTATTTCTTAATACAATGATGTAAAACTTAAAAAAAATATGGAAATATCTTTAGGAAAGATAGAAATAATTCTGGTGGTGGCGTTGCGATCTACACAAAAATAATCTGAATATCAAAAGAAGACATTACCTTGAATCAGATGACCTTGAATTACTTTGGATTGAGATAACCACTCATGCTTATTCTTCTCTGATGTATTTATAGACTCCCAATTTCACTTGAAGGTATAACTGAGTTACAAAGGGAAGTAATTCTGGTTGGTGACATTAATCAAGACAAGTTGAAACTTAATCCCAACTCTCACTTTAATAGTCTGTTGCTGAAATATGGATCAACAAATACTGTTTCTTAACTCCTCATTCTTCAACATTCTTTGATATAACAGACTTTTTGAACCCAGCAATATTGTTCCAGTTTCTTTCCAAAAATAATGTCTGAATGGAATAGTCCTTTATGTCTGCTGCACTCTATGACATCAATAAGTGCTCTAAAGAAACCATTTTTACCTCCAGCGACTGATACTGAGAATCAATGTACTGGCATTTTAAAATTTAATGGAAATAGAAAAGTTAATATAATTCAACTAAGTCAACTAAGAAGTTTTGCTAGTAATTTGAATGAAGATTTATATCATTCTCACCTGATCGATAGCCCTGCCTGTAACTGTGGTCACCCTATTGTTGTCGCCTTGATTTTGGGACAGAAGGACAACTTTTTGTGGGTCTCTTGTCCCCAGTTGTCAGACAAACAAATACATGTATAGATTTCAAAATTATTATCAAGCACAAATAGCAAATACATACAATATATTTTTGTCCTTACTGCCTCATTTAATAGGCTCATCCCCAGAAATTTACATATTTCAATTGTGCAGGTCATAGTGAAGGTGCAATTCCTTATATGAGGAACTAGGCCTACCGTGAAGGTGCTACCAAGCAGCGAAGGTGCTACCAATACTGAAGGTGCTGTAGTAACCATAAAAATAATTATGATTACGGTATATATAAACCGTAACAATCATAGGATAGATATTTGGCAGGTAATAAAATATATTAATATACTAAATAGTCATTTCCTTATTAAATGCGGCCGACATGAAGGTTTGGATCCACTCTCCATCCTTGTTTATTAAGCACAGAACTGTATATGTATGGACAGTTAGTGTCTTTCTTCATCCTTAAACACAGCTGGACCTAACCCCGGGACAGCTGCATTGTTGGCGTTATTTCCTCTAAAATATGTAATATGATAAATGACGGCAGTGTTTTCTTTTTTCTTTTTGCGTGAATTTGAAATAGTCTGTCATGTGCTTATTTGATTTATGTAATTTTAATACCTTTCATCTTATTCATGTGTCATACACTTGTATATAACTTTATGGAGAGGGCTTTCATAGGTTTTACTGATGTTCAATTTAATTTGTCTATCAAGAACTTTAGACAAAATTTCTGAAATGAAATGTTCCCTAAAATATTGACATTTAGAAATAACTTGAGGGTTATATCTCTCTCTTATATAATTGTCGAAATGATAAATATAACTGGACATGGCATTCTTTTAAAAACTTTTATTGTACCAAACCACCACCCCCACCCTCCATAAAACTTGCACTTAATATAAAATTACTGAAAGTACTAAATATCTAAGTCCTCAAAAGACAGTGGAGAGACTTCCTGTTTTGCTCTGTATCTGATCATTAAGCACCCAAACGACATGTAAGTGACACAAAAGGGTCTTTTCGCTACATTATGCACATATTTGTAACTTCATTGCCAATGCTACTTGAGAAAACCAATGTATGTCTCGAACTGATTTGACACCGTATAGTCGATAAATAATGATTTCAACGGCTACTGCTTCACTCAGGTGTTCGGAAAGATAGCTTGGTGTTTGCTACACAATCTAACACAGGGAATCCAAGGGGATTCTTCAAATTTTGTCCAGATTGCCTGCGACCTCTTATACAGTTCAAACTCGATTTGTACACCTTTTGCTAAATCATTTTCTGTATTTAGTAAAAGCTTCATTTTACTATTGAAAGTTTCTTAAAATTCTTGGAATCAGACGGGGAGTATATGGAGTGAATTGCTGCTGAAACAATTTAAGTAAATTGCTGGTGTTAGATAGAAAAAAGTTTGATGTCAACTCAGTTTGAAAAAATCTGAAGTGTTTGAATCTAGAATGGTAAGATTCAGCAACCCATCGTGATTTAGTGATACATCTGTCAGCGTTTGTTGTCGCGCTATCGTGTTGACTTTCTCCTGGCTTTAAAAATGAAGGCACGAAATGCTTATATCCATAATCTGTCAGTTTAAAAAAATTCGGAAACCACGACCAACTGTTATGTAATCAGCATTAATTAAAAGAATCTTCAAATTATCAACACATTTTAGTTTCTTGTCTATTATATTTTAATTTTCTGATCCCAAAAAGGGACCGACAGTGTCTAATTTACATACATAAGTAATAACCATACTCTCATGAATATGACATAATTCCTTTTTTTCCTGACCACAATAGCGGTTTTTTCTGTATAGTTTGATCATCACTTTTATCAATAGATATGTAAGTACCATCAAGAATGAGTGTCACGTTGTCACCAAAAACTGTTTAAAAACAGTATTATGGCTTAGAGCTTGTTCCCTTGACGAATGTGGACTCCTGAAACTTACACATGATTTGGAATATTCTGCTTACAGTTGACTTGTGAATATTAAACAAAGAAGCCATCTGGGTAAAAAAAATGTCTGTTTTTAATTTTGTCTAAAACATTTACAATGGATTCTGAGTTGATATGCCTTGTATATGGGATATATCTGGACAATTGACAATAGTATCACGAATCTTCCGGAACTGATCGTTGCTCCACTCTGTCCATACTATCATAACGTCATTGTCTATGCATTTGTGGCCAAATAGAAGAGATGAAATGCCATCTCGCAAATCATCTCCAAAAGATCATTGATTATGTCTTTAGATTTGTCATTCATATGGCATGTTAATTAATCCCTATTGGAGACAGACATTGTGACATCAGGATTCAAATCATTTACAACCATATGCTTGAAGCATACCCTCGCTTCTTTAGAACATCAGATATAATGCCAAAGCAATAACTGGTTTCTAGCTGGCTTTGTTATCCTGTATATGTCTTTTCGTATTTTCAACATATACTACACATTCGATGTGAAACTGGGGCATAGGAAGCATTATCTACACTAAGATATTTGACGGAGTTTTGTCATTGTTTTGCCTTCATCATTACATTTTGCATTGCAGACCTGATCGTCATTTTCATTGTCACATATTGAAATATGCACATCTAGGTCCAATGTATAAAATCATGTCAAAACTGGAGAGCGATTAATCATACACTTGTTAAGATAGTATTGTTGTACGATTGACCATGTACTTTCAGTGCTTTGATAATCAGAAAAAATAGGAAGTAGACACAAAGAAGTTCCAAAATCTTGGTATGTCCATTAATTCAAAAACACTAAATTTATATGATGAAACGATAATTATCTAAATAAAAATTTTAGCATGAAAATTTGTGGGTACTCAAATGGTAACTTATGTGTTTTGCTATTTTTGTACAAATTTGAAAAGTTGAGGGTACTCAAATGGTATTGTGATTGTGATTTGTATAATTTTCTTACTACTTAGGGCTCTGGATTTTCCTAGTATCGATGTAAATTCCTATTTGAGTTTCATAGGATCCATGATGTGTAGGTCTGAAGCTGATCTCGGAGGCAATATTGTACTTAAGCGGTTAAAACAAACTGAAATGAAGTGTTAAATTTCGGAAAGGAGATGTACTCAAGGTTCTAAGATGTCTATTAATATTGGAAAACATATGGTGTATACCATTCTTAGTATTTCAAAATAGAGATATGCAGACCTTGTGGTAATGATGTCTCTTCACAAATATTTCTAAACAAGTTGAAGTATATATTAAGTGATTAATATAATAAAACGCAACATGATTCCATTCCATTGATATATTTCAAAGTTTAAATCCAAAATAATTAAAGTGGTTAATCCTTTTTAATCAGTTACGAATTTACGTTGTCTTCCTGCTTATCACTAACCTGTTTCATAGAATAAAGTTATCTTCGTGACAAGTGCGGTTTATTATGTTTCGCATGTCTAGCTTAAACAGCTATTGCGTTAAAATATAGCTTTCATAATGATAGCATCAATTAAAAAAAATCTCCCTGAACTTTAAAAATTAAAAGGTAGAAATCACTTCTTTTGTTTGTTAGTCTTATCTGTCAGACTTTCAAGCGAGAATACGTTTTTCGTCGATATGGATACCGGTGCTAGTCTACTAGTATTTCAGGGTTGTGTTCGGCGTTGCATCCTGCCTTGTCATGGTATAATCATATCACACTGGTTTTACATTTTACTGTACTCCTTTACAATCAAGATATTTAAGTGAATACATATGATCAACAATTTCCCTGATTCTGACAACTTCATACCATACTTCCTGCTTTATTTAACCTCCCTTTAGTACCTGATAGACAAAAGAACGAAGACCACTTATTTAAATTAAAACAATTTTTTAAATGTACGATTATACGATGTTACTTAATCTCGGCAGTTTGCATGCTCAGTGTATTTTTAAGGTGTTGTCTATCTACAAGAATTCTATGTACCTGATATCAAGTGCTCAAATCAAAATGACCAGATGTGTGCTGTTATTCGAAACACAGAGAGGAAAAAAATCACCAACATCATCATAATCGAGACTCAGATTTACACGTAGACACCTGAAAAAGTACAAGGAAAATAAAGCATGATGTTCCGGAGAGTAAGCGTCTTCTCACTAATCAACGACACCCACCACGTAAACCTTGGTCAATCTAATGTAAGGTCACGTTCTCAAATGAGAAAAAGGTATACAACATCGGAACCAACATACAAACTAATGACCATCATTACGCCTACAATGAAAAAGTCATCTATTATTCATTATGGGAAGATATGCATGTCATAATTCTGCTGAACGATATCAAGTGTAGCGAGTCTACTTTGCAAGTACTATGACGTCAAGCGTCCTTTGCAATGGTCAAATGAAAATAGTACAAACAGCAAATTATTTGGAAAACGAATATTAAAACGCTTGCAACCAGAGAATGCTTCCCACACATCTATATGCGAGTCGATTGTGTAAAAAAAAACCCAAAAAAACTTTTACGTGTTTTAAATCTGGGAACAATGAGTATTTACAAAACTACTTGGATATTGAAACATGTTGATATTCGCTTAGTCATCTTTGCTTTCTTAAACTTTATACATATACAACTACTAGGAAACTAACACATGTGTCGTACCTCTTCGGAAGTGTTCGTGTTAATCGTTCAGTAGGTTAAGATGCGCTATGGTGTTATTGAATTTGAGTTTGAATTTTATGATTCTGGTCAAATATTGTTGCTTACAAGATCTCATCTGTGCTTGTGGTTCTGACCAGTCATGCTGAAATAGATTGGATGTAAGAATGTAAGTCACACTGATACCATTGCAGTCCTGAACTAAGAATATTTACATATAATTTAATTTTGATAGTGTTTAAGTTAAACTCTCAATTGCTTCGGCCTTATCTCGACAAAAAAGTTTAAAAAAAATTGTAATTATCGCTTCGTCACAGTCAGTCAAACACATATCATGTCAACAGGTAAACCTATGATATTTCAGACACACAAGCACGGGTAGCGTTTGTTACACCGCTACACAGTTTTCTTGTTTTACAGATTAAGAGATACAGTATATGTCATACATGATATATACTGCCTTACTTCCTGAATGATAGTAGACACAACAACATGGAGCCTAAAGTAAATGTGATGATTGTGTGCTTTTTCTCTACATTTCGATACTCAGGTAATGATATTTTACTATTGAATTATATACTTCGTTGAATATATGTTTCGAGGACAGAGGTATTGTCTTTCGAGATGTCACTTTAACTCCCCTTTATGATTACTGTCCCCTTTAAACAACCCGGTCGCTGTTTTTATATGGCTGGTGACCGTGTTCCTGATCTACATGATCCGTACTTTGTTTATTTTATTGATGGCTATATCTGAAATCTATTCATTGTGTCTGACAAAGCAGTTACCTACACATTAATGTTATGACGATATAAATTTGATTAGATGCTGTACATGGACACCATTTATCAGCTACATGCTACGAATTCGGCCAATTGTTTGCAATGTGTGGAGTCAGATACAGGGCATGAAATGATAAAACGGATTTTCCTAAAATTATGATGCCCTGTTTTTTCTGTTTTGGTTTTAAAACAGTGTTATTTGGTTTTAATATTCATGTATGTTCCATGGTGGATTGGTTTAACAGATTAAGGGCGGAGTTTGCATTTACCTTAAATATTGAATGATTTTAAATCATGTTAAGAAAATGTGTATATTCTGATGTGCCCCACCATCCGATTTAAATCATGCAGGATTGATTAGTCCACAGACAATGTCTACCTGTAAAATCAAAATGTGTTCAAATAGCACTGGTAGTAGCACATAGTCTCTTGGTATGGCCATGGGTGATATTTTGTTCATTAGATGTCCCCATTATAACTTAATTAATATTTACATAATAAATCCGTGCTGAAGTTGTTCTTGTAATGTTACAGTGGACAATGTGGGGTTTTCAAAATTTTCGGAATAATATTTTAGCATTATGGTGTAGATAACAATTTGGGTAGTCTCAAATATGTATTTCACAGCAAGGGCTAGTTTAACAGGAAGTTAAATTTCCACAATGTTTACACGTGGTCATGCAGCTAAGCCGTTCCTAGTTGGAATTTCCTGAAATATAAGTAGTTTGTTAACATGACAATCTACTATACCTGTATATCTCAAACATGACCAATAATTTCAGGAACAATGCAATTAACTGTTTCCTACTACAACCTAAGTAAATAGCATATTCTAATAAGATTTAAGATTCTGTATAGTAGAGTTAAATCAACAAATTGATAGAGCCATGCCCCTTGGACTCCTAACGACAACTGTTTATAGTTAGAGTGAGCCAGAATCTCGACAGGCGACGGCATGATGTTTTTCACAAATCATGATATGTGATATATTTGGAAACTCATATTTGAGTTTCAATAGCATCCATAATGTAAAAAAAATGAAATGAAGTGTTAACTTTCGGAAAGGAGATGTACTCAAGGTTCTATGAGACTGTTCAAAGTGGTCGAAGAAGTCTATTAATATTGGAAAACATCACGCTGTATATCATTAAGATATGCAGGCCTTGTGGTAATGATGTTTCTTCACAATAATTTCTTAACATTCAAGTGTATATATTAAGTAATCCATATCATATGACGCAATATGATTCCATTCCTCGACCTGTGATATATTTCAAAGTTTAAATCCAAAGTAATTAAAGTGGTTAATCAGTTACGAATTTACATTGTCATGTATTTTAATTATATATATTAAATATTGTATATAATCATATTTCATTAAAAATAGATTCTGTGACGGACTGTTGCCATATTACCAGAATGGAGTGGGAGAGCCATGTCTTCTGTTCAGGATGTCTGCTGAAAGACGTACCTCAGGACCTGCCAATCACCACGACTGTACTCAATCTTAAAAACAACAATATTGAAAAGTTGGACAACAATTCAATTACCCATCTATCCAACCTCGAAACTCTAGTACTCGCCAACAATGGAATGCATAGTATTTCACCTGGAGCATTTGCCACTATCGAGAACCTTGAATATCTAGATCTATCTGAGAACTATTTCGAGCCTTCATCATTTGATTCTTCAGTTTTCAAGCATCTTCATAAACTTACAGTTCTCTACTTGCATAGTAATATGTTTCATTTAAAAGGTACATATCCTGAAAATGCGATATCTAGTATCAAATCTCTCAACACTTTAAGCATAGATATATTTGAGGGATTTGTATTTGGAATGGGATTTCTTAATTTAACCAAACTGAAAAATTTACATGTCAATAACAAAGAAGGAAAACGGGTGTCAATTCGAAACACTTCATTCGAAGGACTTAAGATGTCTAACATTTCACATCTCCAATTACATTTTGAAATGAAGAAGATTGAGGCCGGATCTTTATCACCATTTCACAGACTTGTATCGCTTGAACTGGATTCCAAAAGAACCGTGTCTATTCATGAGGTTTTGTTGGCTCTCGAAGGTCTACGAGAACGAAAAATGGAATCAATTAAGCTCACGTCAAATCATTACCGCTATACTGTAAATGGGTTCCTGGAGAAATCAGATATAGTTTTTCTAGGAACAATTTGTGTGAGGAAATTAAACCTAGCCCACAACTTAATTTCAGGAATAACAATGGAAGCAGTGTTAGCTTGGAAAAGTAGGAGTTGTCTGGAAGTTTTGAATATTTCAACCAATGCCATTATATCAGGGCAACTGCTCACTCTTCTAGTGTTGTTTCCGTCTATAACTCATGTGTATGCTTCGTACGAAGCCAGTTCTATTTCAAGGAAACGTCGCCAATTAATGCATAGAGAGCAGACCTTTTTTATCCCTAGCAGTTTGCTGCATTTAGAATTGTCTCATAATCCTTTCGGGGGTGATATTGGAAATATTTGGGTTTCGAAAAGCAACAATTTGAATGTGTTAGACATCAGTTATCCTTTTGCTGGGTTCAAATGTTCAGAAGGACGTATCAAAGGTCTTGTTAACTTAACTGAATTTTATGTATCTGGTATCGAGTGCTCACATCCAAATGACCAGATGTTTGCTGATATGCGAAACTTATCACGTCTTGAGGCTAAAGAATGTAATCTCGGAAAAAGACTAAGGTCGAATAAGACATCATTATTCAAAGGATTGTACAATCTTTCATTTATTGATCTGACTTTAAACGATATTACGTCCTTCAACTCAAATACGTTTATAGATCAATCGTATTCGTTGGAAACTCTAGTTCTAAATGGAAATGATTTGGATCATCTCCCTCTAGAAAGTCTGAAGAATCTGAATGCATTAAAAACTCTTGATGTGCGCAACAATCATATATCTACCTTATCAGAAAGAGAACGTTCATTCCTTGATACATACGTATCTAAATCAGAAAATTTTATAATCGAACTAGCAGATAATCCTTTAGTCTGCAGTTGTGACAATTTAGAGTTTCTTGTCTGGTTTCACAAAACCAAGTTGGTTCACAACAGGAAAAGCATTTCATGCAGCACAAATGAAGGAGATAAAATCAGGATATCGGAGTTCCTTGAATCTGTTGACGAATTCCGGGACAGTTGTGTCGCTCAGTTCTGGTTATTAATCTCCGTTTCTCTTGCCTTGCTTGGTATCTTGGTTGCTTTTCTCTCTCGAGTGGCCTGGAAGCAAAGCGTATTGTTACGAACGTGGTGTCGAGAACCTTTAGTCCATAAAACATGTGACTATGACATGTACATATGCTACGGTAACGAAGATGCTAGGTGGGTAAGAAAACTCCTAGTGCCATGGTTAGAGAAGAAAGGAATTACATTTTGCTGTGATGATAAGGATTTTGACCTTTGCCTAGACCTCGCCGACAACATAATGAATGCAATAGATAATTCACGTCAAACTGTTTTTGTTGTCAGCTACAAGTTTTTAGAACATAAATGGCCAATGTTTGCAATGGGAATAGCTAGCTATTATTCATTCCGGAAGGGGCATGAAGATATGAATATTATTATTCGGTTGGACGACATCAAGCGTAGCGAGTTTCCAATACTCATTCGCAAGAACTGGGACGTCATATGTCCTTTAAAATGGCCAAATGAAAATAACACATATCGACAGCAAGTTATCAATGCTAAAAAAATATTTTGGAAGCAGTTGCTAAAACGCTTCAAATTGGGTAACGCTTCACAAACGTCTGTATGCGAGACGAATGTGTCAAAACCGTGAAACACTTTTGAATGTTGTGTCGAGGAACAATGGTTAGTAACAAAACTAATTGGACATTGAAATCTGTATATTAATCTAACACCAGATCGTAATCTCATTTTGAAATTTGTAAATTCAATGACAACATATGTGTTATATTGTAAACCAAGACTGTGTACGTATACATGTTTTTTTCATATTGCTACAAAACAATACTTGCTGTTGAGTTATTCTGGAATACCTGATACACACATGATCTTTTTCGTTTGCATTAACTCAATTAAGATTACCCCAAAGGCAGTCATGTAAAATATTTTTGAACGTGGTCACCAATTCCCATCTATATATAAGAAACACATCGACAGTATCAACACTGTCTTCCTGCTTATCACTAACCTGTTTCATAGAATAAAGTTATCTTCGGGACAAGTGCGGTTTATTATGTTTCGCATGTCTAGTTTAAACAACTATTGCGTTAATATATAGCTTTCATAATCATTACATCCATTAAGAAAATCTCCCTGAACTTTAAAAATTAAAAGGTGGAAAGCACTTCTTTTTATTGTTAGTCTTCTCTGTTAGACTTTGAAGCGAAAATACGTTTTAAGATTTCGTCGATATGGATACCGGTGCTAGTCTACTAGTATTTCAGGGTTGTGTTAGGCGTTGCATCCTGCCTTGTCATGGTATAATCATATCACATTGGTTTTTCCATATATCTTGATACACCCCATTGCGCTTGTCCATGACCTAGCTGATTTCGGGATGGTCGTGAAAATGTTGATGTCATTATTTTGCTACTGGGTAACAAGCGTAGAGAGTTTCCTTGATTAATCACCAAGGACAGAGACGTCATAGCCATATAATGACGGTATAAAGACCTAATAGAAATTAGCGCAGTTCAAAGCAATAAGAAAAATGGGAAATCTTTTGGGTAGTGAAAAGCTTATATAGATGTCTATGCGAGTAATTTTTTAAATAGTATTACAAAACAGTATTGCATAACTCTCCTATTTAGATACAAGATCGTGTTAATTTCTATGTATGAGTACTGTCACAATCATTACATTTTTTTATTCGAGGCTAGCTGATAAAGACTTAATGCTTATTGTACACGTGTTCACGATAACACGTCTGTCTATTGGAGTTAACAGTTTAAACAAGAGGTTAACAGGGCCTGTATTTCCCTACTGGGCCTATTACTCCCGAACGAGAGGTCTGAGATCCACCTTATACACAGAATTAAGTCACTTTACCTGAGAAAGTTTCACACAATGCACAAAATGCAATCATTCATATAGAAGGATGCTTAATAAGGGCTCAATTTCACTTTTTAATCCCTCTTTCAATACACCGTTTATATAAAATTCATTTTCTTTCCCCAAGGAGGCTTTTGACCCAATATTTTCAAACGCCATTCCGTAGTTCATAGCAAGTAGCGATTTACAGGAAAATAAACGAACAGCTGTTTGAATTGCGAACCATCTGACGATGGAGTGCTAAAAATAGATAATTTTTTCTATCTAAAATATTGCACATTTTGATTGATCAAATTGGAAGTAAACGAATGATCCCACATTCGACACTACAAAAACTAATCCAGCTTATCGTATCTTCTCCACCTTCTGTTTTTAATACATATTCTATAAATATGAATGTAATAATACCGTCTCATCGGCCAACTACGACTAAGAATTGATATAAATGTACTCATGATTTCATTGGTATGTTAACCGAATAAAATAAACGTTGTAGATGGAATAAACTCATAAAGAATTTTTTGATATACATCATTTTGCATGATGGACGTTTTCCAATTTTCTATTAAATATATTTTTATGTTTTCACCTGTATCAGGGAAACATAGTATCCGGCCCCGAGCTTCCATTTCTGGATAGCAACATTCCTGCATCCTATACCGACGGTATTTACATGTCGCAGTTGATTCGATATTCAAGGGTATGTTCCTATTCTTATGATTTTCGTGCAAGAAGTCGTGAACTGAGAGACGAGCCCGTAAAATTATGGTGAATTGTTATGGTCGTCATAGTGATCTCATTGCGAAATATTCTATTTCTTTGTATGATATGAAGCTGGACGTGTTTGATGCATGTTAGTTTGTCTGTTGGCTCCGTTGTTGTATATCTTGTTCTCATTTGAGAACGTGACATTACTTACTCGGATTGACCATGCTTTATATGACAGGTGTCGTCGATGAAGCAGAAGAAGGTTACTCTTCTGGAACACTTTGACTTATTCTCCTTTTACATTGTCAGGAGTCTCCATGTATATTTTGTTCATATTTGCCCCAGTTTTGTCAAATAGTGTTTGGGTTATGATTATGTTGACAAGTTGGTATTTTCTTGTTGTTTTCTGTACAAGTATAAAGAATAACTCGAAAAAACTAGTCAACGTTAGGGGAATAAGATAATCAGCTAGAGGTTTATGAGTAATCGGTGCACTAAAACGAAATTATTTTCATCGGGAGAGCTAACTTCATGTAATGAATTGAAAATTAGGTTGTAACGGAAGAAAATCTTTAAGAATTATATCCTAAGATATATTAGAGATTAAGCTCTATTTCGGGCAATATCAAGCAATTAGCTGTAAAATTCCAGATTACTATATTGGATGGTAAGGAATACACATTCTATATCCATTTAAGTAAAATATATATATATTTTTCGAAAGATAGTCAAAAGTTTTGCGTATTTTGCAGGGAAAGATAGATGACTATCAAAATTGATTTATGTTTTTATTCAACGACATATCTAGGGACCAACTGAATTACTAGTAGAATTAAAAGCAAATTGTTTCGTTGTTAACATGTAACCTAAATTTCTTGGACAATAATATCGCGAACAGGTTCTGTAACTGATTTGGCTTAACGTTACCGTGCAGTGAAAATATCCTTAGAATGAATCTACTTAACGATGTCAATAGCCAGGTAAAAGTCTGATAGAACATAAATAAATTGTGAGTATTAATCAGTGAGTTGTGTTTGCTATTCGGACACACAGATAAGTCAGTCAACATAAGAATAGAAATCACAACCGCAGTTGTAATGAGTTCCTGCAGTAAAAACCATAAACAACTAACGATCGACGAAAACTATGAACGGATTCGACCTGTTGATCGAAAGGAAAAAGCTGAGAGTGAGATTTCAAAAGATTTCGGAATTAACCCGAGTACACACACATAAATTTCTTAGAATCATGATGTAATTTTGGAAGCCAGTCAAACAGGAAATATTTCTCCGGAACGTAAAAGGTTTAGATCCGGTATCCATGAAGATATTGAAAATGCCTTATTCAAATGGTTTACATCTGCACGAGAGCCCAACATTCCAGGTCCAATCCTTATGGCCAAAGCAGAGGACTTTGCTGAAAAATAAGGTAAACTGTATTCAAATGTCCCAATGGATTCCTTAATAGATTTAAGACTCGCCATGGAATTGTGTACTGTTTTATGTGCGGCGAAAGTGTCGCAGTAGATAAAGAAACATGCCGCTGAGTGACTTACAGAGAACTTTGACTGACATTCCCTTAGAGGACTGCATTACGATTGACTCGAATTTGATGGCCTGAGAGAATTTGGAAGAAGGTGACATTTTATATGATATTACGACCGATGACACTGTCGGTTGTAATGACTGTCACAATGCCAATGGATGTACGTATATCCAAACATACTTAGTATAATAACAATACAAACACCGTGAACATGTAATATGTAAGTGAATATCACTTCATTAAGTTCATACAGCTAAACATTCATACAAACCGCTTATATGATATGAATTATATATAATATGAAACTGCCAGATCCCCCCATTTAAGGGAGATGGGGGAATTAATCTTCCTTTTGGGCTCGCACATAAGTATGCTATTCCCCGTGAAAGGTTGCTATACTTACCAATATGTTCTGTTAGTTGTTATGCTTTACAGTGAATGGTTAGCATACTTCTTTGTGTTGTTCGTTCTTTGATATTGTAGATGGCTATGTGCCAACTTCAGCATGTTCGTAAAGATAACAACTTCCGGGATTGACTGCCTTTATTTCTACAGTTTCGCACAATGTATGTGACCCCGGTATGAATATCAACATCACGGTAAAGGAATGTCTGACAGTGGAAATGCACAGTATGGATATCGGACAATGATCCGATACCGACAATATACCCAATAACTCTCTCATCATTTTTCAAGCCAAGTAAGTTTACATAAGTCCTACCTTTGATCATAATCATTCTATTGCTGTCGGCGAATGGAGAATCATTAACATCGGTTTCATTTGATCTATATTTTTCTGAAAGCAGCCAGTTTCTTGTTTCCTTACTATCTCGTACAATATGCACGTCAGTGCTACTACGCTCCACACTGGTCATTTGTCTGATGAAGGTGACTATGTAGTCCTCTACTGGTTATGTTATAATAACTTCCATTCTTTATTATATTGTATCTCGTTAAGATTTAATTTGTAAATGAAGCAAAATACATGAGTCATGAAGTGTTTGGTAAAAAGTTGACTTTAGTTTTGACGTATCTTCGTCTGACCTAACTGTGCTTACAGACTCAAAACTTTAACTTCAAACTAACATATGTTCTGAAAACTATACAGAGTTTGATCGGGAAATTTTCTTTGAAAAAATAAAAATATGTATTCTTCTATCAATGAATGAATTCGAATTTAATCAAGTAAAAACGAGATACAGCAATCACCACAGAAACTTTTAAGTGATTATTGAGTAAGACTATTTCTCCACTGAGTACTGTTCTCGGCATTAGGACCAAACGATTTTCATTGATGCCACTTGTGGGAAAGGAGGCAACTCTTTTTAATGCCCATTTCACAATTTTCTTAAGAGCAATACCCCGGCACCCGAGGCGCCCGAGAGTTAAACTCTTGTTATATTTCTTTTAGATAATTGACGTTTAAAAGAGAAAAGTAAAGCATTATGGCTAAAAAAATGATGTTATATTAAACAAAAAGAAAAATAAACATTTTTTTAATAAATGGAGTAACAGAAAATGAAAACGTTGTTGTAGACGAAAACAGCAGATGATATTACCGTTATGATCAACCATTTTGAACAAAATATGAGAACCTAATACAGAGATCTAATCATGTACCATATAGCAAGGAATTCGGGCCTCCATCTGATGACACAACAATGTTAATGTATCCTTCAGTGGTAAACTATATTATGTTTCAATGTAAGAAACAAAACCAAGCGTTGAAGACCACAACTGTTTTCCCTTGGTCAAATATAAGCAGAGTCAAGCTATAAAGAAGAGATATTCTGTCATTAGTTGATAGTCTCTTTTCAAATATTTACGTTAACATGTAAATATGCTGCAAAATGATGCTCGTCACAACTTTATTCGTCCTCAGTCATCTGTCATTTTGCAAGAACGTGAACCATTCAATGCGATAGAGAACAGCACAAAAATGGTCGGATTACAGGACCTTTAAGTCAGAGTTAACATGATACAACACATGTGACCAAAAGTAGGTATACAATATATAATGTGAAGTGATTTAAATGTTTTAAAATTATTGGTTACATTTTGTAAAAGGAAAAAGTCGATGTATGTCTATTATCGGGACAACATTATGTATGATTTTTGAAATCTAAATCATTCAGAATATTTAATTACCTACTTATTAATTTATAAATGTGATAATTTACATAAAGTGATTTTCAGATTATAGTCATTTTGTAGGACTTCAAAAGAGAATACACAGTAATAATAATATGGGTTTGTTCAAGTACTTAAATAAAAAGTGACTTAAATGTGAATAACCAAGGAAATAAAACACACACACACATACACACACCCTCACACACACACACACACACACACACACACACACACACACACACACACACACACACACACACACACACACACACACACACGCACGCACGCACGCACACACACACACACACACACACACACACACACACACTCACGCACGCACGCACACACACACACACACACACACACCCACACACATATATATATATGATTGAACAAATAACAAACAAGTGATGAGTTAGTGTATTAAAATCTATACAAATTTTGACCAATGTTTGTACAGATGGTTGTTTTCTTTTCATAATGTCTCCCTACTATAAATTAAAAATAGTCATGCTGTAATAGTGTCTATAGAGAACACAAAACAGGGGTAAGATAAGGTACTTCATTTAACTCAAGTATCTGACAATTTACAATTGCGACAAGTGGAGAATTTTTTACTGCTTGATTATGTAGAATAATATCATATATAAAATGTGAAAAATTTACAATTGCGTCAGGTTTTCTTGTTTGATCATTATTTAACAATCAAATACAAAAGAAAAGAAATTGATGTAAATAGATATTTGAATTATATTTGTTTTAAAAACATTGACATGAAGTTTTTTGAAGGCAACTATATTGTATGTTTTGAATATCTGTAAAATTGTGATTGTTAAGAATTGTAAAGACTATCGGTTCATTGGATTTCTGATCGCCGATTAACGACTTTAATTAACAATAGCTTTAAAACACAGAATACTAAAACAGTTAAAACAATACCGATCGTGACATGTACACATACTACAACATGCAATCTCATTTGAACCGTGACGTCACTATATTTGTTATTCTATAACATCAAGCTTTGTCAGTTATCTCCATTTTATTAAAACTTTGTAATAACATGTTAACAATACAATAACACATTCTTATTTATCCATTCATCTTTTTTAGAGTAGATAGCGATTATTTCAACTTGAAATGCTTCTGAATTAATATCACAAAGACATATTTAAGTATTTCATTTTTATTTGAATATTTCGTCAAGCTAACAAATCTTTACATATTGTACCACTTAGTCCTGGTGAAGTTTTGGGACATTTTGAAGTCTCGAAACGACATTGAACGGCTGTGTGTTTTTATTATGGGATTGAACTTAGTAAATAATTTCACTACATGTTGTAAGTGATCTTTTCAACCAGTTAATGACAAATGAAGATAAAGAATCGGATAGCGGTGCTACAAGGCACCGTCTTTGTGCTGGGGTTATTCTTACAGTGTAAGTACCAATTTTTTATCTGGACAGATAAAAACGTAATTTTAATTCTATGTCAGTTATCACACATCCCTCTCTCTCAACATGAAATCGATTTACCGATGCGTCTGCCTCTTTCGCCCGGAACGTGTCCGAGCTTCGATAATATAACTATATCAGGATTGGCGATTGTACACATTCTTATGCATGTCGAATTTACATACATATATTTCATTTGTAAGACATATATATATATATATATATATATATATATATATGAAATATGCTTTTCACGATAAACAAAGCTTAGTGTATATCAGAGGTGAACATGACATGCTATTCAGCTTAGGACCCATAGATAATCTATATTTTACGGTCGAGCACAAGAAAAAATGAAAATATAGCACAGGCTTGTAGTCGTTCTTTTTGTTGTTATTTTCACATAAGGTCTGTCTGACAATATGTTCTGCATTGAAATGATTTTCAGCGTTCTCGTGTTGAAATAACTTGACTGAATAAGTTATAATTCCTTACTGAAAAATGATTCATTATTCAAACTAAGATCCGGAGAAATAAGCATCCGTATCATCGAAATCCACAATGATGGAATCTCACTTTCTGAAATTAAGACAAATGTATCTCTATTTATTATCAGTGACCTTTGAAACAGTTTCATATATGTACATATATATGTATATATACATATATACTTTTGATTACGCGTTGATTATGCTTTGATTATGCTTTGATTATATTTTGTATTCTGAAATAATTTTATCGTTTATTGAAATATTATAGGGATACATACACTGCATTTTCGTCTCTGTAGCCAAAACGAAACTATTTCTTCATTAAATTAAACAAAATACATTTCAATACGAGGAGACAGGCTAGCGAGTCAACGTTTCTAAAAAAAAACCCTGAATAACTTGATTCTCTTATCTTTGCAGTATGTGATGGGGAAAGCGTGTGTAAGTCAGTCACGACAAGTAATACAGGATCAACCGCTACTTACACCAAATGTTCAGGAAAATGTTGTGGAGACGTGAACGCTCAGTACTGCTGCGAGTAAGTTATCGCATCATCTAGCAAAGTTTTACTGTCGTCATAGTGATATCATTGGGAAAGTTTGCCTGTTGGTTCCTTTGTTCGTATTTTGGAACATGGCATTGCTTACTTGATTTACACGTTGTGTGTCGTTTTGAAGACGGAGACTTTTCATCTCCTGGAACAACTCATATTTTTAGGACTTATGTTTTCTTCTTTTCAGTTCAAATTAAGATTCTCTTCACATGTCGGCATTTTCTTTATTTGTTAGTGTCACGTCGTGACAAAGCCTTCCTTTAGTTAATTAGTAGGTATGATAATGATGAACGATCAAATACATTATCTAAAACCTTTAGAAATGACGGTTTAGTGGAAGATTTCTGTTTTCGGCTGCCTTAGACAGTAGTCCTAAGAAGACATGTTCTATACAAAAATCATCTCACATTATGGCTGAATTCTGAGTTTGAATCACGACTATATTGCTTGATAAGTAATATCATATATATCTTTTTATTTTCATAACGTATTATATACACATACCTAGATAAGAATTTCTTTGGGCAAAATGTAAACATTCGATTAATATTTCCAGAGGATGTTTAGTTGTATATGATATTAACCATACTCCTCCTTGTTATAATATTAGGAAGAAAGAAATTAGAAGTAAATCTTAAATATACACGGGTATTTACTGTCACAGAGACCAATGACATTTTGTAATAAACTGACAAATGTCTTCTAATTTAAAATTTCCGCTGAAATGAGATATCAACTTGTGTGACTTTTATTCAATTTTCAACGTGTTAATGGACGTATTTCCCTACATTTCTCATCATTAATCTTTCGTTATACACCAATAGGCACACCAAACATTTTGGATAACAGATAAAAGAACATTATTTTTTTTTACCAGAAGACGTTATATGTTATTTTTTCATGTTCTTATTTTGAATGGTATCATATTACAATAAGTTGCTCTGACATAAAGTTATTAAAGATATAATATAACAAGCTTGTCGCTTAATGTTTTGTGATATGATCTGACTCTGGTAAAAAGATAAGTTAAGCTGCTACACCACAGTTTATGATAGAGCAAAGTCAACCCGTTCGTCCCATGCCATGACATCATAGATAAGGTACCATATATATACAAAAGAAAAAAAAACTTTTAATTTGTATTGTCAATTCGCAACACAAAGATTAAAAAGAAAAAAAAGAAAGAAAAAATAGTGATATTTTAACAATCTAAAGGTTTATAGAAATATAACTATCAACTTCATTCATACACAACATCCCAACCCCTCTCCTCTCCGTGTTTTAAAGGGTAGCTGACAGATGACCAAGAATGGGAGTTCGGTCGAAAGTTTGGGGGTTAGATAATCAAATCATGGCAATGCCTGGTAAACGTGTATCGATTAATATTCTTTGTCCTCGATGAAAATGGCTCAAATGTAAAGATATGCTTTGATATATTCTTTCAGGAGCTCGACCAATGGTCTAGTGATCGGGGTCGTTGCTACTTCGATTGTGTTTATCATTCTGGCGATAGGATTAGCGATTTGTTGTATGAAAAACCACTCCAGGAAAACTACTCGTGTAGCAGTATTACAAATCACGGAAAATCAAAATGCAGCGATCCGTAAGTGAAACGATATCCATTTACATAAAAAATATCATTATTACAAACTACGAAACGAATACGTTAAAGAAGGGTATTAACTTGCAAGGTAATTCCGACAAAGTGATAAATAAATAAATAAATAAATAAATAAGATAACGAAACTATCTTTGCAGTAATTCTATGATGTCTCTAAATCACTGTATTGTCACTTGTCATAAGTTCTTTAAGCGTAGTAAAACATATTATTGATTTTACGCTGTTTTCTTAAGAAAACAGAGACTGAAGATTATATTGTACGATGCATGTTTTACAGGGAGGGATGAACGCAGGGAGCGTAGACAAAGAGAAGCAGCCGCGGCAATGGCAGGCTATCCCCAACCAAATATGGCTGGTTACCCAGACGTTCCGCCTCCCGCCTATATGGTGTACGGGGACAACCAACCCCCCGGGGCATATGCAGAACCTTTACCTCTCGCCCACCCGCCTCCTGCATATTCCTCCAATTCATACGACGCATCAAATGCGCCAAGTGGGCTAGACCATAATTCCAGACATTATTAATGTGTAGCACATGTGAACATTATCCACATTTCATTGCACATGCTCATCTTTTAGTCAATCAAATATTTTGTTCTTATTTTTTTTCTTTTCTTTTTTGTTTTTGTTTTGGAATTAATGATACACTGTTGAATTTACTATAATGTATATAATTGAAATACACATTGTAATATTTCATGTTTAATTATCGAATATAGAAACATTGTTAACATATATGTTGTAGAGAATGTATTTTAAGTGAGGCATTAAAATGCGAATAAATATGAGACAACTCTTTTAAATGTGAAAGAGCGGCGGCATGAAAAAACTATTTTCGAGAGTTATTTCCCCTGAACCGTATTTCTCGTAAAACTGCAGAAAAGAAACAGATTGCCCTGGTAGTGTTTGCGTCATCTGACCTTTTTTTGAGAATCATTCAAAAATTTTATTTGTTTGGTAAATGATTAGATTGTGTGAAGATAAACGGACACACAGTATGTAAACTATTTGAAAATATTTTTATTTGAATAAGTATTTTTTTTCGGATGGCTATAACTTCAAATTATACCAATATGCTTTCTATAACTAAGTCTTAATTTTCTATAACATACAATATATTAATGTATTAGAAAATGTTAATTTATTAATGTCATGGTGGACTTGTCACAAAGAATATAAGAATAAATGTTTTCTAACAGAGTAGAGCTGTACACATGATAGTAAACATAAATCAATACTACTCAAATATTTAAAGTAACGTATCTTTCGTAAGGAAATAATTGACCTGAGATGGAGTTAGACTTCTACATTTTTCACCGAAATATATACTTTGAATGATATAAATTTCCGTAAAAGATATTTCTCAGATGACAAATATCAACAAGTACTGAGAACGATAGTTTATTTTTACCCAGACACGTTCAGCATTGTGCAGTTGCAAATAAATCATATTGTTATAACAGATACATGGATACAGTCTTTTTAAGAAAATTTACAGTAGACAAATGTAATTCTGTAGAAATGACAGTCATGAAATATCTTATCTTTTTTTTTTTTTTATCTTATTATGTCAAGTATAATATAATTAATGTTCTGAAAAATTGTACCATAATTACTAACATCTCCGAGATCCCGGTCTGTTGTGACCACTCTACATTCAGATTTATTTTGAACGGAGTCATACTGTTGTAGTTGGTGGCTAACTCCCTGAGCACCATGGGGAGGCCCGTCGTCTAGAGAAACAAAAACCGCCACAGAGGTAAGGGAGCGTTGGATCACTAACCTCTGACCTCTTTACCTGAGGTCACGAAGGTCAATAAACACAAATATCACAATTTAATAGATGAATAAATAAATAAATTATGATTTATTACAAAGTCATGACAATTTTTTTTCTTTATCTCACCTATATGTGTCTACACCCACATACATTCACTCATACATACACATCCCTGCCCACCCACCCTTTCACATAAGTACATATACACACATACCTACACACATTCACTCATCTACCTCCCACACACTCGCACAAAATATCCACAAACGTATTCTGGATTTCACCACATTGGTTTTTGTTGTTGATTATGTTCTGTTTTCGTTCCAGTTCTATCGACTATATGACTTGTACAGAGTTATGCTTCCTTCAAAGAATTCCAAAACATCTCGTAAAAGAATATATATCCACGAGTATCGGGATGTCTGTGTCATGGTCTTGTAATCGTTCGGCATACGAAATCTGATTGGGTCTGTTGATATATCCCTCCTCCTTAACAGTACTGAAAGTTCACAGAGGATCCCCTTAACACGATTCAAAATGGCGCTGATTCTTCTCTTGTATACTTGGGAATATTCGTTTTTCTTCGCCAATCTTAAAAAAGCTAGAATATTCTGTAACCCGTTGAAATTGTTCAGCAATGTGTCATTGACCTGAAAAAAACCCAGAATCTGGTAAATATGTTGATGAAAATTATGGGAAAGTTCTACAGCCGTCATAATGATATAATTGAGAACTATTATATTTTTTTGTGCGATACAAAACTAGATGTGTTTGCTGCTCCTTAGTCTGTCGGCTGGTTTCGTTATTGTATACCTTGTTCTCATTTGTGAACGTGACATTACTTACTTGGTTTAACCAAGATTTACATGGTGGGTGTCATAGTTGAAGCAGAAGACTCTTACGCTTCCGGAACATCTGGTCTAATTTCACACGAACTTTTTCAGGGGTCGCTGTGTAAATATTTCTTTTCATATTTTGCCTTAGTTTTATTGAATTTAAAATTAAGTGATTATTATGTTGACATGTTAAAATTTTCTTTTGTTTTACACAAAATCGGAAATATCTATACAATATTTCTTACAAAACGAACTAATTTTCCAAAACAATAGGTTGACGTTAGAGCTATGTGTTATTCATATGCCTCTACAAGAAGGACAGATCACTCTAAGGCTTCCCTGTCTTTCATTTTTTGGTTATCACCGCTCGTTATTGATATAAACGTTATAAAAACACGTAGATATTTGATACTGTCCTGCCCCAACAACATTATCAAAACCATTGAAGCTGGTTTAGTATCCAGGACATACACCACACTACCGTAACATCCGTCTTACTGATATATAACATAAAATTGAAAACAGAAAATTTTCCTTTTGTTTCAAGAAATGACTAAGCGCTTCACAATATGAATACCATTTATGTATATATTAAATATAACGATTATTTTATGTTCTTATCTTCATGTAGAATGCATGATTTAATGTTTATCATATAAAAGCTATTTATAAATATTTCTCATTCCGTTTTTTGGTTCCGCCTCTTAATGCCCACTATGATTAATGAACAATGTTACTTATCCTATGACTTCACAATTTTAATTACTAAAACAGAGGTGACCTTTCTGCAATTAACGTCCTGACAAGAGTACACATAACTAGGAAAGTTGGATTATTTCACTTTAACAAAATTATAAATTAAAAACTGAAAACATTTGCGTGCTAAGACCCACGGTGATAATTTTGAAAACCCACTACACATATTTACTTTTACGCAATATCAACTTCTTTTCTATAGGAGAATATAAAAGGAGATGTTAGTGGTGGGTTTATATTCTTTAAATAGTGAAAATTACTTACTTAAACATTAATTTGCGAGATAAACTGATATCCTCCCACCATTAAAATACCGATGTTATCAAAACATATACACAATGAAAAAGAGCTTCCGGGTCGAGTTGCATCCAAGATCCCCCAAGCACACCAATACCTATCTCGGTAAATGATGTGTAGGCGATACTTGTCATAATTAGTCTTAACGTCTAATTCAAAACCGGATGAACAGGATTTTCAAGAATTTCATGTACGGAATACTGTTGAGAGTGTTACAATTAATCCTAGCGTCACGTTGTAGACTTTAATTGTCGTTACAATCTCGGAACTACAGTAATTGGATATTTCGTAGAATAAACATGAACTTGATATTTTACAATGACGTCACAACGTCATGATAAAGAAAGTGACCTTATCCTGAATCTTGATTCTCAGCTGGAATGGAAAATCATTGGTTGATAACATTTTTAAAAAAATGCAAAATCGTTTGCAAAAATCGGAGAGTGTAAAATTCATAATATTTGGTGTGGAAAACGCATATACTTTGAGCTTGACTCTTCGAGAATTGCAACATAGGAATACAATTGTGAAATAAGGCTGTACATCGATATCAGAATTAATGATTCAACCTTAGATTTATACTTTCTTTACACCATGGGATAAAGTTATGACATCATGAGGTGATTTTATAAGTACAGATAAAAACAAATCTCTAGACTGACAGTTCTCGTGAACCAAAATTAAAGTCGTTGTAACAATGAACTATTCTTAAACAATTTCTAGTTCAGTTGCAATCATTTACAAAATGGCGAGAACGGAGACTGTGATTTTTGTCATTTTCCCAATCATTCGGAAGGATTTATCTATATAAAGCGTACATTTGAGACGATTTAGTGAAATCCCTTATGAAACAGGTGTTTGTACACCATTACACCAATACTTATAGGGCCTCTTTGCGAAAATTTCCAAACTGTAATATATTTCAGCAGGAAATTAGTCTGACATGATGGTAGTTATCTGATATTTAAAAAAAATGGAAAGTGTTGCTATTTTTGAAAGGTTCTATGTTTAGCTTTGTTCAAGGACGAAACTCTATCGCGACAAATAGATATCTTGAATATGCAATATGATAAAAGGAAACATTCCTAGTAATTAAGAAGTTTTACGTAAATATTGTCTTTTTTATCAATTTGTTTAACGATTGGAGCATTGACAAACAACCATTATAGTAAAAGAAACATTGATCCACATAGCTTGTCTATAAGTGCTTATAAATGATGCTGACAAAATGATCCTGTCCTAATTCTAAACGTTGTAAAGCATACCATTCCTCCAGTAGGATTCGGCGGGAAACCGGTCAAGCGTGATGTGGTGGCCAGGACGGCCAGTAAACTGGAATCTTCTATTTTGTTAACAGCCTTAAATAGAAAAAAATAATGCGAATGATCGTTAATAAGGATTTAACAAAAGTATAGTAAATAAAACTCAGACCAATTCACTTCTTTAGCCAATCAGAATGTAATACTTTGCTCATAGGCATGGTTATTTGGTATTAGGTATGACAGGCTCTCGATGACCCAGTCATCTACTGTCTTGGAAATTACTTCGTATGAGACATTAGATAACAGGGAGGTTTTTCATATAAAAAGACAATGGTAGATTAGTGGTGACCGTAATAGAGAGGTAAATTTACTTATGACCGCAATAGAGAGGTGAGATTAATGATGACTGTATTAGAGAGGTAAGATAAGTAATAACATAAATAGAAAAAAAGATTAGTGATGATCACAAAAGAAAGGCATGATCAGAGATGGCCGCATTAAAGAGGTTGGGTTTGTGAAGACCTCATTAAAGAGGTATGTTTATTCATGACATTAATAGAAAGATTAATAATGGCCGTATCAGTGATGAAGAATAAGTGATGGCACGAGTAAGGAGACAGGAGAAGTGATGACCGTATTAAAGAGGCAGTAGGATAAGTGATAACAACATTTAATTCTTTATAAGGTAAGATTACTGCACATATGAAGCTCAACGTGGAAACGTTAGGAACATTTGTTTGGGAAAGTTGTTGCCTAGAAAAATTGGTCGAAAAGTGAACTAGAAAATTAATAGTGATTGTATGATAGAACGTCCCAGTATGTGGTTAAACCATATTTAAGATGTTTATTAGCGAGGCAATGTCGGTTATGGTTACAAGTTCATAACCACGAGACTGGAAATTACTGCAGTATTAACTGTAATCCTAGTAACTGATATTTCATGAAAGCAAAATATTTAAAGCAAAATAACAGCACTATAGCATCACTGTCTTTGTATAATAAAGTAGGCCTTTTATGATGACAAGCAAACTGTAATAATTTCATCTGTTATCACAAGGGAATATGTCACAAAATATTGCTATTTGATGAGTACTTACGTATGAAGACTTTAGATTTCTCGTGGTATCAGCAACATATTGGAATTTTATTACCAATCGTTGTGAAACCTCAGATAATGACACGGAAATGTTATCCAAACTCGTTTCCGCTTCTGGGTTCTGAATGCTCCACGACCCACCACCTCGTCGGCTGCTACAAAAACTGACGTTTCCGGGAAGTCTATTTCCTAAACATTCGGTATGATAAATCCAGAACAGCAGAAATAACCGGGTAAATCCAGTCACTGTAAACACAGAAATAATTAGAACTTAAAGTAACATTCATGTATAGTTCGAACAGAGGAACACCATTTCCGCATTCAACACGAAAATTAGAAATATAAATAGTATTTAGATAAAAAAAAAAAAAAAACCCACTTTAACTGTTGATGGAAATATTAATTTATTGAATATAAATGCATAAATAATAGCAATGATCTGTAAACGAAAAAGTTTTAAATTTCGTTAAATGTTTTAAGTTTTAAAAAACTGAAGGTAAGCAATACATACATGAAAACAGCATAGTCATTTTAAAACAATTGTGTTGTAGCCTGTATAACGGGAATGAATATGAAGATTTCTTTATTCCTTATATACTGACCTTATCCGTTCATCCGGAACGTCATTCATATCACTCGCATTGTTTTTCCAGGATTTCCCACCAAATGACTGTCCTGGGCCAAGCCAAAATTGAAGTTAAATTCCAAATAAGGATACATTACGCTTAAAGTTTTATACACGTGCCAGAGTTCTTCTGTTGGACACACGTGGTTTCCGGAATGCCTCGGGGTATTTCATACGTGCGCAAAGGTGGGCAGGTAAACTATCTAAATGTTTTGATACACCAAGCGGAAAATGTTTTCAATTAATTTTGAAAAAAAGATAAATGCGGAACAGGATATCTACCTTAAAATATCTTAGCTAGAAACATTTGTACGGATAGCAGAGAGTATAAACCTAGTGAACTGTGTACATTTTCACATGATAGTTTTAAGCGGAAAATTAAGACACATCGAATTCATGGTGTAATGCTACGCTGGCTGCTCAATCGTGTTGTCTTGTTACATATTTTCTTTGATATTTTTTACGTTAAATATCTCAGTCTATTTTACTGAGCGATTCATGATATGTGACTTTTTACTTGAGCAAAACAAGACATTGAATGATTTTTGACGTACTAAAAATAAAGAATCCTCCATACAACTCGTGATATTTTCTGATGTAAAGAAGTAAGTGTTTATCACATTGTTTGCATCAGATAACCAAAATTTGAAATGATTAAGTCTCATTGCAGTAATTATTTTATGTTATTAGATATTTCACTTTATCGCTTCGTCAGAATGGCCATAACTTTTCTGGTTTAGAAGAAATAATCCATTACAGCATCAATTTATGCGTCAGATTCATCTCCTTTATTTTGTAATAATTTGCGATAAAAAGTTAAATACTAATACAATCTTAATCCAAACTCAAATTCAATGAAACAAAAGTAAAATATGAACAAAAATATTTATACGCAGATCTTCTGAAAACGTACAAGGAAAGACCAGGTGTTCAGGAAGCTTAAACGTCTTCTGCTTCTTCGACGACACCCGCCATGTAAAGATTTCCTGATGACATAACTATGACGACTGTAAATTTTCTCCATTAACTTTATCAACCTGCATCTCTCAAAGCACGTGTTGAGAGTTAGTCTGTTAGTTGTCGAAATCTTGCACGAAAATCGTGATATGGGAACAATCCCTCTATATAACAACCAATACATATAACCTGCAATCGTCATATGTTAGGAATACAGGACTGTTGTTTTCCATAAATGGAAAATTCACGAAAGGGCAATAGAAATGATTGCGTTCATCATACAGTTTGGTGGAAAGATGTCGCTGTTGGTTACATTGTAGGAATACAGTCCGACGTGTCCTTGATTTCCATTTTTTTAAATATAAGCTATGGACATGGTCAATTGTTATTTGAAAAAGAAAACACGTTATCAATGTGTCTGAAAGTGAAATCGAAGGAATTGGTAATGTATTTGTAACATGCTTTGATAAGCTCTTCGATAAATCCAGTCTGGTATGAAAGCAAAGAGATTAGCGCAGTTAGTTCCCGTAGGTATTGTCAGTAGCCTGTTTGGCGCAGTTAGTTCCCGTAGGTATTGTCAATAGCCTGTTTGGCGCAGTTAGTTCCCGTAGGTATTGTCAATAGCCTGTTTGGAAGATCGTACCACCAACCTCAACGAAGATATTGTCAACCAGAAATTTATTTTTAAGATTTCGTCTTCCGTTATTTCTTTTAAAATGGGAACATTTTTTCATGAAATGTGCATCAGAATTGCTAACTGTGTTTTTGTCAACATACCTGACGAATGTTTTGGACGGTTCACTTATAGTCTACATATACTCCAGCTGAGAAATTATAACCTACTATATCAAAAAGAGATTGAATAGACACGACTTTTCATTTCTATATTCTATACTTTTGTGAATGATGTTTCAATTTGGCTTTTGATCTTTGCTTCAAATGATGATCCTACCATGAAACATATCATAAAAATTTTACCAATGACCCTATCCTGCCTTTCCTTGGCACCACGTTTTTAACGCTTATAAGGTGAGATGTTTTCCGTTATTTGTTAGTTTTTTTTAGTTAATTTAGCGAAGGTGATTCTTTGAAAAAAATATCAATAACACTATTACAGAAATAAATGATCTTTGTGTACTTTTTGTACGTGGCACATTATGATGCATTATATGAAATTACGGTAATACTGATGCATTATATATATAATGAAAGAGAGAGAAATTCAATTTTAATATATGTAATGCTTTTTGATATGTTTAGTGTACTGCGTGTGGTTTTGGTATATTTCATATGGTTTATGTATATCTAGTGTATTTTATATGATTTTGGTATGTT
Source organism: Ylistrum balloti (assembly GCF_031769215.1). Lineage (NCBI taxonomy): Eukaryota > Metazoa > Mollusca > Bivalvia > Pectinida > Pectinidae > Ylistrum > Ylistrum balloti. Next base: position 1,891,425 of record NW_026781889.1, read on the forward strand.
CATTGCATTATATATGAATGAAGTATGTTTTTGTATAACGTTTGATTTGAGTATTTTTAGTGTACTACGTGTGTTTTGGGATATTTAGTTTATTTCATTTGATTTTGGTTTATATAGTATTATTCATTTGGTTTCGATATATTTAGTGTCCTGCGTGTGTATTTGGTATCTTTAGTGTATTTCTTATCACTTTGGTATATTTAGTGTCCTGCGTGTGTATTTGGTATCTTTAGTGTATTTCTTATCACTTTGGTATATTTAGTGTCCTGCGTGTGTATTTGGTATCTTTAGTGTATTTCTTATCACTTTGGTATATTTAGTGTCCTGCGTGTGTATTTGGTATCTTTAGTGTATTTCTTATCACTTTGGTATATTTAATGTCCTGCGTGTGTATTTGGTATCTTTAGTGTATTTCTTATCACTTTGGTATATTTAGTGCATTATGTATGATTTTAGTGCATTTTTTGCATTACGTGTGTTTTGGGTATATCAAGTGTATAACATAATTTATATGTCAATGCTATTAAGTGTACCGGATACTTTTCTTTGAAAAGAACTTGGACATCGGCAGTAATGAAGGACATTCGGTATATATAAATGTATAGAGTCAAGTGGGATAGCCTAAATCGAAATATGTTCATTACTTTTCCTTATTGCATCTGAAAACGTTTTCACTAATTACGAGAGTCAAAAGGTTTTAAACGTGAATATTAAAACACGTTTTCGTTCATTTGAAGTCGTTTCACACATACTGTTGATTGTGTAGGTGTGTATCAGATAAACGGCTCTTACCCCGAGGACCTAAAATATTGTCATCAGTTCTAATCTCGAACCAAAAATGGTAGGTATGCTGAAGACAATCATCTTGATATGTTTCTCCTGTCGGCGTAATTTTCTTAAACATTTTAAAAAAAGTAGATATGTCATGCAGGTCTTATAGATTCCAAAGCTATAACAGAATAACGGCACACACTTCTTCTTAATGAGAAATGTGTAGGGGAAAAGCCTCAAAAGAATAAAAACAGGCTAATAAACACACACACCATCACACACACACACACACACACCCACCATCACACACACCCACACACACACACACCCACACACCATCACACACCCATACACACACACACACACACACACACACACACACACACACACACACACACACACACACACACACACACACACACACACACACACACACACACACACACACACACACACACACACACACACACACACGCACCAATCCATCCACCCACACCCTTTCCCATACACACACCAGCCCACACACACACACACATGCGCGCAAAGAGGATGGCTATTCTGTCTATAAATAGTATTAAGTTTTAATATTAATAAGAACGGCACAACTTAGATATAACTGTGGAAATAACGGTACGTCAATTGGATGACTGGATACTAGTAATTAGGAGTGTTTAAAGGATGTTGATCACACATAATCATGTCAGTAAATCAAGCGTCTGATTGGGTGAGATCAGATCAACTTAAAGGAAGGACCTTACAATACCTTAATACAAAACGTGACCCATCCGAGCCAGTGTTCCTGGCCCTCCTGTGGTCTCACGTTTACCAATCAAACATCAGATAATATATCCCGATTACATCTTTAATTTCACTTCATAAATCTTTTTTTTAAGATTTAGAAAAAAAATCTGTTACATCACTGTTCAAGCTAAATATCCTTAAGGCTCATGCAGGATGAACGTTTATTACAATTAAGCGGCCTCAGTGATGCAGAGGTCTTTCATAATCAGCCTTTAGCGGAATTGCTGACATGTATACTGCTTGAAATGGAGTAAAATCTGGCTGAAAGCCATATAACTATTTCCCGATGACGAAATACTCTGTCGTGACGTAGTTCTAAAGCAATGTCTAAACTCGACGAATAATGTTTCATTGAATTAGCAACAGCCATTCCAAAATCATCTTGTCATGGGTTTCAGATTAAAATCAGTCCTAGTAAGTCAATCGTTTATTGGTAATCTCTATTGAATACTATTACAATGAATGTTGCAAATAAATACAAACAAGCCTGCATGACAACTGTGTGTGATGACGGGATGATTAATCTGTAGTCGTAATATTACAACGACGAGAAGATATTTATTGACGATGATTAAAAAATACATTTACCACAGTTAATTCTGCTATGTGTAATGTTTACCGTATATTACAATACAGTCGTAAGAAACTTACTTTCCGTTTTGTTATTTCTGCTGAGAAACATTACATAATATGTGGGCAAGCTTACACTAGTAACAGAAGTGTGGATAAGACCCATGTCATTACATATACATATGTAATTTTAAGAGAGCAACTCCCCTTCACCGTTGCTCCTTTGGTAATACAACACAACACATGCAACTACAGTTACCAATATAATGGATCTCTGGAGGGTTAACATTTCTTGTAAGATTTCAGTAAACGAGTCTAAGGAGACTTTCAAGGCGAGCAAGAAATTAAATTTTCGAGGAGTTTCATAACAGTTTATAATGTGAAAATGGGATGGGCAAATGGAGTTGGCCATTTTCAATTTATGACGCCATTTTATATATTATTACAACAATCGATTTCTAACTAGCGGAGCCAATGAAACATGCTCCAGGTAATATCACAATAGTGATATATACGCAAACATTTTACATGGGTGAATTGTGTGATAAGGTGTAACATATTCCTACAATAATTACAGACGAAAGACATCTTACGCAATGGTATCCTTGCAGTGTACTTTATCGTATTTCCATATCAGAAAAATTGTCCATGATTTTCTGTGACGAGTATGTCACGTTTGAATTTCTTTAGCATCAATCCATATAACTTGCATCATTCAATTTATCAGGTACATAACTAGACTGATTCTTTTGTCCCACGGTAGTTTTTGTTACGTGATGGATACGTTCATGTCATTTCATTAACAGATGCTCATGTAGGGCTTCATTCTTTGTCATTTCTTAATGGATTGAAATACTGATATTCACGATTGGCCTTTGAATAACTCACTCGCAACCACGGAAAAATATAAAATGCAAGGATTCTGTGGTATACCGTTGTTGGTGTTACGTATTTATCAGAGGGGGAAACGAAACACACGTTCAGCTTTGGTAGCATAACTTATTATTTGTTGCTTATATGTTCTAAACTTTAACACAAGACAACCTTTGTGCACTGCCAAACAGATCCATGATTAAAATGTGGTCAGGTATAATGTGTTATGCCGAATCATCGAGACTTTTTAACTAACTCTATAAAACTGTGTATACTCCCATGACAGTGCATTTGAAGACAATACCAAAATAAAGTATACAAAGGTACACTGCTATTGATAAGCTAAATGATATTGATGTTTGACGTTGATAGGGGTAGTGCTTTAATCCCATTTTACAAGGTCAATCCAAACGTCGCGTCGTCCAGCTTTTAGGTAGTCGTAAGGTAACGATGATTCGTTTATATAACCTCAGTTGGCTAACAAAGGTCACCTCATTTCTCTTTACACTATTCTCTTTACGATTTTCCATACCAAGACCGTTGCATTGGCTACTCCGTCAACTGAATCTTTCTGAAGATAAGTGATTATCTCTCACAGTTAATCTAAAACCATTCACTTTTTCTTTAATGGTATCTGTGATCGATAAGAATAAAGAAACCCACTAATAATGATGATATTGAAAGAAACCAAATTGCTTATGCAATTCCCGTTAGATGATAAGAAATATTTTTTGGTAAAATAATTCTTTATTCATGGACTTAAACAGTATGTAATATAGGAAACCAACTTGTGATATGCGTTTGTAAAGTAGGAGTGCGAGATGTAATTCATTTCATCAATTCTTGAATATCAAGTGGTTTATTTGACAGCTCATGCTGTGACATTTCCCGTCACGTGTCAGAAAACAGAAGACAAAATGACGTTTTCGTCAGCTTTAAAGAATGGAAACCTTCATGCCATGTCTGAATTAATACGAATAGTTGCAAGGTTCAATAAGTACACATGCATGTGGATTTGAATGATCTTTTAATGAAAAATTGGAAAAACAAAATGTATATATATATATATATATATATATATATATATATATATATATATATAAGTAATAAGTTTTGGTATATCTTATTTGTACATTATGATATTTGGCCTATTTTTTATATTAATATAATATTATATATATATGTTTACACACATGATGGCCCTAGCTTTACTGACAATTCTCAGAATGACAAACCAACTATACAACATTGGATAGAAAGGTGATATTTACTGTCATCCTTTGAGCATCATCCTCATCATTTATGCATATCTTAGTTTGTAAAGCATATCATTTGATAAAACGTTTCACTTTCCTTTGTAAACATAGGCCGTTTCACCTACACCTAACACCGAGATGATAGTCTTAAGTGAAATTTTAATAGAAGAATAGATGAATATTGAGAAAGGAATCGAAATGTCGCCGGAATATCTATGTTAAATGTTTGATAAGGAATTACCTATTTAGAACATTTTCAAATGTTTTAAAAATTTTGATTTTCCTCAGTCGCCTCCTAATTGTCAATAATAGGGTTCTAAGCATCAGTGACAAGTCCTAGGAGGACGGAACAGTAGTATGACTCGGTTTAATCCCGTTGTATATAATTCTCAATTTTTATTGAAAGGTCCGTTTTATTATTTCAAAAAGTAATATCAGTTTGATTGTCAATTATAATATCGATTACAATAAAGAGAGCTTTTTTAAGAAAACACGTTACAATACTTAAAAAATGTGTTGAGGGAACAGGTTTTATCCAAGATCTATGCATAAAGGCATGACTTAAAATTCATGGATGAATTTGATTATTTACTGCCTGCAACTCGTATAACCTTAAATACAAAATAAATCTCATTCACGGATGGGCAGACTAACCCACAAGACAAATGAACCAACAAGATTGATGAAACATTGTAACTTTTATATAAGATCAAATGGTCCTGCTGACACACCGATATGGTGTTTACATTAGTGCTTGCAATATTTCAAACTGACGGTTTTATTTTTTCATACTAGTGGTTGTATTTTTTGTACACTAGCGATGGTATCGTTTCAAACTAACGCTTACCAGCGCTTATATTATTTTATACTGGCAGTTTTATCAATTTATACTAGTGGTTTTACTCACTCTTGTTTTACTACAGATATCGAGTTCAATTTAATGTTATTTACACCTTTGCATAAAATGTAATTACAGATTAACTTGAAGACAGGTAACAGAAGAAAACAATGGCGTTAATAGATTTACAAAGGAATTATCTGTTTTATCAATCCTGATGCATTGGAAGTAGCGAGTTGCATAACCAATAAAATGGTATTAGATGTACTATAATAGTGAGGTTTAGGGGTCTCGGAGTTTAAATGCCAAAGCATTGTCTATAATGTTTCCATAAATAGAATTTGCTGAACATTACCGTAAGGTGATTCCGTTGTGTAATTGTTTTTGACAACGTCAGTTTCTAAATATGTCTTTTATTCGTTTGCTTGTCTATTTGACGTCATATGTCATGTTAGTATTACATCACACGAGGAAGTCACAAATAAACGATTATGATTAATTTGAAATCAATTTCGTTTTATAAACCCCCTAGAGCAAGTATTCAGAGAAATATTCGCATATGATGCATAATAAATGGTAATTATAAGTTTAAAAGGAAACTCATCAACGTTTTATTGAAGTAACTCGCGATGAAAAATTCTATCAGGGTAATGAAAGGCATTCTAGCACATTTGCAGCATCAATTCGTTCAGTTTCTAAACATACCGTTGTTGTATCGATGATAAACTTTTTGTATTAAACACTTTTTGTATTTTACAATTTATTCGATCATGCATGGAATAGGCCTTTTTATTTTGGCTTTGAAACTTTGCATTCCCGAATTCCCGATACGAATGATTCGAATGTTCATGTGACTATCATAAATGTTTGTTTTTCAAAAAATGTAAACTGAAAATGAAAATGACCTACTTTCACATGCTAGTTTAGAAGTACATGCATACAGTTAAGGCTATTAACATGTCTGTCTCGCGTACATAGCAGAGAGAATGCTTTGACGAAATCACATTGACCTATATATCATTTGTTTTCCTGCTTTTTCGATTCTTCATCACATGACTTGTATTAACAAAGATAAACTGTAAAAAGCCAAAAACAGGTTGGTCGAGAAACTCTACTCATAATGGTCATATCAGATGTATAATGACATTAGATTTCAATGAAATCAATGGTGTGCAGAGCTTAATATTGATTTCCTTAAACGTACATGGCAATGAGACGAATAAGAAAGTTTGTTATTAAGCGAGATCCTACAGCCGTACAGCAAATTAAATGTACTTTTTTTGTTCTAAAGTAAGGGACTTGTGTGAGAAATACAACTCTAAATGCCTAAAACTTGATCTGTTTTTCCACACAAAAGTAAAACTGTAGTTTAAGATTAGATATGCACATAGATTTGGAAATTATATACAACTACATCGCATGAAGCAGGCAGTTGCTAAGGCTTAATTCTTTTTCCTCGTAAAATGTTGAAAAAACGGTTCAAACTCCTGCAATAGGCAGCTACCATCAATAGTATATTTTTCAGTGAAGATGAAAAAAGTGTAAATTCTTAATTTTACTCGAAATCCATAAAATCAAACGCACTAGAAATTAGTATCGGTACGGGAACGCAGTTGAAAAAAATACCATCGTCTAAAGGAGCAGTGCGTTTTGATAATTTGATGGTACGAGACAAAGGAGTTAAAAATGGATAACATTATTTCACATTATTTCGAAATACTGGCCACGATCAGCAGAAACACAGTGATCTCAGTTCACGCCCTCATGTTATTAATCACGTATGCTTTCAATATTTCACGCAACATGTGCATCGGACCTATTCCTCGATGGCACGTGGGGATAGGTTAGGATATCCTTGATGGATAGGTTTTCCAATATCCTTTTGACGTAGAAATTGATTTCCGTCATTCGAAAATGGTCATATCTATATTTAAGTTATTTTCACACTTTAACAAATAAAGAGAGAGAGAGAGAGAGAAAAAAAATATGCAAAATTTGATACCACAAGGAAAATATATCTGAAACAATAAAAGAAATTATTGGGACAATTCACAGTAGCATAACAATGTAGAAATCGACAATCTTAGAACAAAATCGATTATCTGAAATAAGTGACAACACTGAACTATATAATTTATCTGAAAATGGAAACAATGGTACGTGTATACCAGGACATATTATAAAATAAGCATTAGTTTTACAATTCTTTTATCAACGATTCGTGAAAAAAAAAAATCGGAAACGTAATGTTATTATAATTAATATTATAATTATAATGCATTAATAATGCAATAATGTATAAGTACCACTACCACCGATTTTGAATACGAAAAATATGAAAAATTATAGGAATTTGAAATACATAAAAGTCACGATTATGAAAGAAAATTCCGAAATGCCAAAATCTTAATTAAAACTCGAATTCAATGAAAAGGGCAAAATAGAGAACAAAATATACATTAATTTGGACAGTGTGACAAGAGAACAAGGAGAATAACATTAATTTCTTATGAACTTGAACAAGTCTTACAGCATTACAAAACGTTAGACAGAATGCACTCAGCGACCTAGTCCGAGTATGTTTGAGGTATGTTAGAGTTCGTTACACAGGTTTAAATGCCCGCGGCATCTAGATTATTTATGTTACGAGTAATACACATTTGTCTAGCTACACTTGTGTATTAACATTTAAAGTCGACCAGGCTTACATAATTGGTTATATATCTTATATTTAGCTGGGTCCAGGATTCATTGATTCGAATATTCAACTTATTATTTGGCGCTTCCATATCTAATTTTAAATTCCTATTGAAAGGTGTTATTCATGTGTGTTTGTCTTTTGTACAATATTTGTGATTCATGTGCATAAATGACATCTAAATAGCATAAAACATGGAAAGATGGCAACCCCAGTATATGCTGGACTTACAATATATTAATATCTGAAACTTTCTCATTGACTAAATATCAGACACATTATTGAATCATGTACTGTAAACGTTCATTTAATATCTATTAATCATTATAATTATTTATTTACTCATATAATTCTTAATGCTTTATTCCTTCCCCAAAATTAAAAAAAATCATGATAACAAGATATTAAATCGACTTTTCTCCGTACACTGTAAAGAGATGAAAGGCGGGTTGCAATACTATTCAATGAAGGGAGGAGATAAGTTAACAAAGGGTGGAAACCACAGGGTCCTGTAAAAATGTTTCTGTGGTCGAGGTCTTGTGTGGGACACTAAGGTCTATTATAACTATTTATACTAGCAATGCTTGTTAAGGTATGCCATACAAGCCCTTATCATCAAGAAACATTGTTTCATACATGTGAAATATCTGTTTTAATGTCTTTTTCATAGCGTTTGAAATTATACTTAATTAGAGCCTTAGCATCACTGAGGATTCGTATTGTGTCTTATTCAAAGCAAGTACTAAAAAGTGCTAATGGGTCTTTTGTACATCCTCTGTGAACCTGAGAAAAGAAAATTAATTTCTGCACTTTCTAGCAAAATTATTTCATTCAACATATGATTGTTGTACTGTTTCTAATGGATAAAGTAAGTTTTGATGTCTTATATTTATCACGTTTTAGGAGATGTTATATAAATTGTATAAGTTGAGAAAAGTACAAATTCTGATGAAACATCTAATAAAAACAAAACCAGGAAGTAACTGCATTTTTTCTCCGTTTAATGTCTATCAGCTGTTGTCAAATGACGTCATTCTCGATTTCATTAACATTAACGATTTCTACAGCCTATCTGCTGTCGAAAAATACCAATAGGATGTTTTCATGGAGTTAAATATACATTTAAAGAAATAACAACATGTCCGTACGTACCACCACCTATCACCAAGAACGTATTTCAATGTGACGAAATTGCACAGCAATGTTTGATCTTTAATTTTTTTTTCTATTTCTTTTTTTTTAATCTTAAAAGTATAAATTACACATGAATCACAAATGCCGATATGAGGTAATCGTCTATGTATGATACTGTACACTAAAGAACATTCGGTAACGATTTATCTCCGAGATGTTAACTAAACAAAAAGTCGCGAACAGCCGTGAACACGTGTCAAAGGTTGTACATAGACACACAAGTGAACCTTTTCATTATTTAGAGTGCGATACAGTAGAGCCAAACAATGAAGTAAACTGCACCATACAGCTGTTTCGTCATTGTATGACTCGTCAGTGATACTTAAAGCCTAAGCCTAGGAGGCGACAAAGGAAAATTCAACGTGATCAAAAGAATAGTCAAAATCTTGACGGGGAAGTGCAGCAGCCCCATAATTAGATAAATTTCGTAATTTTCATACATAATTTCATTCATTCATACACATTTTAGAAAAAGCGTCACGAACATTTTTGTGTATTTTCTAAACCGTGCCACAATTCGAGGGAATTAAAACGTGGCAAACAGGCAAACCTGGAGGACTGAATGTCCACCAGCAGTGTCTATTACTGGCTATCTTAAAGATCGTACAAAAGACACACAAGTGATTAACACCTTTTCATAATTTAGAGTCAGATAATAAAGCAGAGCCAAAAAATGAATTAAACTGTATCATACAGCTGTTTCATCCTCATAACACAACAGTCAATAACTACAAGATTCGCGAAAATAGATCGGTTAAAAAAAAACACATTTATAGCTAAACATAAACAGGTTTACACTATGACTGCTCCTAATTTATGTCGAATTCATTTCATGTTCTTAAAAAAAGTCCCGATGACATTTAAATCATGAAGGCTGGATCATACTGGATGTTAACATCTCAAGAAGTAACTTTTGATCGAGATCAAGAGTATGTCATTTAAAGAACGATGATCCTTTCATCGATATTGTTTTTACATATGATGAATGGGATTACTGCTAAAGGAGTATTAGTTTTCCTATCATGAACTGCTTCTACACGCGTTGTTTATATGATATCTAAAGATTCACTCTCATTGATAGATAAGCCAAGCTAACTTTATTTGTCCATTTGTCTCCTTTTAAATATACAATATAATTTTCCTTTTTTTCTGAGGATTTTGTGGTTAAAATACAAAATAGCATGTTCTTGTGTATGGGTTGGTGGTATTGGCTAGAAGTTGTTTACGAGATTTAGGACTATTCCTAAATGCATGAATGATTTACGGACTGGAAAAAAAAAAAAAAAAACCAAATCAGAAGAAACATGATTGAATTCGAAATATATCATATCCTCTGATAAACCTGGCCCTCTGATGAATATAACAGAAAGTCGTTACAAATCCATAGCGATATTTCAACTAAAAGAACATATCACAGGTAGATTGCAAGATACCATAAAGTTTAACGAGAAGAAACAAAACTGAACTTTTAATTTTGTCATTATTATTTCACAAGTAAGACTCGACAGAATTACAATAAACAAGTGATTTACAGAAACTCCAATAGAAGCAATCAGTGAGTAGCTCATGTCAGCATGCCAGGCATTAGGTCATCATTTTAAATTGTTTTGTTTGTCAGGAGGCCAGAGTGACCTATATTTAGTGAAATTGAAACGAATACCATGCAGCACATTTTGGAAAACCCCGCGAGCTGTTTTGCTTTTTCATATAGATAAATAAATGGCTTTTGTTTCAAATTACACAATGATATTTTCCAAAATCATTGATAGTCCGAATGATCAGGGTTTCACATTGACATATAATTTTTAGATCACAAGTGCATTTTACCATGTGTGTCTTTTCCTTTTCCATGTGACCATTCTCCCAAAATGTTTAAAAATATCGTCACGTTTACGGGATGATGTTAGCAAATTTTCAAACTTGCATAGAAAATACAGTACACTTTTTAAAAAGTTGTCCTCATAATTCTTCCTGGTTGTATTTCAAATATATACATACTGAATGTCAAAATGCACATGACATCACGTCAAACAAAAAAGGGTTTTCACCAGTTGAAAATATTTTTGATAAATCATTGTATGGCGTGTCACACATTACTAGTGTGATTCATATCGAATTCTTAACACTTCAACTTGAGATATTGTTTGAATTCTATATGTTGTAAAACGTTCGTTTCACATTCTTAATTTTTGTTAAATACATTTTGAATTGTAAGAATTGTTTTCGTATTTGTAAGACTCTCATTAAGTCTTGTAATGTATACTGTAACATCTATACACAAAGGTAACAACGATTTTAGGAAGTAAACTGGAAGTATATTGCTACACATACAGAAAAGAAACATCTTTACACATCTGAACCAATCTATCATTAAACTTAACTACCAATCTGCTTAACCATGTCAAATTACAGGAATTTCTCGCAAATGCAATGAAATTAATGGGATGCTAGTTAAAAAAATCGATCGGTCCTAGAAGGACGAAATAACTGTATGATGCAGCTTAATTCATTGTTTGGCTCGACTGTATCTTATCTAAATTTGTATTAAATGGTGCTGTCCACATTGTTTATCCTGTGTACAGCCTTGAACTGTTTGATATGAACGTATTCTTTCCAAGACCTGAGTCAGAGCATATGAATGTAAACTTTATGTAGGTATATTTGGGTCATGGTCGTTACCAGGAGAAGGTAGACAGATTCATGATCGTCAACGGATTTTTCTTGGTCATTCCTGATATTTTTTCAGCAAAATGTCAGTATGCCAAATCTCTCAACCGACCTGTCTTTTCATCAAAACTTTTCCATGTTTTTAATCTAACTGAAAGACTTTTTGATTAAATCAAAATGTCGTTTAAAGTACTTGTTCCAACTGAAAGATGCTATAGAGTTGTCAGATATATTTGACTGCATCAAGCTGACCAGCCAATGTCTAAAGTGTGTTAAGAATATCATATCGTTCCTCATATTTAAGTCGAACTCATTGGATTAAAATGGATATGTAAATATCTATCTTTTTGGACACTTTTCTTGGTGGAATGAAATCTTTCGGACAGTAATTGAGCATGACTTCTATCTAATGCAAAGAGAGCAATCATATCGGCCATGATCATATCAAGAAAGTGCCATGTTTATGTGCACAATACCAACACTTTCGGAAAGGATATTCAAGCAGTTAGTTATAATTGTGTTTAGCTAAAAATCTCATCAAATACGATGGGGGTAAATCCATCAATAGGAACAGCCGAAACATTTGACGACCGTTAAGAGTATTGTGACGTCAAAATTCAACTAGGCAAGTTGCAATTATAGTATTGTAATTGCCGTCTACGTTTGTTATATTGGGACGGTGGTGTGCAGATTTAAATAGTTGATAATAAATACTCCATTCTATTGAGCGTGCTGAGAGAGAGACAACTCGTGTCGACTGTTGAGTAGAAAATTATCCTTTTAAAGTCATATTTGTTTACTGTGTGATAAAAATAGCCGTATACAATCAGATATCATCATTTCTTATCACTCTTAAATACAAATGTGCTAATGAAAATATTTTAACAATATATGAAGTTTTGGTTTCGATATGCTGTTCAAATTCGTGAAACAGGCATTAAAAATACAACTGTACACCATATTATTTCATCATGATTATTTTAAATCGAAAGGATTTAAAAAATTATCAGCTGATTTGAAAAATTTCCAAGTATTAAAAATTAACAAGTATATTTATTGTGTTTCCGTCTGTACCATTTATTCTTCAGATTGAAACATCACTGAAAACATCTGTCAGACATGCATCTATCCTGTAAGTACAGACCTTCGTTGATTATGACAAATTTTATCGACTTGATGCCCACTTGTACGTCGCCTCTGATATCTATTAAGAAAGAAGTCGTTTCACTCTGCCATCCCTAACTTTGATAGGCTTAATTATTAGGAAACTTCTAGCTTCTGTCTATTTGATGGAAAGGGGGAATCGTGGGGGTTTTAGTTATCACTTGGTTAATTTTATATTCTCTTCGCCTTATAGTGTTTGCGAGAACAGATAAGTCAAAGTTTTCACTGACTGTTATTGAAGAGTTTATCCCGATATGTAATAAATAACTCAAATAACATACCTTTAAACATATTGAGAGCACATTGATCAAGAAATGTGTGTTACTGATCTTTATATGAAGAATATTTCCGTTTTCCTCACTAACCGCCTATCTCGACCTTATCAAATAATACATATTACATTTGACATTTCTTTCTGATATGTGAACATTACCTTTCTTGTGAGAACCGTACCTGTTTTCTGTTGCTTTTCCCGTGGTATTTGACGTGTATGCGACTAAGTTGCGAAGACCAGAAGCATATTTTGAACAAAGCATATCGCAAGATCTGCACGGAAAACTTTAAATAAGTACGCTGGATGATAAAAAAAACGTGCCTCACAAGAGAAATCGTTATGTAAAGCTAGGTCAGCCCAAGTAATGTCACGTTCTCAAATGAGAATCGAGTAAACAACAAGGAAGTCATCGGGGCATACTAATACCATCAGCATCATCATTATAAAGTTAGTATATTTTTCAATGAAAGCATGATGACGACCAAGAAATTTCTAAAAAATCTTCATCAACCTGTATATCTCGAAAGACTTCGTCATTAGTATCCGTTAGCTGTCGAAAATTTCATGGAAATAACGATATTGGGAGCAAGTCTTAGAATATCGACAATACGGGTAATTTCCAACACATTATACATTATGTATCGAGACGGAAGTTGAAAAGTCTGCGGAAAAAAGTTTGTCGTCACTGTCACATCTGACATTAAGGGCATGAAATTTTTTTCGCGTCGAATTCTCTTAGGTAGATTATGGAAAACGAAAACGTTCATTTTTCTCGTGGTATTTGTGAATAATTTGTCTTGGTACAATATTGATTGTGTTTTGTTTTACTGATTACAAGATTATTTGTCAACATAACGCGCTATACTAGAACCATAAATGTATAATTGGTATAATATTGTAATATATTCATATTTTCCTTTTTTGAAACAACTCTTCAGATCTTATTCATTGGATGTTATTTCAGCCTCACACTTTCTTGTAGTTCTCGGGATATGACAATTACAAACGTGAATATTAAAGTGAAGCAATTTGCTGATTAATTATTAGACATTTTCCGACACTGGGCATGCTTTGTATCACAGTTTCGATTATGGATGAAATCCTTTACCAAATACAAAGAGATTCTTTTATGTTCTCAGAACGTTGACTGAATTCCTTTTTCATCTTTCTTTCAGACTTAGGAATCGTTTTCCTTGTTTTCCTTCTGCCACACTCACAGTCGGGACCTGTGAAAAGAACAAAACGCAACATCCACAATGATCGCTGGAACCACCCATGTTCTGCAAATCCACTCCCGGTTCTTCATGAAATCGTTATAAGTGTTTTGCCTTCCAATGTTGTACTTCCGGATTATGATTTACGACGCATGCTCTCTTCTTCTCTCAGTGCCCTCGAAGACACGATTGAAATCCTCAACTCCGTATTGGCTTTATTTGAAGAAAATATACCCCGTCCTTCGTCTCGTTCTACCCCCCGAAATCATGTAAACGGCAACATGTACACGGTGAGTGATAGTTATCAGAAACTTAATCGTGAATTTCCGCCATTTTGCAGCATCATTCGGTTAATTTCGGTACGCTAGCGGAATTAGCCGGACGCGACGATTTACCCAAATACACCCAAATATACCCAAATAAACCCAAATATACCCAAATACACCCAAATACACCCAAATCTTTCATAAACATACCCAAATAAAGCCAAATCTTACCCAAATATACTCCAAAACACCCAAATTAAGCCAAATCTTACCCAAATATACCCGAAATCTGTATTATCAGGGCCATATATCTGTCATATACGTTCCTGATATTTTATTTTAATAAACGATATACACATGATCAAATAATTTATCTTTGTCTAATTTTAGCTTCCATTTACTAAGGCAATTCATATAAATTCCGTAATACCATATAGGCTAACGGGCAAAAACGGACAAAAATGAAGCGGGAACGTGCAGAAACGGATGCCCCGTTATAAACTGTGAGATACACTTCTACAATTTGTTATAAATGTACGGTGTATAAATTGTTGATAAATAACATGAAATTATATTGGCTATATGCATTTTTCGTTTTAATCAAATGACTAACGCAAATACTATAGTGTGTTTAATCATTTACTGTATCAATTTACATACATTTTTTCTAAAGCAGCATCCTGGTCCCATTTGCACGAAACCTCAAAATTCTGAATTCTCAGACAAAGTATGCAAGGCATATTCTCAAAGTTCCCCACAAAGATCGTGAACGTTGATTGTGGCAAGGATAAGAAGACAACGAGAACAATAGAAAATCCATGTTTTAATATTATAAAATAACTTACATTTGTATATTGAAATCAAATCATGCGGAAATAATTGTTATATAAATATAATTACAAAAGAACGTTTGATATATAAACAATAAAGTTAAACAATGTAAAATTCATATCAAAAATTTAAATACATCACGTGAAAACAGTTTTTATATAAATAAGATGTTTCATATAAAATAAACCAAAAACAATATAAAATCTGTATGAAAATGAAAATACGCGTAAATAATTATTTCATAAATATAATTATCTTGCTGTAAGATTTTGCAGTATTTATTTTCCCATTACTGAGAATGGTAAAGGATGAAATGAAGACAAACGCAACACATCATTCTTTAAAACTATTATTATCTTTTTTTAGATATCAGCATTTTATTGACGATGTCCAATGTTTTAAATTATCAAAATCTTTTTTAATCATCAACATCTTAATGCGATACTATCACCACAGTACTAACAGAACATTACACTATATACAGGTATGGCCGTTTCAACTAGGACCGTTATTGAAGTGAGGCCGTTTAGACCATATACCAAATAAATTATGAAATATCATAATTGCGGCATGATTAAGAATCTCGTGGGGAATGGAGTATCTATGGTAATAAACATTAAATTGTCCTGAAAAATGGTCGGTCGATTTGGATAAGCTTGGGATTTCACTTTTCAAGGGAGAAACGTTATTAACCTGAAAAATGATAACTGGTAGATTAAATTGTTAATATTGGTGATAATTGTGTAAGATTTTTGTATATTTGGGTAAGATTTGGGTATATTTGGGTACGATTTAGCTTTATTTGTATATATTTGGGTAAAAGTTTGCGTGTATTTGGGTATATTTGGGTGTATTTGGGTAAATCGTCGCGCCGGAATTAGCCTACACATGACGAATGATTGCTGTACAAAAAAATCTGTTTAGATGTGCTCAGATCTTTGTATTTATGCAAATTCTTTCCTACTATAAATCATCTTACTCCGAAGATAATAAGGTACCTCTCTATTTTGAAGACGATGGCGACAACGCGTGAACATTGTGAAGGACTAGATGAGCTGATCGAAGTTGTGTTCTATGATGGATTCCCGAGAT